>NW_006921752.1:6556400-6558732 GCF_000298275.1 Orycteropus afer afer
ATAATTATTTCAAGACATTTTAATTTTTTTCCAGAGAGTAAACTCAGTTTCTAGTTTAAATTTAGATATTGTGAAGTATAGGAGACACTAGTGTTTTTATTGATGACCTGAAAATTTAGAGTCAATCTTACAAATAAAACAAAGTAAATTTATTAGTAGTAGTATTTTAGGTAGATGTTTATGCTGCCAAATAAATAGAATCTATTAGTTGTCTGGCAGGGAAGAGCTTATTGATCCATATTAGGAGAAATAATACTGGTGTTAACCAAAGTCTCTGGGAAATGATGTTTCACTAATTGTTTTTTGTTGTTCTTATGAGGAGACAACCATGCTACACAAGCAACAAACTATGATTATGCATGGATAGACTTAAGCACTGCAATCAAACAAAACTTAGAACAAAGTTAATCTTATGCTACATTTTTAATACTATGCATTCTCATTATGCACCATTGAAGCAAATATTTCTGGGTGAGAGAGGAAAAAGGCACTGGTGATTTTTGTTTTTTCTCCTCTCCTGCCTGAAGAAAGCAATGTCCTTAAAAAAAAAAAAAAAAAAAAAGCAAACAAACAACAACCTGTTGCCCTTGAGTCAATTGGATTTTGACTCATAAAGACCCTACATGACAGAGTAGAAGATTCCAAGTGTGAAATCTTTACAAAACCAGACTGTCACATCTTTCTCCTATGGAGCAACTGGTAGGTTTGAACTGCCAATCTTTCAGTTAGCAACTGAGTGGCTAACCACTGTGCCACATGGCTCCTTAGGGGCTGGAATAGCAAATAATTGTCTGACCCCAGGGCTACCTTCCTTACTAGAAGATTCCCAAGTATTTAATTTTTTGGGAAAACAGTAATACTAACCCTAATCATGTAGATGAGTTACTCATGATTTATGCATTTGACCCAAGTAGTACTATTCCAACTTTGCATACTATTGAATTACATGTTAAATTGTTTTCTCTTACAAGTAAAACTAAGACAATGAGTTTTGTTGGAACAGAGTAATAAATGAGGTGAGATCTCAGAGTTTTGGGCATTAAGGAAGAAAGTAAACAGCTTGAAAAACGTCCTCAGTAAATGGTTTAAAAATGGTTTAAAAAAAGGAATGGAGGTCTGTAAGACAGGTTCGGGTCAACTCACACAGCAAATTGGAAATGTATGGAAGCACTGGTTATAACATGGACAAAAACAGCGAAGCAAGATGTACACTTTGTCGTTCTCCTACACTCACCTTCCTACTGTACAATGCAAGACAATTTGGTATAACTGTGTTATATTACAAGCAGTTGTTTTGATTACAAAGTAAGATTAAACCAAGGAATACCAGAACTTCATTTACTGTTATCTCCAAACTATAACCAATTCATCCCTCTCAGCTGGACCAACTTTACAAAATTTAAACAGAAAGAAATATATATAGTATATGAAATAAAATGAAACATAAAAAAAATAAAACACAACAACAAGAAAACCAGGTAATGCGCTTTAATATACACATTGTAAAAGCATGTTCTCTTTCGATCTTAAATTCCCGAAACAGTGGGAAACATTGACTCTAAAATAACAAATATTTTTAATGTTACTGACAAATAAATACCAAAATAACATTCTACATATTTTATATTCTCTTTTATTTACCAAAGAATGTAAAGGAAAAGCTATACTGTTTAAAGGGGAAAATACTGGTTATATTGATTAACTCTTCAAAATATAGTTCTATTATACTATAATCTGATAATAAATAAAAGATTAGAAGCCATCAATTATTGAACAGGATTCAAGTGTTTATTTGCCTTCTTGTATTTTGAAATTAAACCCCGCAATTGAATAAAAACAAACAAATAGGGTGATCTAAATCAAACTTCGGCTTCAAGCCTAGCTCATTCCGACTAGTGTGCAAATAATCGTGAGATTAAGAGGGGTAGGACAAACATGATTAGCTCCAATTCAAGTCGGAGAACTATGGACTTGACTGTTCCAAAGGGATTTTTTTTCCCTTAAAACTTTTACAAAAGGGGAGATGTTATCAAAGCATTACCTCTTAAGGAGATTAATATAAGTGTATATCCTAATAAATTGTGATGCTGGCACAGTACTAGAAAGTGTTTCGCTCTATTGTACATAGGGTTGCTATGAGTCGGAGGCGAATTGACAGCATGTAACAACAACAAAACCTAATAATAAAAGGGATTATAAGTTAATTAAAGGAGCTCTAGTTTCATAGTGACTAAGACACATGACAGCTAACCAGCCACTCCTCAGAAGGAAGATGGGGCAATCTACTTCCGTAGTGATACTGCCTTGGAAACCCAAGGAGGGGTCACTATGA
>NW_006921752.1:6558877-6559625 GCF_000298275.1 Orycteropus afer afer
AAGTAAACTGAAATGGAGGAGCTCCAGTGGTACAGGGGGAGCTCTGGTGGTGTAGTACCTAAGGCATTTGACTGCTAACCAGTAGGCTGGCAGTTCAAACACACCAGCTACTCCTCAGAAGGAAGACTGAGCAATCTACTGTAGATATACAGCCACAGAAATCCAAGGCGGGGTTGTTATGACGCAGAAACAACTCCACAGCAGTGAGTTTTTTTTTTTTTGTTTGTTTGTTTGTTTGTTTCTGGAGGTACAGTGGGTAAATCATTCACTGCCTACAAAAAGGTGAGCGATATGGACCCACCAGCTACTCTGTGGAGAAAGATGAGGCAGTCTGCTTCTGTAAAAAATGACAGCCTTAGAAACCATATGAGGCAGTTCTACTATGTTCTACAGGGTCACTATGAGATGGAATAGGTTTGGTTTGTAAACAGAAATGTAAACCTAAATTACAAACTGGAGGAAATCCAAAACAGATGTGGTCCACTCTAATTATAAATATCTTTCTCAGAGGGATATGGCAAAATCATAAAGGGACAGGATAAACTACTTGATGATTTCTAAAATAAAAGCATAGGAGCTCTGGTAGCAAAGTGCCTATGGCACTTGACTGATAAACAGAAGGCTGGCGGGTCAAATCTACCAGCCACTCCTTAGAAGGAAGATTGGGCAATCTACTTCTGTAGTGATACTGCCTCAGACCCAAGGAGGGGTCGCTATGAGTCGGGTCCAAATCGATGGCAAACAACAA
>NW_006921752.1:6560556-6561352 GCF_000298275.1 Orycteropus afer afer
CCCATCTATCCACCCATATACCCATGTTTGCCTTCACTGACACCACCATACTATACGTGCAAAAGGGTTCATCTTTGTTGTCTGTACCTCCAACTTACCTCTCTATGTCTTTCTATTCCTCAATGCTGCCATACTGATTACTCACATTTGGTACACTGCCCTTCTCTTCACCCAAATCAATATTTATATCTATCTATCTAACAGTGCCTCCCCGCCCTGCCCTCCCACCCCTGATAACAAAGAAAATGTGCTTACATAGAAAAACCTTTCCATGACTTTTACAATAACGGACTAATACAATATTTGTCCTTTTGTGATTGACTTAATTCACTCAGCATAAGGTCCTCCAAGTCCATCCACGTTATGTGGTGTTTTGCAGATTCTACATTATTCTTTAGCATTGCATACCATTCCATTGTGTATATGTACCATAATTTGGTTATCCATTCCTCAGTTGATGGACAGCTAGGTTGTTTCCATCTTTTGGCTATTGTAGATAGTGCTGCGATGAACATGAGTGTACATATGTCTGTTCTTGTCATGGCTCTCACTTCAAGATATATATCTAGTAATGGAATAGCTGGGTAAAATGGTATTTCTAGTTCCAAGTTTTGAAAAAATCACCATAATGACTACAAAGGTAGTACCATTTTATAATCCCAACAGCAGTGTATGAGAGTCCCACTCTCTCCACATCCTTGCCAGCATTTGTTATTTTCTGTCTTGTTGAACTTTGCTATTACTGCTGGAGCAAGATGGTATCTCATTGTTTGATTTGCATCTCTCTAATAGCTAA
>NW_006921752.1:6563638-6565053 GCF_000298275.1 Orycteropus afer afer
TAAAAAGGACAGAGGTATTAATAATAACAGTAGTTTTAAAACAGACATATGTAAGCAAACTAAACACCAAAGGAAAGAAAAAGAAAAAAATCAGTGGAGGACAGGGCAGGGCACCTAGGCTCCATCTGAGCACACAGACTGGGATGGAGTTCCTGTGGGCCCAGAAGGTGGCTGGAAATGGGAGATTGCCACACCTCCGTAAACCAAGGGGTGTGGGGTATAAGAGTAGTAAGAGGAATGTCGCACCTTGTCATTTGTGCAGGTCTGGAGTGCCCTTGTGGTTACTGGCAAGCAGAACCTGCTCTTAAGCCCCTGGAATCTGGTAGAGCGCGGTCTCTTTACATATCCTAATGGTCAAGCTGCTTGTAAACATTCAAAATGGCAGCTTCCTCCAGACAGGCAAAAGTCCACAGCTCAGTCTGTCTTCTTCACCGCTGTTTCCCCTTCTATTCCTGAGCCACCAGAGCAGTCCTTCGTGCTCTCCCTGGCTAGCAGGGCTGATTTTTAGGTTAATTCTTAGGTCCTACCACCACTCGGGAATCTCCAAGCTGTCTGTGCCATCAGGATCACTGCCAGCCCACAGCTCTATATGTCTCCTTTTCTGGTATTTTCACGCAAAATATTCTGCTAGTTGAAGTTTAGTCCACTTCTATATCCTTTCCTTCAAGGCTCAGGAGTCCAGGATTATCTTGTGTGTCTGTGTTAATTGGTTTTCCTTTTCTCTGTTGAAGAGGGTGTGTGCAGCCTTTCCGCCATCTTGGAATACTTCCAAGAATTTTAATAATTTGGTATATCTGCATAGTGCTTTCTTCTAAAAAGCACTTTACTTCATATAATCATCACCCTGTGATTTCATTTTAGGAAACACAGGCTTAAAGAGCATAAGTAAGAGAACCAATGATGGAAGGCAACAATCTGAAATTACGAAACACAGTATTATCACAAAGATAATCAACCTAGCCATGTTGTTGTTAGGGGACATGATGTCAGACTCAGGGTAGTCCTATGTACAACAGTAGAAAACACTGCCCAGTCCTGTGCCTCACAATTTTGCCATGCTTGATTCCATTGTTACAGCCACTATGGCAATCCATCTCATTGAGGATCCTCTCCTTTTTCGCTGACCCTCTACTTTACCTAAACATGATATCCAGACATGGAATTATCAAATATAAAATAAACCAACAAGAAGGAAAACAGGGAACCAGAGCTGTTAATCTGTAAATCCTGATACAAAGTGGGAAAAAAAATGGGGCAGGGGATAAATGAGGTAGTTACAGAACTTCCAAGTAGAAACAAAGTCAAAACAATAACAAGATAAAAAGGCCTGACTTAAACTTGGGAAAATAAGAACAGAAGATAGGATAACATCAAAGAAAATTAATAAACCTTCTCACCAAAGTAAAAAAGAAGAA
>NW_006921752.1:6566013-6567712 GCF_000298275.1 Orycteropus afer afer
AGAAGAAATAAAAAAAAAAGAAATTAAAAAATTCCTTGAATCAAATAAGAATGAAAACACAATATATCAAAATCTTTAGCACTTAGCAAAAGTAGTACTCAGAGAACAATTAAACACACACACCAAAAAAAGAACCAAAATCACCATCTTAACCAACATCTCCAACAATTATAAAAAATGCAGCAAATAATAAATGAATAAATAAAAAGCCTAAAAACACTGGACAAAGGGAAATAGTAAAAATTGGGCAGAAATTAATGAAACACAACAACCATGAAAAATCATATAACAAAATGACAGCAACAAACTGATACTTGTCAATAATTACATTGAATGTCAATGGACTAAATGCAGCACTCAACAGATGTAGAGTTGCAGACTGGATGAGAAAACATAACTCATCAATATGCTGTCTAAAAGAGATAAAGACAGAAATAGACTAAAAAATCAAAGGTTGGGAAGAGATTTATCAAGCAAATGGCAACCAAAAAAGAGCAGGAGTGGAAATGTTAATTTCTGACCAAATTAACTGTAAGACAAAAACCACCATATGAGACAAGGAAGGACAATATATGATTAAAGGATCAAATGAACAAGAAGACATAACCATTATAAATACCTATGGTCACCATGAGAGCCTTAAAATACATAAATGATACTTTAAAAGAGTTGAAAAGGCAAATAGATGACTCAACAGTCATAGTAGGAGACTTTAATACACCACTTTTCAATGAAAGATAGAACAACTGGAAAGAAACTCAATGAAGACGCACAAGAATTAAACAATACGATCCACCAACTTGACCTTATAGACATCAACAGAGCATTTCATGCAACAACAGCACAATATACATTATTTTCCGATGCACTTGGAACATTTTCCATGATAGACCATATGTTAGGCCATAAAGCAAGACTTAATAAATTTAAAAACATTGAAATTGTGCAAAGCATCTTCTCAGGTCACAATGATATCAAATTAGACATCAACAATAGGAAGATCGATGGAAAAACAGTAAACACATGGAAAATGAACAATATCCTCCTTGAGAAAGACTGGTTGAGAGAAGAAATAAAATATGAAATTAAAAAATTCCTTGATTAAAATGAGAATGAATACAAAATAAACCAAAATCTTTGGAAAACAGCACAAGCAGTGATCAGAGGCCAATTTACAGCAATACCTGCAAACATCAAAAAAGAAGAAAGACCCCAAATCAACACTTTAAACCAACATCTCTAATAATTACAAAAAGAATGGCAAGAAAAGCCTACAGTCACCAGAAGAAAGAAAATAATAAAGATTTGAGCAGAAATCAATGAAGCAGAAAACAGACAGAAGAAAAATATCAACATGACTAGAAATTGGTTTTTCGAAAAGATTAATAAAATTTACAAACCACTGGCAAATTTAACAAAGGAAAAGAGGGGGAGAATACAAATAACAAGAACTAGAAATAAAATGGGCATGTCACAGAAGAATCAACTGAAATAAAAAGGATAATATCAGGACACTATGAAGAACTGTACTCCAACAAATTTGAAATCTGGAAGAAATGGACAGATTTCTAGAAAAACACTACTTATCCAAACTAACACAGACTGAGGTGGAAAAGTTGAACAGACCCATAACAAAGGAAGAAATTGAACAGGTGATCAAAAAATTACCAACAACAACAACAACAAAAAAAAAAAAACC
>NW_006921752.1:6568415-6576971 GCF_000298275.1 Orycteropus afer afer
ACAATTTGATCTAGCCATTCCATTACTAGGTATATAAACTAAAGAATTGTAAATCAGAACAAGAACAGATAAACACACACCCACATTCATAGCAGCACTATATGCAACAGACAAAGTTGGAAACAACCTAGGTGCCCATCAACAGAAGAATGGATAACCAAACTATGGTACATACACACAATGGAATACTATGTAACCTGAAAGAATAACGTAGAATCAGCAAAACACCACATAACATGGATGAAATTGGAGGACATTATGCTGAGTGAAATAAGTCAGTCAAAGAAGGACAAATATTTATTAGTCTGTTATTGTAAAAAGTCAAGGAAAGGTTTATACATGGAAGGAAATTTTCATTTGTTACCAAGGGTGGGAGAGGAGCGGAGAGAACACTGCTAGATAGGTAGAGACAAGTATTGATTTGGGTGAAGTGAAGGACAATGTACCAAAAGTGAGTGATCAATACATTGGCAATGAGGAAGAGGAAGACATAGAGAGGTGCACAGAAGCTACAGACAACAAAGATGAACCCTTTTGGATATACAGTACTGCGTTGTCAGTGGAGGCAAACACTGATATGTGGGTGGATAGGTGCAGAGACTAGCTGAACTATTAGGTATGTCTATGCAGGGGGGAGTGTGCTCAAGACCATGTACAGGACTGGCAGACAATGTTTCTACAAGTGTATTTGTATGTTCAGTAAGAATTCCCAGGTATATAGTAGAGCTGAGAAGGGGCAAGTTTGTATTCACTTCTTGGGCACAGCCAGCTAACCAGAGGGTGTGAGTAGTTGGACCTGTGGGCTTGGGACCATAGTCACAGGGCCCACCAAGCTCAGTTGGCATAACATACTACACAAAAACATTGTTCGACATCCTACTTTGGTGAGTAGCGACTGGGATCTTGAAAGCTTGGAAGTAGCCATGTAATTGCAACAATGGGTCTCTCCTCATCCAGAGGCAAAAAGAATGAAGAAAACCAAAGGTGAGTGGAAACAAATAGTCCAAGAGACTGGTACACCATGTGATCCTCAGTCTATATGACCAAGAGACCAGAAAAACTAGATGGTGCCTGGCTACCACTGTCCACCACTTGGAGGGGGATCTATGTAGGAGTTTCTGGATAGAGTGGGAGAACAATGTGGAACAAAACTGAAAATCATTGGGGGGAAAAAAAAAAAGGACCAGGTCTGCTGGTCAGATAGAGCCTGGTGGAATCCCTGAGACTGTGGCCCCCAGTTGCCCTTCGGGTCTGGAAATGAACCCACTCCTCTGGCTTCCACCCAAACAAAAGACAGGCATATGAGCTGAATATTTACATTAGGTAGATACACTCCTTGAAGAAATCAATCATGGGAGAACAGAAGGACTGTGTATATACAGGGAGACAGCTTGGGCCGCAAGAGTGCATGGGAGGGAAGGACACAGGCAAGAACAACTATGGGGAGGAAGTGGGAGGGGAGCTGTTGCATTGTAGGAAATTGTAGTCAATGTCATGAGACAAAGTGCATGTAAGGTGCTGTATGGAAAGGAAATTTGCTCTGTAAACTTTTACCCAAATCACAATATAATTTTTTGTTAAAAAAGAATGATGAATCTGTAAAACATCTCATAATATGAATGAAACTAGTAAAATTATGCTGAGTGAAATTAGTAAAACAAAAAAATGACAAATAATGTATGAGTGCCCTAATGTAAAAAGTCAATGTAAGGTTTACACACAGAAAGAATCCTTCTTTGAAGGTTAACAAAAGTGGGGAGGGAAGGGAAATCACTAACTACAGGGTAGAAATGTACTAACTTGGGTGAAGAGAAAGGTAATATAGAACAAGAGGGAGGTCAGCAGAAAATGATAAAGCCAGATGAAGACACTGGGAGGAGCATAGAGATAAAGGCAACAAAGGTAAATACTTTTATATACATAATCCTGCTTTAATAGTAATAACAAGAATCTACAAGTGAATACATAGAGACACCCAAGCTTAATAGAGGTGGAAAATCCAATGGGACTATATCCACAAATATGTGTGTGTGTGTGTGTGTGTGTACACACACACACATGTATGTATGTATATTTCAGAGAGGATATTTCTACATATGTATTTATATGTGATGCAAATATGTCCATGAATATAATAGAGCATACATGGGGAAAAATCATGAAAAGTTCTTAGTTATAACCAAACACCTTCAGAGAATAAGTCATTGGGCATGGGGGCTTAGGACCATGGTCTCAGAGGATACTAATATCAATTGGCAAAACATGATCCACAAAGACAATGTTCTACACCCTGCTTTGGTGAGTACGGACTGGGGTCCTAAAAGTGTGTGAGCAGACATTTAAGGCGCAGCTATTGGTCTCTCTCCATCCAAAGGAAAGAGGAGTGAAGAAAATTATCATAGTTCAGGTTATGTATCAACTTGGCTGGGCCTGGTTTTGAGTGGCTAGACAGCTAGATGCAGTTATTCCCCAAGGAGAGATCGATAATCAACTTCATGGTGTAACCTACAGGAGCAGCTGAGTAACTGCTTTAGGGATGTGGTCTTCTCCCAGTGTGTAAGAAGCAGCTTTAAGGAAGGTCTCTAGTTTCTGGCACTCTTGAATCCTGCATGTAGTTGAGTCATTGTTCAGCAGTCTGTCGTGTTGTCTGCTGATCTTGGGACTGTTTGTGGCCTTGAATCAGTGTCTTGCTGTGGTTTGGTAATCCTGGGACTGTGCCTCTTCACTTGTCGACTTGGTTTTGTCAGCCACAGCAGCCAGCAGCTGCCTAACAGAAGAGGTTCTCCAGTTTCAGTGGGCCAGGAGCAAGAGGCAGAGCTCAAGCCCAGGGTTGAGGGGCTTTCCTCGCGCCCCTAGAGTCTGGCACTATGAACTAGGACTTTTGGCCTCCAAAACTGTAAGACGATAAACTCCTGTTTGGTAAGACCATACACTTGTGGTATTTCTGTTAGAGCAGCATGAGAGAACCAAAACAAAAATCAAAGACACAAGGAAACAACTAGTCCAAAGGACTAATGGATCACTTGAACTCTACCATCCATGACCCTCTGCTGACTGCTCTGAAAGGGATCACAATTAGAGTTCCTGGATAAAGGGTGAGAAAAATATGAAAAAAAAAAAAAATCATAAAAGTGACCTGGCTTACTGGTCTGATAGGGACTGGTGGAACCCACAACACTATGGCCCTTAGGCCCTTCAAATCTAAAACTGAACTCAATCGCCATGGCTTAACTTTCTGTCAAATGATAGAGAGGTCTATGAGGTAAACAATAACACCAGGGACTCACACTCATCAGGACAATCAACCACATGAGATCAAAGGGCAGCCTTTGTCCAGGGATAAAGCAAAAACCGGCAGGAAGGGATAGTTAAGAAGGATGAAGGGATATGGTTAACACAAGGAGGAAGTGAGTCTTACCATACTATGTGGATAATGATGAATGTCAAAAAACAAAACGTGCATGAATTATTGATGCGAAAACCAATTTGTTCTGTAAACTTTCACCCAAATCACAATTAAATTAATAAATGAATTTTTTTTGGAAGGGAAAATTACAGATAAAAAAAAAAAAAACACCTTAAGTAGTTTGTCCATGAGATGCAGACTATAATCATAGAACAGACCTTATTTTGAATCTCAGATCTACTACTGTGCTACTTACCAGCTATGTGACATTAGGCAAGTTTGCAAAGCCTCAGTTTACTTATCTATATAATGAAGATAATGATTCTTATTTTATAGGATTGTTGTAGGATTAAATGAGATAAAATACATGGAGTGCTTAACACAATCTGCAGCATATGCTAAGTAAAATAGGATAGCTACTCTTTTACCTTGAGCAAAGTATTTAACCTCCTGACCTCTCAGTTTCATCCATAAAATGTTGGTAATAATAACTACTTAATGTATCCCATTGTGATAGCAGAGAATGATATAGCTACATAAATATGCTTAAATGTAAAAGGATATATCTAATAAATGGCAGAAATTGAACTAGAACCTAGATCTTCTATGTTGAGTCGACATAGATCAACACCAAAAATGCCACAAAAACCCCACTGCCATCGAGTCAATTCAATTCATAGTGACCCCTCCTTGGGTTTCTCAGGCGGTATCTCAACAGAAGCAGATTGCCCAAACTTCCTTCTGCGGAGTGGCTGGGGGGTTTGAACGACCAGCTTTCTGGTTAGCAGTCAAATGCCTTAGGCACTATGCCACCAGAGCAAAATAACAAATCACAGCCATTGAGTCAATTCCTACTCATTGCAATCCCTATTTGGTTTCCAAAGCTGTAATTATGTGCAGAAGCAGACTGGCTCCATTTTCCTTCTGAGGAGTGGCTGGTGGGTTTTAACCACTGACCTTTTGGTTAGCCGTTAAATGCCTTAACCACTGTGCTACCAGAGCTCCTTATCAACACAACATACTATGAATTCTATTAACCATATTTGGAAGAACATTTATTCACAGCTCCACTGAGAAAATAGCAATCTAGAAATACCTGCTAAATATAAATTTAACAAGGAAAATAACTAAGTTACCTGAATTAAGGCCTCACTCAGCATGCCTTCATTAACCTCCAGAATAATGTTTTTTATATCTTCATATGGCATGCGATATGATCCCAGGAATATAGCTAAAATTAAAAAGTAGAAGATAATCAAAATTTTAAAGTCTTAATATAAACCTCATTCTCATTTTCATAGACTTCAAATATGAAATTTCTGTCACTAATCTTAACTTTCAGAGTTATGGACAAACAAAACTTTCAATTTGATGGACTATGCTACCCATCTAGGAAAAATGGTCTATTAGCTCTAATGTTTACAGCTCATGCATATTACTATACAAAATAAAACTCCTACTAATAGCACTCATAAATATATGCTCATGCATTTCATATTGAGCTGATACAAAATAACTCATGAAAACTTAGAGATCTTATTTCAAATTGGCCTTTTAATTCAATGTAGAATTTAGTGTGGAGATTGGCAGTTGCATCCAACACAATACTTCTCAGGAATAACAATAAAGTAACCACATAAAAATATTATATCAATCTAATTTGCTACTTTCCCACATAAGAAAAAGTTAAAGTGTCTGCATCATCAAAGCTATCTGTATCTGTGTTAAAATTCATGTTGTTTTATATGTTGAATCACGATTTCCCCTGTCAAATTTCTCTTAATTGGATGTGTAATATGTCATGTTAGAATAATTCAACAAATTATACCTGGAAAAGCTCATGATTATTCAGAAGGTATTTTTCAAGAACATATTTCACTTTCATTTTCATTAAACATAACCTTTAAATAACATACATGTGATCTTATCACCAGAATATGAATATATTTGTATGAATTTTATTGTCCCATGAAAAGGCCTACATTAAAAAAAAATCCTCATTACTTAGGTAAATGAATACCTAGACTTAAAGATCAAATGAGATTCCCATATTCTAAATACATAAATTTGACAGATACCATCTAGCACTTAAGATTTCATTTTTTGTGTGGTTTGAAAAAAGTGCTGAACATCAGGTTTATAAAAAAAATGGATTACCCAATAAATGATGTATACATTCACAATAGCTATTAGTAAACTCTTTTCCTGACAGCAACATTCCTATTGACACAGTAATGATGTGTTGTATATTTTAATGTGATTCTCTACAGTATATTCCTTAACAAAATATACTTCCATGGCATTTCTTTGTGAAATTACAAATGCTTGATATGCTGAAATTTCTTTCTTACATACATTGTTTAAGTATTCTCAGAATCTGAACACAGTTGACTGTGATGACTAAAAAAAAAATTCTTCTGATTTCAACACAGAAGGGAGACAATGTCAAAGTAAAACTTCAGGTGTGCTTAAATGAAGATAGGTTTAACTATCCAGAAGCTTTACCAAAAACATACTGACTGGCTAACTGGATCACTTCAAGGATCACTATCCAGTTTTAAAGTAGATTAGCTCTGGTGATGTAGTACCTAAGGCATCTGACTACTAACCAGAAGGCTGGCGGTTCAAACCCACCAGCCACTCCTCAGAAGGAAGGTTAAGCAGTCTATTTGTGTAGTGATCCCGCGTTGGAAACCCAAGGAGGGGTTGCTATGAGGTAGATCCAACTCAACAGCAGTGCGTTTGGTTTTTTTTTTTTTTTTTGGGTTAGTTAACAATTTAAGTAGCTCCATCAAAATTGCTTCAAATATAAAGGACTACTAGTAAAATGTTTTGCCCAATGTGACTAGTGAATAATCTAAAAATATCAATTCTAGGGACAGGCAAAAGGGAAAAAAAGTTTTTCAACTAGGCCTTCTGTCATTATGTCCTGTAACAATTGTTTCTTATCTGTACTTTCCAACATTTTATTATTCATGAGCTTCATCTGGCCTGACCAACACTGAATTATAATTATTCTCCATACTGGCTGAATGAGAAAAAGGCAACTCAGATTATTACACAAACTTACATTTCTAGCCAATGCTAAATATCCCTGGTCCAAAAAGTTACAACTTTATTTAAATGCATTCAACAACCTCTCATCACCATCACACTCTATGCAAAAATAAATAAATAAATAAATAAAAATAAAAATACATACACAGATTCTGTGCTGTTTTGGGGTCTAAAACTCTCAATTCTTTCACTTTCTTTTTTGTAGGCATGATCTTCTTTTCTTCTGAAACTTCTACATTCTTTTGAACTGAAAGAAAAATGTTGATTTATAAACAATAATGGTACAAATCCAAGTACACAGAGTAACATTAGTAAGGCATATTAACAACATTAACAAAACTCTTTCTGAAATCAATAAATGTGTTTATTTCATTAGTTCAAGGAAGAGAATAAACATAAAAATATAGACCTGTTTAGAGGTTTTCCTACAAATCAAATATAAGCACTTAAGCAGAACAGATAAGCCAAATAGAACCAAAAATCAATTGCTGCTTTTTACTAATGTGCAACATTAATTACTCTTTTTCCAGGTACCTAAAGCAGCAACAGAATTAAACATATAGTAAAATCTCACTAATTTGGACAAATTGAGAAAAAAGTATACATGTAATTATCGTAAAATATGCTAAAATTCAGACATTTCTCAAATCCAGTGAGATTGCTTTAAAATATGTAAGTTAACAGCAACTGCTAAACAAATTGCCACATAAAAATTGCAGTTGAGATGGTTTTTGAAGAACTGGTATGAATTACATGCAAGTTATCCAACAGTAGCACCCATTTGCATACCCATAATTAAAGAACTTCAAAGATATGGTATTGTAACTTAGGTTTGTTGCCCTCACATTTTTTTTTTTAAATAATATTCACTGTCTTAGAAAATATTCACTTTTGCTTTCTTCCAAAGGTAACTCTGTAGTTAAAAACAGTTATAGTTACCCAAAACCAGGAGAAGTAACAGTAGCAAGAAGTGGCTTTAGCCCTCTATAACTTCCATCCGACCTCCTCCCAAATACAAAATCAAACCACACTTAATGCCATTGAGTTGATGCTGACTCAAAGTGATGCCCATAGGATTTCCAAGGCCGAAGAACTTTATGGAAGCAGACTTTCTTATCCTTCTTTAGCAGAGCGGTTGGTGGGTTTGAACAGCTGACCTTTTAGTCAGCAGCCAAATGCCTGAACTACTGGGCCACCAAAGCTCCTTTCCTCCCAAATAAGCCACCTCAAAACACAAAATATAAGCAATGAATTTGTCTGCTATGAAAATGAAACTTCAAATCAAATCTCTAAGCCCTGCCTATATAGAAATTCAATAGATAGCACTGTCATCAAATGTGGGCAATTTACACTTTCTAACATAAAAAAAGGTTTACAGGTCCATCAAAGAATATGAGAAAAGTCAACAACATTCTTTCAATCAAGTGGAGTGGTATGCTCTTGCCTCCAAACTCAGGCTACTTATTATCATCATTTAAACATATGGCCACAATCATGCTGCCTCTTTATTAATTCTAAAAATATAACTTAATTTTCTGGCAATAATTATTTTAACTACTTTCATTCTTCTAGTCTTTATGAAAGATATCACAAATGAAGTATTGATTTTCTTGTCTGGAGGGAAAACAACACATAACCATAGCACGTTTTTGCAAGGTCTACGTGTATAGATGTTAGCTTCTGGGAAACTTCATAGGTATGTTAAAGAATGCATCAAAATATTACAAGTACATTGAGACTGGCTTTTGCTTAATGTTACAAAATACAGGAAAATTAAATGTTAGAGAAATAAAAGATAACATAAATTACCTGAATAGCTAAAGTCCTAATAGTTATAAGCATTACCCATATGATCAATCTAAAATGAGCACAGTCTAAGGAGACTAGATTGTAATTGCACTTCTGAAAATCATGAGCTTATGAGAGATGACAAGTAGACTGCCATGTTTATTCAACACAGTAGCATCATTTCTACTATTGCATGAACTATAATTCGAAATTCATTTAATATGACCTGAATGGAACTAAAGTGTTTCTCCTAATACTCTCCTTACAAAAATTTCAAGATTTTGTACCTATTTTAACTTTGTCAA
>NW_006921752.1:6577806-6583897 GCF_000298275.1 Orycteropus afer afer
CAGGATCTCCTCAGTTGCTAATACCAATTCCCACCTTGGAGTTTACAAAGACTTATGGGTAGAAAAGCCACACTAAGTAATTTACTACACCGCAGCACTTAAGTTGGCAGTGCTAATAGAATAATAATGAAACATTATAAAATACTGTCTGTAGGAAGATAATGATGCTAATAATAAAGTCATTCATATTATTATTAAAGATATGTTAACATCTAGATACTCATTCTATAAGATAAAATGTCAACTGAGTATTCTTAGATTTCCTTTAATAGATAGATATTTACATGCAATTGTAGAATAAATTTCTTCCTTTACAACTGAGGGATGCTCATCAGCATAAATAAAGTAAATATGGTTATATAATTTCCCCAATCTAATTTAGGCAATGTTTAGGAATTCCCTATTGATTTCTGCTATCCCAGTGGATACACAGAACATGTGACAATATTTTTGTAATATGTAGCAAATAGATACTTTGAGAGTGTAATGCTGAATGATTTACATAGTATTAACTAAGCATAAGTCATAAAAAATCGTATAACTTATTTCAAAATTCTAAGGAAATTGATTTTCAAAGTCATCCAGTAAATACTTGTTGAAAACCTACTTTTTGTTAGCTTAGCATAAACACACACTAGAACACAACTTAAATGTTCATTTATAACTTTTAAATAAGTTGTTGTTGTTGTGCTTGTTATGTACCGTCAAGTCGGCCCTGACTCATAGCGACTCCTCCTTGGGTTTCCGAGGCAGTATCACTACGGAAGTAGGATTGCCCAACCTTCCTTCCGAGGAGTGGCTGGTGGGTTTGAACCGCCAGCCGTCTGGTTAGCAGGCAAGTGTCTTAGCCACTATGCTATAGTTTGTATTAGAGAATAATATATCTTTCAATCAGCAGCAATTGATGTGTTGTACCATAAGGGATATTTGGAGAAGTATATTTCCTATTAAGTGTACTTTATACAAAAAGAAGATAAATACAGTTAATTGCAATACTGTTAAAAAACACATTGTAAAATATATATAACTTCAAGAATATATACATGGATATTCAAAAAGCAAATATCCAACTATTCTTTTAGATCATACAAATATAAGAATTTATTATGTCTATATATTTAAACCACCATGCATGGTTTAAATATGTAACAGACAATCAATTGCTTGTATATAAGTTGAAGTTGAAGTTGAAGGAAATTTCTAAAGGTACACAAGAGACACAATATGCCCTGGAGTATATACCACCTGAAAGAAGTAAAATAGCTGAACAGAAGATTTCAAAGGGCAGCTCAAGAGGACAAAATAAAGTATTTCAATGAAATGGTCAAAGACCTGGAGTTGGAAAACCAAAGGGGAAGAACACAGCATTTCTCAAGCTGAAAGAACTAAAGGAAAAAAAAAAGCCTCAAGTGGCAATACTGAAGGATCCTATGGGCAAAATACTGAATGATGCACAAAGCATCCAAAGAAGATGGAAGGAATACAGAGAGACTGTATCAAAAAAAATAGGTCGATGTTCAACTCTCAGGAAGTAGCATATGATGAAGAACTGATGGTACTGAAGGCAGAACTCCAAGGTTCACTGAAAGAAATGGCAAAAACAAGTCTCCAGGAATTCATGAAATACCCATTGAGATGTTTAAACAAATGGATGCAGTGAAGGAGGCACTGACTCATTTATGCCAAGGAATTTGGAAGACAGCTACCTGGCAAACTGCCTAGAAGAGATCCATATTTGTGCCCATTCCAAAGAAAGGTGATCCAACAGAATGTGGAAATTATCAAACTATATCATCAATATTACACACAAGTAAAACTGTGCTGAAGAAACTCAAAAATGGTTGAAGCAGAGAGAACAGTTCATCGAAAGAGAACTACCAGAAATCCAAGCAGGATTCAGAAGTCAATGTGTAACAAAGGATATCACTGTTGATGGATCTTGGCTGAAAGTGAAGAATACAAGAATGATGTTTAACTGTGTTTTACTGAATGCAAAGGCATTTGACTATGTGGATCATAACAAATTACAGATAACATTGTGAAGAAAGGGAATTCCACAGAACTTAATTGTGTTAATGAAGAACCTGTACACAGTCCAAGAAGCAGTCATTCAAACAGAACAAGTGGATACTGCATGGTTGAAAATCAGGAAGTGTGTATCAAGGATGCGTCCTTTCACCATACTTAGTCAACGTGTACACTAAGCAAATAATCCAAGAAGCTGGACTATATGAAGAAGAACGAAGCATTAGGATTAGAGCAAGACTCAGTAACAACCTGCGCTATGCAGATGACACAACCTTCGCTTGCTGAAAGTAGACTCGAAATACTTCCTCATGAAGATCAGACTATAGCATTCAGTATGGATTACATCTCAACATAAAGAAAACAAAAATCCTCACAACTAGACCAATAAGCAACATCGCAATAAATGGAGAAAAGATTGTAGTTGTCAGGAATGTCATTTTATTTGAATTTACAATAAATACCCAGCAATCAAGAAATCAAGTGATGTATCACATTGGGAAAATCTGCTGCAAAAGACATCCTTAAAGTGTTTAAGAGCAAAGATATCATTTTGAAGATTAAGATGCACCTGACCAAAGCCATGATATCCTCATATGCATAAGAGGTGGACAAGGAATAAAGAAGACCATAGAAAAAATTGATGCATTTGAATTATGGTGTTACTGAAGAAGTTTGACTACTACCACAGAGTGGTAGAAGAATGAACAAATCTGTCTTAGAAGTACAGCCAGAATGCTCCTTTGAAGTGAGAATGGCCAGATTTCATCTTTCATGCTTTGGTCATGTTATAAGAAGGGACCAGTCCCTGGATAATGATATCATGCCTACTAGACTGCTAACCAGAATGCTGGTGATTCAAACCCACCAGCCACTCCTCAGAAGGAAGATGGGGCAATGTACTTCCATAGTGATACTGCCTCAGAAACCCGAGGAGGGGTCGCTATGAGTCAGGTCCAACTAGACAACATAACAACAACAACAACAGACGGTGAGGAAAAAACAGGAAGACCCTCAATGAGATGGATTGACATAGTGACTGCAACGATGGGCTCAAGTATAGTAAGGATTATTGCTTATATAGCAAGAACGGTGCAGGACTGAGCAATGTTTTGCTCTGTTGTACATAGGGTTGATACAAGTTGGAACGGACTCAAAGGCACCTAAAAAGGACATATATTTAAATACTTGTATTATTTGAAAAAGGTGTCACTGTAGTTTCAATGAACAATTTAATAATAATGTTAAAATGCCTTAGTCAAATACCTTAGGCACTATGCTACCAGATGACTGTGCAAAGGAATTTCATTGGTTATTTTAATTTGTATTTCCTTAATTACTGATGAGGTTGAGCATGTTTTCATCACTAGTTCTATAATCCTGGACAAATTACTCCATTTATTTTTCTTATTTCCTCATTTTTAAAATTACTATGATAATACCTATCACAAAAGATAATATAAAGAAACTTGATTTTGAGTTAAAATGAGTCAGGTATGATGATGACAAGTGGGGAAAATCCATGATTTCAGTGTGTGACAGTTGCATATATTTCATTGACTTGTTAGACCCTCACATTTTAAATCATCTTTCTCTTTTCATTTCTAGAAATATAATACAATCTAATTGAAAAATAAGCAAAGTGTATGTGTGTTCAACATAAAAAAAGAGAAAAGTGCAATGACAACAGTAGTAGTAGTAATCACTACCACAATAATCACAATAACCACCAAAATGAACTTTTACTAGTTGCTCTGAGGCTAACACTAACTAATCTTTATATCATCTTATATGATAGGTATTGTTGTTGTTGTTGTTATGTGCCGTGGAGTCGGCCACGACTCATAGCGACCCCTCCTTGGGTTTCTGAGGCAGTATCACTATGGAAGTAGGATTGCCCAACCTTCCTTCCAAGGAGTGGCTGGTGGGTTTGAACCGCCAGCCTTCTGGTTAGCAGGCAAGTGTCCTAGCCACTATGCTACCAGAGCTCCCAACACTAGTAGATAGGTATTATCATTGTAATACATGATAGGTATTATCATTGTAATTTTACAAATGAGGAAAATAAATAAAAAAATTGAGTCATTTGTCCAAGATTATACAACTAGTGATGAAAACATGTTAAACCTCATCAGTAATTAGGGAAATGTAAATGAAACCAACCAATGAAATTCCTTTGCACATTCATCTGGTAGCATAGTGCTAAGGCATATGAGTACTAACAAGAAGGTTGGCAGGTTAAACCCACCAGCCACTCCTTGGAAGGAAGGTTGGGCAATCTACTTCTATAGTGATATAGCCTCGGAAACCCAAGGAGGGGTCGCTATGAGTCAGATCCAACTCAACACCAGTGAGTTTGGTTTTTTGGAATGTTAAGATCTCACTTATACCAAATATTCAGAGTAACAAAATACATAGTTTATTAGTAGTTCTCGGGCCTGGAGGGAGGGGAAAATCAGAGTCTTTGTTTAGGTAATATCCTTCAATAGTGATGAAATATTTGGCATAGGATCAGGGCTATGATTGCAAAACGTGACTAATATAAACAACATCTCCAAATTGTACATGGTGGGTTATATATATATTTACTACAATGAAAAAAGATATCAAGTTGTGTTTATCATAAATACAAAACATATCCACTTCTAGGTTAAATGGTCAAGAATACAAAGAAGTTTGCTATAGTAGTGTTTATAACAGTAGAAAAACTAAAAGCAACTCACAAATCCAGGAGTTACAGAATGGATAAATAAATTATGGTATGTTAATATAATGGAATAGCACATTGCAGTTACAGTGACTGCACTACAGCTAAGTATTTCAACAAAGGTAAATCCCAACTACAATGCAAAATTGAAAAAAAAAGTGATGGAAAACTGTACAAACAGTATAGTATCATTTACCTAAAATAAAAATAAAAAAAGACTAACCATATATATCACATATGGAGATATATAACAATTATATATAACAATTATAAAAATATAGAATTGATACTCAATAAATTAATTATAAATAAAGTAGTTGCCTTGGGGAAGGAAAGTGACACTGGGAAGGTACAATCTTGAAAATATCAACTTCATCTATAATGTTTTACATCCTTAAAAGTAAAAATTTATACCAAATTCAACAAAATGTTAACATGTGTTCATTCTGGGTGGCTGGAACAGGAGCGTTTGTTATATTACCCTTGGTAATTTTCCATTTTTTCAACATAAAAATAAAAACCCTATGACTAAACTACATTCTTTTTATAGTTTATAAACTGTTAGTCTTGTAAATGTCAAGGACAAAACATTGTGAGACATAAGAGACAATATTGAAGAGAATAATAAAAAATACAGATAAAGATTAGTTTGGTGAACAACCACACTTTTGTTTTAAAATGTTTTTGAGTCTATTGTGTGAGGAATAATACATTTGTTTACCAAACCTTGAGAAAGAAAGCTGATGCAATATACAGTAGGAGATTGCATTCTGGTCTCCTCTGACATGCTACGTTGTACAGCTGTGAAGCTTCCCATTTCTAAGCTGGCTACATCTGCACACTAACTAAGGCATCCCACATTAAGGTAGCTTTCGTTCTGACACCTGCATAGTACCTGAAGTGATAGGAATGGCATTACCAGGAGTGTTCCTAAATTTTAGAGCATATTAAAGGAGACTAATGGTTCTAATAGTAGGAATCACATACATATACTCTGTAATGATTTCCTAATTAAAGAAAAAATCTTAATGGTGGTAGTTTATACAAGAACTCCCCAAATCAAGAAGCACATGTTACTCCAAATTAACATCTGTATAACTAAAATACTTGTACACCTGTTCATTAAGCCAATTACTGAACACTGCTAAATGTCACCAGAACACTATGTGTAACATTGTGAATAGCTAATGTTGTACATATATTTTCAAATGGGCCTCAGTAGCTGAGCAGGTAATGTCTATTTAAGGAAAGACAAAAAAAGTTGTCTTAGGGAGTTCCAGCAAGATGGCGGACTAGGCAGAAGGACTGCACAGACCCTCTTCAACAAAGAAAAGGGAAACCAACTGACACAGACACAGA
>NW_006921752.1:6592793-6601364 GCF_000298275.1 Orycteropus afer afer
TAGTCCGCCATCTTGCCGGAACTCCTCAATATGAACCCTTTTGCATATATAGTACTGAGTTGTAAGTGAAGGCAAACATGGGACATTTCACTCTATACTATTTTGTGTAACTAAAATTTTGATCCATATTTACTTACACACAAATGAATTAAAAGTTAGTAAACAGAAGGATGGTGCAAGTAAAATGTCTCTAACATGTGAGTGCCTACGGACAGATATGCTTTGCAGCACACGTCACACAAAACAGTATGTTCCTGTATGAGAATTCTGAGTGGCATCATCAACAGAGCAGAGAAGAAACAAAATCACACATAACAAATGGTGGTCAAGCCCTTGAAGCATGTTAAAATACATAGGTAAAATTCAAATAAGCAAAAATTTAACGACACAAATGTTACATGTGTTGTTGTTGTTGTTATGTGCTGTCGAGTCGGCCCCAACTCACAGCGACCCCTCCTTGGGTTTGCAAGGTGATATCACTATGGACGTAGATTGCCCAACCTTCCTTCCAAGGAGTAGCTGGTAGATTTGAACCTCCAGCCTTCTGGTTAGCAGTCAAGTGCCTCAGGCACTATGCTACCAGAGCTCCTAATATTACATGTAGTAGGGGGCTTAATATTTACTGCTTTTGCCAGGCTGAATGAATTCCATCTTCTTCACAACTGTATGGTGTGATACTCATATTTCTTATCACTCATATCACAACATATTCATTCTACTACTCCTGGCTTATGATTTATAAAAGAGAGCCAAATTTCAATAAAAATATTAAAATAACTGCACAAACATTTGTGGTCCTGACAAAAACAGCATTGCTAAAAAAACAGAACTGTTGGCTAGTGGACAGCACAATTACATTTTTAAAAAATGCCTGAATTCCTTGTATAAAAGGCAATTTTAAGAGTTTCCATGAGTTATAATTTCTTAAAATAATACTTTGAAAGTTAAACATACAAAAGTTAAGCACTACCTACATTTTATATAAACAAATGAGCCTCCCCTGGAGAATTCCAAAGCAAGTTAGGGAGAATTGGAGAGGATTATACTTCCTACAATGAAAGGCAGAGATGTATTGTTATTCACGTAATACTTTCTGTGGTTTGCTTTTTATCCCCAGATTCATATAATCTGGGAAAACATTGGTTTTACATAATAATTAAAAAATATATACATACAACAACCACCACCAGGAACCACACTAGATAGATTCTATTAGCTAGTGTTCAAGATAGGTATAGTTATTCCTGACTTACACATTAGGAAACTGATGTTCCGAAAGCCTTGTGAAAGATCTCAGAGGCAAGTCGCAATGCAGACCTTGGATTCAGTCCCATGTTGTCTGACCCCCAAATCCATGTTCTTTTCCATAAGCTCTATCAGTATCCACAGATACAGAAGGAAATTTGCATTGCCTCCCATATACTTCTTAGTAAATAATTTGATCTAAGAAGGTTCATTGGAAATGCTGAAAATACCCATAAGGTTTTAATATCCTTCATAGCATTCTTTCTTGCTGCCTGTATTTTGCTGTTCCTTCTCAAGTAAAAGACCAAAGTCATGCTTTCTTCTTTTAAACATCTCTGGGTGCCTGCACATCTCCAAACTAGAATTCTGAGTTTGGTGGTCAGTGATCCTTGCAGGAACTACTGGGCATGATTTATTGTTTCTTAATGGTTGACAAGGGAATATGAAGAAGATAACTAGAGATGGAACAATAAAGTTCTCTACCCATCTAATTGATCAAGGTAAATGGATATTTGGGTATCCAACTTTCATGGATTGAACTGTGTCCTCCAAATTATGTGTCACCTTGCACTGGGACATAATTTCAAGGATTGTGTGGTTGCCCTGATTTTGTGATATGATGTAATTATCCTGCATTCTGTGATGTGTAATAAATCCTGACCTCTATGGGTTAATGAGGCAAGATTAGATTGAAGATTAGTTTATGTTTTTTATGTTAATGAGCCAGGATTAGGGAGGATTATATCACACTTATTCAAGTCATCATCCTTACTCAGGTCATAATCCTGATATGATGTAAGGGAAGTTTCCCTGGTGTGTGACCTATATCATCTTTTAGCTTACAAAAGATAAAAGGAGAGAGAAGTAGAAGAAAAGGAAAGACCAGACTACCACCAAGAAAGAAGGGCTGGGAACAAATCACATTCTTTGGACCTAGGGTTCAAGCACTGAGAATCTTCTAGACTCAAGAGAAGGCTGATGCCAAGACACATGGAGATCTCCAAGGAACTCAAGGCCCACATATGCTGAAAGGAAACAAAGACCTTCCTCCAGAGCCTACAGAGAGAAAGCCTTCCCCTAGAGCCGGTGTCCTGAACTTGGATTTCTAGGCTACTAAACAGTTAAGAGAATAAATTTGTGTTAAAGCCATCCACTTGTGTTATTTCTGTTATACAAACATTAGATAAATGAAGGAAGGACGGATTAGAGTGAGAGGCTTAGAGATACACTCAGGGATACAAGGACTCAGAGATGTCACCTGATGAAATAATCAAGTAAGAGTAGAGAAAATATGCTCATAGAAGGCATAGGCTTGATGAAGAAACCCAAGCCAAAGAACATTAAATGACTGATTTCTGATCACTTCCACCTCCATAGAATAAACTAGGATAACGTTTGAAAGAGAGTTGAGACAAATGCTACGAATCATGAAAGTAGGGTTTAAGGACTATGAAAATGTGTTAATAGCATAGCATTTTCAAGCTTGGAAGTGTAGGAAATATAGATTACCTGTACCATGAGGGAATGACAACTGTTTCATAGGGTTGCTGTGAGAAATAAACGGAGCACAAATATAAATTTCCAGTAATGTAATAATACAGAAGGAGGCAGAATTTTGCTGCAAAGGGCCAGACAATGAGTTTTAGCCTTTGTGGGTCATGCAGTCTACACTGCAACTACTCAACTCTGTCACTGCAGTGACAACGCAGCCATAAGCATTAAGTAAATGAATGGGTGGCTGTGCTATTTTTGTCACAAAAGTAGGTAACCTGCCATAGATTTCCAAATCCTTACAAAATAAGTGATAAATAAGTGTTTAGTCCCTGTCCCCTTCCCTTGTAACTAAGGTCAAATTACTCTTGCTTTAACTTTCGAAAATGTGAATAAATGTTCATAAGATACCTTGCTAAAAAAAAGCACCTAGATGTGTGTTGTTATCACTGTTGATAGATAATTTATCCTCCCAAACTGTAGCTGTCCCTTATTTTATTCTCATATGATTTTATCATATGGAACTCTGGTAGCATAGTGCCTAAGGCACTTGACTGCTAATCAGAAGGTTGGCGGTTCAAACCCACCAGCCGCTCCTCGGAAGATTGGGCAATCTACTTCCATAGAGATACTGCCTCGAAACCCAAGGAGGGGTTGCTATGAGTCGGGTCTGACTCGAATCAATGGCACATAACAACAACAACACATGTAAAATGACTATAAAAGCTAATCAGCCTTAATAAAATCGTAGAATTAGTTTCTACCATACCCTCAATATCCGGGTAAAAGAATTGCTGATGAGAAGCTACAATGTCTGGTAATGTTTCACGTGGGATACTTTGGTTTATGATAAAATGAAAAACTTGAGTTTTATAAAAACACACATAAATCAGACCTTTGAATTTCATAGAATACAGTTCTCTTACTTTATGCACATAAAAATATTACTGAGTATCTCAATTTGGTTTGTTGCTGGCTGAGCTCAATGGGAAACTACCAGAGTTACATTGTCTCTGTTTTCCTCACTCAGATTCCAACTGGTTTCAATTTTGTCTTTCAGCAGTAATTTTCTTTAGTTCAGAAACCACATCAGTATATCCTGTTGAAGGCAATCAATGCATTAGAAACAATTTGAGAAGGTAGGAGAGGGTGTACCTGAACTTTTAATTCTTTCCTTTTTTAAGTCAAGTTTAGTCTGTTGGTGACTTTCTATTTTAAAGCAAAAAAACAATATTTAAGTGTATTTTGGAAAAGTGAAAAGACATATGAATATACTTCAACTATGTTCCTCTTCTTAGGATAGAAAAAAATATCATGACCCTCTCCTCCTTTCTCAATCTACAATCCTTTCTTGTTATACTTGAAAGAATACTTAAGAACTAATTCCCTCTTCTTCCCTCCGATTCTCTCATCTACTTGTAATCTGGATTCTAACATAACCATACACACTGAATTAGAATATCAAAATCAATATAAGTAGGGCCTGGAGTCTGTATATCTTAAAAAATCTCAAGGTAATACTGGATATTAGTAGGGTTTGGAACAACTATTATATATACTCTGGAAAAAATCAATTAATATTACTCAAATGGAGAAGCTCAAGTAAAAGCAACAATAACCCATCAAAGTCCTCTTCGTGATTTCTTCAAAATTTCAGAATCTAACACTAAAGGCAATACTTGGTGACCCACTGGTCTCACAGTGACAAGAAATGACATTTCAGGAGAAATCAAAGGACACTCAAGGCACATTATGTTTATTTTTTAAACAATTATCAATTAGACACATCTTGAGGGCAGGGATATTATCATATATCCCTATAATCTATCACTATGCTAAAAACAAAGTCGTTTTGTGAATAAATGAGAATGTATTTTATACATTCCTTAAACCTATGTATATACATAATAACTCTACCTTTTCATAGGTGCAGTTATCAAAAGGCTAGAAGACAAGAATAAGACAAGCCAATTATTTAGTATTTGAAAAGAAGAAGAAATGCACTTGAATAACAAATTTATCTTTTCATGATAAATACACTCCTATTTGCCATGTCACTGAACACAACTATGAAGGGTATAAAATCTTTTATTTCCTAAGAACTGGAGTCTTTAAAAAAAAAAAAAAAGATAATTCAGGCTAATGAAAATCCAGAGGGAAGCTAGATAAATGCCAAGCAAACACACCATAGCTTGGTTTCATTGTTTTTGCACATCCTGTAACAATTTTAAAGGTTTTTCACATTAGACCAACAGATGTCAAGAACCAAATTCTAGTGAAAGTATACATTCCTAAATACTTTATGTCCTGTAAAGGTCATGTTCAGTTATATTCCTAACCAGTAGCATAGTGATACAACCTATAAACAATGAGAATAACAATAACTTGAATTCAACCTATAGGCTATTTACCAAGGTAAATTGTGTTAACTTCTGTGAAATCTATTCAGTAAGTGCATTCAATTTTATATTGAGTCATGGACAACCACAGTCAGGGAGGGAGGAGAGAGAAAATGTGTCATTAAATATATCATAGTTAGGTAGCCATTTAAAAAAAACAACGTGCTTCCAGGAAGTATTTTATTTTACTAAATGTCATAAATAGTTTTGGTTGCAAGCATTTAAGAACTTAAAAAGTTCTTGGATGAGGGCCCAGTTTTCAGGAATTGTGTCTCCTGAGAGATCTACCTTTTATCAACACTATGCAGAGCTATGGGGCAAAAGATACAGCGTAGTACAAGAAAATAAGCTCAGTCATTGATTGTCGAACAACTGGTAATTGCCTACTGTGTACTTTTATTAATTTTTGAGGCCACGTGGTAGATGATAAAGTGTCTCTGTATTGGTTATAAATGCGTATATAAGATGAAAGGTATTGTTTTAGGTTAAACGCTAAATCTCATGGCAAAGTAAAGTTCAAATGTACACTGTAACCCCAGTGTACTACCTCAAAATTCTTACTATGTTTATGAAAGTTAGAAGGCAGATAGAACTACTGCCATATAAAGTAAAACACATTTCATACAGATTGGAATGAAACTTCCAATGTATTAAAAAAAAAATCAGAAATCTCTCTAATTGAAGGTTTTACCCAAAACTTAGTAAAGATAAAAGAGAAAGCAACAGTCCAAATAAGAAGCAGCTGCTAATAGTAGCAGACGGCAAATAAATTTGACTGGATCAAGACAGTCACCCGCTGACTCTTTTTCCTAGCAAACTGTTTCAAACCTGTGGTGTTCAACATTAGGCTGGCCTTTACCTCACCGCAGGCACTTCAGTCTCATCACTGTGGGGGCTCATTGTTGCTTCCCTCATGGCTGCCACCAAAAGTATGCTTCTGCTTTTCACCCAGAATGCTTTGAATCTGAACTTAAGTACTGGTTATAACTGCCAAGCAGGAGCAGGAAGTCAATATGGAAAATTCACAGAAATGTCATAAAAAGTAAGACAAATAAATTAAAAGCTTCAAATTGCCTAATGAAAGATGCTAGATTCATATTTCAAACTGGAAAAATGAGCTAAATTATCAGTTGGAAAACATAACTTCTGAGGCTGGATGTGACAATACATGAAGAAGAACTAAAGAAGCACTAATATATCTAATTTCTCAGATCTCACGGAATTAAATCTGATTATACATTTTAAATGGTAGGGATGGCATATGATATTTGGTGTATTATTTAATTTTTTTCTTATTGTGCTTTCGGTACAAATTTACAGGAAAGAATTTGTTTGACATTCAACATTTCGTGTGCATTTGGTTTCACTCCCCAATTACCATCCCCAACCCCAACCCACTCTCCTCCTCTCCCTTCGCAGGGACCATCCCATTCCTGTGCCCTTCTTAGTTATGCACTCCTGCCTGTCCAGCTTTTCCTCATTTTGACTGTTGCCCCTCTGGTTCCCCATGGCCAATTACTCCAAGGATATTGGAGTAATTGTAGAGTATGTGGGTTCATCGCCCTGGTTTGTGTGTTCTGCATGTAAGTCTTACTACTGTTGGGCTGAGAGCCAGCCCTTGGGAGTAAGTTTTATTCCAGGCCTGAAGTGCATCTCAGAGCCATAGTCTTGGGGGTCCCATCAGACTCCATCTGACCAGTAATTCTGGTTGTTGTTATTGTGTTTTTGAATTTTGTTCCACGTTTTTCCTCCCACTCTATCCAGGATCTCCAGTTTTGATCCCTTCCTGAGAGGTTGGCATTGGTAGCTGGGCACGATCTAAATCTTCTGTCTTGAGGTCCACCATATCCTGGGGCTGATTGTTTCCAAAAGCCCCTGGATTTGTTCACTCCTTTGCTTCAGATGAGAGGAAACCATTAGCTGCATCTTAGACAGCCACTTGAAGGTTTTTAAGACCTCAGTTTCTATTAACCAAAGTAGATTGTGGAACAAGATTTTTATGTATTATGTTGTACCAACCGAGCTTAGTGTCCCCCAATACCATGTTCCTGAGTCTGCAGACCCCGTGATTCTCTCTCTCGAGGTATTTGGCAGTCTCTGATGGATTACTACAAGTCTGTCTTTTGTTGCCTCTGTAATGATTGTGGTTATTTTGTATCACTAGTATCTGTGGAGCATTATTTTAAAAAATTCCACCAAACAAGATGCAATGTTGCTGTTCTTAGGTGCCATCGGGTTGGTTCAGACTCACAGCAACCCTAAATACAACAGAATAAAACATTGCCCAGTTCTGCACTATCCTCACAACGCTTGCTAGGGTGGAGCCCTTCATCTCAACCACTATGTCAATTCATGTCATTGAGGGTCTTCCCTTTTTTGGGGATACTCTACTTTACCAAGAATGGTATCTTTCTCTAGGGACTGGTACCTTCTAACAAGAGGACTAAAGTATGAGAGATGATGTCCGGCCATTCTCCCTTCTAAGGAACATTCTGGCTGTACTTCTTCCAAGACAGATTTGTTCACTCTTCTGGCAGTTGATGGTATACTCAATATTCTTCACCAACACTATAACTCAAATGTTAACACCTCCTTTGTGGTCTTAGTTATTCTCTGTCCAGCTTTAACATTCATATGAGGCTACTGAAAATATCACGGCTTGTGTCAAACACACTTCAGTCTTTAATGTGACATATTTGCTCTAAAACACTTTTAAGAAAGCCATTTGCAGCTGATGTGCATAGTGCAATATGCTGTCTGATTTCTGGACTACTGCTTCTGTGAAAGTTGATTGTAGATCCAAGGAAAATGAAATCCCTAACAACCTCAACCTTTTCTCCATTTATCATGATGTTACTTATTGGTCCAGTTGTGAGGATTTTTTATTTCTTCATGTTGAGGTGTAACCTATACTGAAGGCTGTTTGATCTTCATCAGTAAAAGCTTTAAGTCTTCTTCACTTTCAGCAAGCAAGGTAGTGTCATCTGTATATCACAGGTTGTTAATGAGTCTTCCTCCAATCTTGATGCACATACTTCTTCAAATAGCCCAGCTTCTTGGATTGTTTGTTCAGCATACATATTGAATAAGTATGGTGAAAGGATACAACTCTGACACACACCTGTCCTGATTTTAAACTATGCAGTATCTGCTTGTGCTGTTTTAACAACGGCCTCTTAGTTTATGCACAGGTTGTATATGAGTACAATGAACTGTTCCATAATGCCCATTCTTCACAATGTTATTCACAATTTAGTAGGATCCACACAGTCCAATGTCTGTGAGTAGTCAATAAAATACAGATGAACATCTTTCTGGTATTCTTTCCTTTCAGCCAAAATCCATCTGACATCAGCAATGATATCCCTCATTCCGTGATGCAACAGATACACATTAATAGTGGAAAAAATGGTTATCCTTAATATCCTTGAATTCC
>NW_006921752.1:6601520-6605294 GCF_000298275.1 Orycteropus afer afer
TCTGTTTTGACTCACAATTATCTTATGTGATACCATAACTGCCCCATAGGGCTTCCTGGGCTGTAATCTTTATGAGAACAGATAACCAGGCTTCTCCTGTGGAACACCTGATGGGTCCCAACTGTCTATCTCTGGCCAGCAGCCAAGAGCTTAACCACTGTGCCACCAGGGTTCACTCATGAAAAGATTATAGGTTCTAATTCTAAGTTATTCATTTCCTATTGTCTACATAACACAAGTCCAGAGAAAGGTGGAAAAGGTAAGATATGATTCATAAATGCATATTTTGCATTCACCTACCTTCATGTCTTTGCTATCAAATCATTACCCACCCTATAAGACCCCTAAAAAGCATCACTTTCTCTATGAAACCTTCTCCAATTACCCACTACAGTACAGTCTTCACTAGCTCACAACAATGACAGGTATTAAGTATAACTGACACTCATATATGCATCTTGTTGCCTAACATAAGGTACAAAGTCACAGGGAAAAGAATATTCTTGGTACAACTTTATCTACAAAAACCATCTTATCTACCATGTTGTTGGTGTTGTTGTTATGTGCCATCAAGTTGGACCTGACTCATAGTGACCCCTCCTTGGTTTTCTGAGGCAGTATCACTATGGAAGTAGATTTTCCTACCTTCTTTCCAAGGAGTGTCTCGTGGGTTTGAACCACCAGGTTTCTGGTTAACAATCAAGTGCCTTAGGCACTATGCTACAAGAGCTGCCATTATGTCTAGAAAATAATAGATACTCAAAAAATAAGTGAATTATCAAGATAAAGAAAAGATGAGGGTACAGTAAGAGAAATGTGAATTTGATGTTTTTCTGCCTTCAAGATTTACCTGAAGTAAAAAAGATGGAAACAGCCTAAATGCCCATTAACAGATGAATAGGCAGACAAAATGTGGTACATACATACAATGGCATGCTACCAAATCAAAAAGAATGAAGAGGAGTCCTCAAAATACTTTTAATGTGTATAAATCAGGAAGACATTATGCTGAGTGGAATACGTCAATCACAAATATTTTCTAATATTTTCCAATCGTACTTTTTCTATTCCTGTCTTCATATGAAGGTGTGATTATACACTCATTGTTGGCTACAAGGAAGGAGTGGGTGGTGGTAGGGGGATGCACTTTCAAGAAAGTAGACTTTGATTATTTTTGGTAGGTAGTGTGAAAGGTAGCATCAAATATGGGTGAGGTAACACAGCTTGACAAAGGTAAATTATGTCACTAAAAAGTAAACAAGACATATGAAATAGAATTGTACAACACTAAAACTACCAGAAAACAGGTGTGCAGTTACACAAATACATATATAGTCACATATGTATATGGGTATGAATATATAGGTACATATGTGCACACAAATAGAAGTAACCCATTGCTGATAAGTCAATTCTGATTTATAATGAACCTATAGGCACATGCACATACAGGTATGTGTATGCACACATGTATATCCATAAATCTATTAAACTACACAGGTGAAATAGTTACATACACTTCTTAGAAACAATCAAATACCTCACGAGATTGGTTTTCTGTGTAAGAAGGCTCAGGACCATAGTCTTAAGGGACAACTCCATTTACTGGCATAATATAGTTCAAAACGTATACGCTCTATATGCCAATGTGGTAAGTAATATCTATGGTCTTAAAAGCTTAGGAACATCCATCTAAGATACAAATATTGGTCTATACTCAATTGGAACAACAAGAAAGAAGGAAACCAAAGACACAGATCAGACAAATCTAAATAAACTAGGGCCTAATCTACCCTAAGACTAGATGGTGCCTGGCTACCACTACTGACTGTTCTGATCAGGGACATAATAGATGGATCTTGACAGAATGGGAAAAAAAAATATGGAACAAAAAGCAAATTCTTAAAAAGTCCAGACTTTCTAGACTGGTTAAGACAAGAAAACTACCATCACCCTGAGATACTCTTTAAATCTTAAATGAAAATTATTCCTTCAGATCACTTTTTACCTAAGCAACAGACTAGTTCCTAAAATAAAGAATACCATCACTGAGTAATGAACTCCTTTTAGAAAATCAACTAGATGAGACCGAATGGTCAAAAATTACTCTAGAGCAAAGATGAGAACATAAGAGGCAGGGAAGATATAGTACCAACAATGATATAAGAACAGAATGAAGAAGAAAGACACATTGTGGCATATGTAGCCAATATTACTGAATAATTTGTGCAGAAATTGTTAAATGGGAACCTAATGTGCTATATAAACTTTCCCTTTAAACACCATAATATATATTTTAAAAGGCTGAACTATAATGTAAGCATGGATTGAACAGTAAGTGAGAAAAGACTGAGGGCAGAAGGTTAGACCCTGGAGGATGCCCAAAGTTTTGAGACTAGAGATGAAAGAACAGTGAAATACAAGGACAGAAAGAACAGTCGGGAAGGTCTCAGAAACAGGAGAGTACACCATCCCTAAAGTGAGAAAGGAAAATATTTTAATAAGGGAATGTAATCAACAGTGTCAACTGTAGCAGGAAAATCAAGCACAGTCCTGAAAAAAAGGCCAGATGAATAGGCCATTTCAAACCTTAAAAAGCAATTTCAAGAGAGCAATGATGACATAAGCCATGTTATAGGAAATGAGGTAGAAGAGGTGAATAGAAATAGTGAGACCACTCATTTGAGAAGTTTAGCAGGAAAAATAACTATTTATAGAACAAAAAAGATAGTAATAATGTGATTGAATCCCAGCTTTGTATAAGTTTTCCTGTTACAAGAAGACATCTGATTGTCAAATTCAAGAACAGCTTTTATGCCCCCAAATGATTTCAAACCAAACCCAGCATACAATGATTTACTGGAAAAGATCAATAGAAACTGTGCAAAAGAGATTATACTGTTCAGCGATCCATGTTGCATCAATATCTATAATGGAATGAGACAGGGTGATACAATGGTCCAAAGCTTTCTAGAATTGCTCTATAACAAAATCAACCAGGAAAATAGAGTATACACTGACATTAAACAAATGACATACCTTCTCTTTACTGATGACAAAGTAGCATTTTCCAATGTCATAGTAAGAGATAAGTAGCATGCAGCAGAACCAATAGAACAAGGCTGGAAATTACTGTTTAAAGAACCAAACATTTATACAAGCACAGGCCACAGGGCTCTGTCAGCATCTCTGGCAAAGAAACATGACAACTCCATCTAGAAGTCAACAAATGAACAAAACCAGTATGTTCAATGGTGAATGCCACATAGCAACAGCCTAGGCAATTTTTACTGAAATACAAAAAGTTACTAGATAACAAGCTACTAATGAAGATTAGAACACTATTTAATTCTGTCAGGCCAAGACTAAGGAAAAAAAATGAAGTATGTATCTACAACATTAGCTGAAGGGATAAAGTGGTTGTCATCCAATTACCTATGGTGTCATGAATGTGTGAAATCAGACAATATGCAGACCTAATGGCAGTTAATAAAGCTTCCCTCCACACATCAAGTACAGATAGAGTAGCTAGGTGGTGTGTCAATAAGACAACAGATGTCTTTATCAACTTAGTTACTACATTTTTAGTCTTAATAAGAAAAAATATTCTAAGGAAAGGATAAAATTTGCTGGGTCAAGTTAGGAGATCTGGTGGTATAATGCCTAAGGGATTTGACTGTTAATCGGAGGGCTGGTGGTTGAAACCTACCAGCCACTCCTCGGAAGGAAAACTGGGTGATCTACTTCCATAGAGATACCATTTTGGAAACCCAA
>NW_006921752.1:6605394-6607977 GCF_000298275.1 Orycteropus afer afer
CTAAAAAAGAGTAGCCTATACCATCCCATGTCTTTGTATACCATGTATGAATTATTATGTAGTAATAGCACCCAAAGTAAAACAGACATTTAATTTCCTTTTAACATCAATATTATCGATTATGTGGATTATTATAATATTCTGCTATTTAATGAGTGCCTTAGATTATATAGCTTCATCCCTCAATTAAGATAATAATTCTTTAAGTTTGTATTCTTATTTTCACTACAGATGCATAACTCAGAGACACTGTGGGTTTGGTTCCATACCATTGCAATAAACAAAGTCACACATATTTTTTTGGGGGGGGGTTCCCAATGCAGATAAAATTATGTTTACACTATACTATAGTCTATTAAGTGTGCAATAGCATTCTGGAAAAGTTTGAAATATCATGAGAATTGACAAAATGTGACGGAGAGACAAAAAGAGAGCACATGCTGTTGAAGAAACGGTGCCAACAGACTTCCTCAAGGCAGGGTTGGCACAAACCTTCAACTTGTAAACAATACAGTATCTGCCAAGTGCAATAAAGTAAAGTGCAATAAAACAAGACATGTCTGTACAAAAACTTAGGGTCAGAGCAATGAAGAAACTTTTTCCACCTAATGATTAACAAATTGGGGATTCAAAATCAGATCAACATAGTTTACAAATTCATATTCATTCCACTACAGCAAGCTGCCTCTGTTGGCATGTTTACCTCTCATTCGTTAAAGGAACTAACGTGTAAAACACAAAGCTGAGTGACTGACACTGAACAGACTCCTCTGTAAATGATAATTCTTATTCAGTGGCTCTTCAATAATCTTTCAAATACTGGACTATGTATAATCTACCAGAATGGGCTATATAAAGAAATAGAGTTCTATAAATGTATAGATAAGCATAACAGACATAACAAATCTCATTACTAAAGAAAAAAAGGAAAAATCTGTTTTTACAAAGACAGCAAAACTCAATGAGTCTATCTACTGATAATGTTTGATGGTAATTCAAGCAAGATACAATGACTTTACTCAAACCAAAGCAAACTCACTGCCCTCAAGTTGGGTCTGACTCACAGTGACCCCTCCTTGGGTTTCCGAGGCAGTATCACTATGGAAGTAGATTACCTAACCTTCCTTATTCACTAGCAGTCTTCTGGGCTAGTCTTTTAATGCATATGGTTATTACCAGTTTTAACGTAAAGAAACTCTGTGTGAATTTTTTAAAATAATTCAAGTAATTTATAATCCACAGTAAAAATGGACATTCAGAAGATAATATACAACCTAATCTTTTACACAAAGTGGAATGAAATTTCTCTGGCATTAAATACCTTTGGGAATGAGATACCTCTTGGCAAAATAAAGAGTATCAAAATAATAACAAAAAATCTGTCAAATACAATAAGAGAGTAGACAGTGCATTTTCAGCAGTTATTAAATGCTGAAGTTTACCACCACATAAAGGCTATTATAGCTGTATCCTCAATACTTGGCCACATTAAAAACCTTTTAAAGCATTTAATCAATGAAACTGAAATGCAAAAACACAGAGAATGAAAAACAAAAACCACATCAATCTGATCACTTGAAAAATGAGACTACCATTCTATTAGATGAGAAATGAATCAAGAAGCATTTGATCTTTGTTCTCATCACTCCTTCTGAGAATTGTCCTATTAATTTGAAGCCTGAAATTATTTAACACCAGATACAGGTAATATTAGTATCTTTTAAATCTATGCCAATATATTTCTTCAATATATATCTATATATATACCTACACATCCATATTGAAACTTACATTAAGTTATCAACTAGTTTGTTCTTGAAACTTTCCCCTCAATGACTTCAAAGGTCAGACATTTCCCTGATACTCAATCCTAAGTAGTGGTGTTTCAGTTGTTGTGATTGCATTCTCTTCTTCTACCTACTCCTTAAATCTTGTTGTTGTTGTATGTGCCCTCGAGTTGGACTCGACTCATAGTGACCCCTCCTTGGGTTTCCGAGGCAGTATCACTACAGAAGTAGATTGCCCAACCTTTCTTCCGAGGAGTGGCTGGTGGGTTTGAACTGCCAGCCTACTGATTAGAAGTCAAGTGCCTTAGGCACTATGCTACCAGAGCACCCCTTAAATCTTAGTGACCCCCAAATCTTAGTGACCCCCAAATCCCCATGCACCAGTCTTTTCAATTTATATTCTTACTCTGGGTGATCTACTCCCATAATACTGATCCTCAATCTACAGGTTTACTATTCTTAAACCTGTATCTCTCCAGCCCAGGTCTTTTCCCTGAGTTGCAGACACAAAAAAGCACAATCTCTTTCTCAAGAAGAAACAAGTAATTAAATGCAATAACGTACTAAGGTTTATAGACAGAGCTATGAATTTATAGTTATCTCCTGGATTTTGTGTCTGGCATTTTGACTGCTAACCAGAAGACTAGCAGTTCAAATCCATCAACTGCTTCATGGAAGAAGTTGGGGAAATCTACTTATGTAAAGATTTAAAGCCTTGGAAACCCAATAGGTGTTGCTATGAGTCAAAAGGGAGCTCTGGTAGTATAGTGGCTAAGACACTTGCCTGCTAACCAGA
>NW_006921752.1:6608077-6620436 GCF_000298275.1 Orycteropus afer afer
AACCCACCAGCCACTCCTCGGAAGGAAGGTTGGGCAATCCTACTTCCGTAGTGATACTGCCTCGGAAACCCAAGGAGGGGTCGCTATGAGTCAGGTATGACTCGACTGCACATAACAACAACATGAGTCAAAATAGATTTGATGGCAGTGGGTTTGGTTAGGTTTTTTGTTCACTCTAACTAGCCAATTTCTTCTCTACATTCATTAATGGAGTTATCTTTTAGAAATAGTATGATGTTATTACTTGTCCTTTTTTTTTTACTTTCACTACCTATGGAATGAAGCTTAAATAATAAGCAGGGCATTCAGGACCTTTCAAAATCTGGCTCCAAATGAATTTAATAGCCCCAGGAACCCCAATGTTTCAGTCACACCAGAGTACCACCATTACTGGAAAAATTTAGGAAATTCCAACACTTTAAGCCTTTGCTGAAAGTTCTTTGCATCCCACTCCTTCTTGGGATGGCAGTATCTAGTCAGGCTAAAACACGATCACCTCAGGGATGCCTTCCTGGATTCTTCCAAGCATACTTAATTACTCCATCCTCTAAGCCTCTATGGCTTTTTGTTCCTATCATGGATGTAGTACATAATATACTGCCTTATCATTAGTTTATATATCCATCTTCTCTATTAAGTGTGAGCTCCTCAGAGCTATCAAACATATCTTAACTATCTTTGCATCGCCAGACAGTAGTACCAATTTGGCATATAAAAAGTAATGAAAATATGTTTGTTGAATTAAAACAAAGTGCATTGTCCTTTAACATATTAAAAGTGTTTCTATAGTTATCAACTCTTACAGGTGCAGTTAACTTGCATTTATAGTGGCATTCTAAATTTGATAATGATTATTCTATGACTGATTTATGCTTTCATCACTAGCACGAAACTTAACAGCTGACATATGTGTTTCCCTGGTAAAACCCATTACTGCTGGCAGATAAACTAGGGCAAATTTTCCTATGGCAAAATCCTCCAGTATCAAGTCACTCTACATGATAAGCAGAGCCTCCTTGAATGCTCCAAGAACTTGAAGCAGTTGTATGCAGACAGCACTCTCTCTCAATGCCCTCCAGTTTTAAACTGAAAAATCATAAACCACACACATACACCCAGAAGCACACAGTATTAATTATTAAGGGTCCATTTATAAGATAACGTCTTGCATACACTATATTTATTTTTTCTTTATCTTTTCCTTTGTAAAATTTATTTTGTGAACTGGGAGGGGGAACATTTTGAGAAAGGGAATGGAAACCACAACTATTGGTAGAACACAGCTCTTGTCCACAAAGTCACCTGAATCACTCCAATTCCTCAATAGGTGTTTGTAAGAATGCCTTCCCCAGTTCTTGAAAAATAAGTACTGGTAAACAGCAAAACAGGATAAAAAAAAAGACTAAGAACCATTATTTCTGTATTCAAGTACCATTTTACAAACTGTTTACAAACTGTAACATAAGAACAAAGTCATTCTGAGAACATCACATATCTACATAAAAATGGGTCATAAGAAATTCCATCTCTAAAAGTATGTCAGAATATAATCCACTGTCATTGAGTGAATTCTGACTCCTAGTGACCCTACAGGACAGAGTAGAACTGCTCCATACGTTGTCCAAAGTTGTAAATCTTTTTGGAAGCAGACTGCTTCATCTTTCTTTTGTGGAGCAGCTGGTGAGTATGAATCACTGACCTTTTGGTTAGCAGCTGAAAGCTTTAAACACTGTCACCAGAGTGCCTTATAATTTTTAAAATATTCATCATGATATTTTATTCTGATATATCCTCCCACTGGGAAAAAGAAAACAAATTGATGAATATTTTTTTAATTATTTAAAATATATAGATAGTCTAGCAAGAAATTAAGGAATACCTGGAGGCCAAAAATTAAGTGAAAGGGGAATTCAGATAGGTAACATCAGTAGATACAGCTATGGCTTTGAGTGAATTTACTAAACTCAGATGAACTTGAATTTCAGTTTACAAGGCCTCAAATATGAAAGGATGGAAACCAAGTACAAGGCCCAATCAAGGTGAAAAAAGTAATATGAAATGGCCCAATAAACCCTGGAGGAGAACACCTCAGTTTACAAGTGAATTAAAAATAAACCTATCTCACAAAGGGTTTGAGAAGAAAACTGCCCATAATAACCTGGGTGCTAAATAGAGAAGGTAAAAATCTTTTCTGAGAATTCCTAGTCAAAATTTGTCCTCATACACCTGAATCCATGCTACCTTAATAAACCAAAAAAAGAAAAGAAAACAACAAAAAAAAAACTCACTACCATCCAGTCGATTTCTACTCGTAACAAACCCTCCTTGGGTTTCTGAGGTGGTATCCCTACAGAGGGAGCACTGGTAGCATAGTGCCTAAGGCATTTGACTTCTAACCAGAAGGTTGGCGGTTCAAATCCACCAGCCACTTCTTGGAAGTTAGACTGGGCAGTCTACTTCCATAGTGATACCGCCTCAGAAACCCAAAGAAGGGTCACTATGAGTCGGATCTGACTCGATGGCAGAGAGTTAGGTCTTTTGGTTTCATCTCTATGGAAGTAGACTGCCCGGTCTTCCTTCTGAGGAGTAGCTAGTGGGTTTGAACCACCAGCATCTGGTCAGCAGTCAAATGCCTTAGGGACTATGCCACAAGAGCTCCCTGCTACCTTAAAAGTCTTTTTTTTTTTTTTTAAGTATATCTCCTCATCTCCCCTGAAGGATATTAACCATCACAATATGCCTTAAAATGTTCCCACAGATACATGTACACGAAACAATAAGATTGTTTAACATGTTTAAAGAACTAAAAGGTATTGGAAATATGTATAAAGTACAAGTATTATTAAAATGAGTACGTAGATCAGAAAAGAACCAAATAGAATTTATAGCAATTTTAAAAAGGTAATAGTTTTTTTTGAAAAAAAAAAAAAAAAACTCAGAACAACAAATTAGACAAAGTAAAATAGAGTCATAAAAACAATATAGCTAAAGAGATTTTCTACAACGTATCACTAATATCGCTAAGAGATAAAAGGAAGGATGGGACACAGACAATACTTCAGGGGATAATGGCTGAAAATTTTCTAGTATTGAAGAAAGACATAACTACACAGATTCAGGAAGCTCAAAAAATCTCAAGTAGTAAAAATAAAAAGAAGTCCCCATCTAAATACAGTGAAGCAAAACTGTTTAACACTAAAGATAAAAAAGATGATTTCAAAAGCAAATATACAGAGAAAAAAATACTTTAAAAGAATACAAATATAGACTGAGAGCAAACTTAAAAGCAGCAATGAAAACCAGGAAGTACGAAATGACATCCTGAGTCTGTGGAGAGAATATAATAACCTAGAATTGTATATCCTGAGAAAATATTTTTTCAAAAAGATAAAAAAAAAAGGAATCATCAGAAAAAAATGTAAAAGTATATTACAAATCCTTAGTAAGGAGATTTTAGAGAATGCATTTTAATGAAGAAAAATGATCCCAGAACAAAGGTCTAAAATATATGAAGGCATGCTGAACAAAGCAAGCAGTAAATAGGTGGACAAATCTAAACAAATATTGATTTAATGAAACAATTGCAACAATAACAAGATTATAACTCAGGATTTCACTCACAATTACATATTTTAAAAGAATTCTTGCACAAGACCAGGCTAGCACTTTGAAGCCTACTGGAAATTTTCTCTTGGATGGTTGTTAACTAGCGCAATCCAATCACATGGTTTCTAAAAGTAATTCATCTTCTTCCATTGAACTTGGTTTTCCCCTTGCTTTCTCTTCCTAGTTATATATGCCATCATTTTTCTGGTCATATAATCCTTAATTTGCAGGGCCATGTTTAACTCCTTCATATACTTTGTTGTGGGAGCTCTGGTAGGGTAGTGCCTAAGGCACTTGGCTACTAACCAGAAGACTGGCAGTTCACACCCACCAGCCACTCCTCGGAAGGAAGATTAGGCAATCTACTTCTGTAGAGATACGGCCTCAGAAACCAAAGGAGGGGTCACTATGAGTCGGAAACAACTCAACAGCAGTGAGTTGTTTTTTTTTTTTTTTTTAAATACTTTGTTGCAGAACAATGATTTCTCTAGTCCTAGATACAGAATTCAGCAATTATGCTTTTCTTCTTCATTCATTCCCAATCATCAATTCAGACTCTCACTCCCTCACTGCTCCATTAAACTTTCTAAATATAGCTCTGTTCTAATATCTCTTAATGCTTCCAAATTTCTTATAAAATCTATGTTTCTTGGTCTAGCATATTATTGGCTCCTCATAATACAGCCCAAATAAACCTTTTGAGCACCATTTTCTACCATAGCCCCTGAAGTTACCACCTCTCCATCTCCAATATGAACCCTATAGTCTAACCACATATTATATAATTGCTGTTATCTGGGGAATATGAAATTATAACTTCCAACATCTTTTTTTTTCTTTGCTATCTTATCAAATGTCTTACAATCTTACATGGGTCAATTCAATTTCTCTCTCTCTCTCTCTCCTACATGATGCCTTCCCCTTGTCTCTCCTTCCTTCTTTCTCTCAAAACCAATATCACTTCATATCTCTCTCACTTGTAAGACTTTTTATATGTTTACTCTGGTAGCGTAGTGCCTAAGGTACTTGACTGCTAACCAGAAGCCTAGCGGTTCAAACCCACCAGCCACTCCTCAGAAGGAAGGTTGAGTAATCTACTTCCATAGTGATACTGCATAGGAGGGGTCGCTATAAGTCGGGTCTGACTCAACTGCACATAACAACAACATATTCTTATTAGTTACAAGTATGTCTTCTTGAACATTAAGCTTCTATATGTAAAAGTGCAAGTCTAATTTCATAATCTTTTTAGACCCTGCAGCACTTAGCACAGTATTGTTGTTAGGTGCCATAAAGTCAGCTCCAATTCATAGCAACCCTATGGCAATAGAATGAAACATTCCTCACTCCTGTACCGTCCTCACAATTTTGAGCTATGCTTTGGTAGCCACTGTGGCAATTAATCTTGTAAAGGGTCTTCCCCTTTTTCACTGGTCCTCTACTTTACTAAGAATGATATCCTTCTATGGGGACTTGTCCCTTCTGACGACACAACCAAGGTATGAAAGATGGAATTTGGCCATTGTCACTTTTAAGCATCATTTCAGCTGTACATCTTCTAAGAGAGATGTTTGTTCTTGTGTCAGTCCATAGTATTTTCAGTATTCCTCATCAAAACAACAATTCAAATTGCATCAATGCTTCTTCTACCTCCCTTATTCATGGTCCAGCTTTCATGTGCATACAAGGCTATTGAAAATACCATTGTCTGGATTAGGCACAGCTTAGTCTTCAAAGTGATATCTTTGCTCTTTAACACTTTAAAGAGGTCTTTTGCACCAGATTTGCCCAGTGCAATGTCATCTGATTTGTTTGTTGACTGCTGCTTCCACGGTGTTGATTGAGGATTCAAGTAAAATGAAATCCCTGACAGCCTCAATCATTCCTCCATTTATCATGATGTAGATTACTGGTTTAATTGTGAGGACTTTAAGTTTTCCTTATGTTGCATTGTAATCCATACTGAAGGCTGCAGTCTTTGATCTTCATAAGTAACTGCTTCAAGTCATCTTCATTTTCAAGAAGAAAAGTTGTGCCATCTACATATTGTTGATGCTGTTCTTGTTATGTGCCATTAAGTCACACCCGACTCATAATGATCCCTCCTTGGGTTTCCAAGGTAGTATGACTATGGAAGTAGATTGCCCAAACTTCCTTCTGAGGAGTGGCTGGTGGGTTTGAACCAGCAGCCTTCTGGTTAGCAGTTAAGTGCCTCAGGCACTATGCTACCAGAGCTCCCATCTACATTTTACAGGTTGTTAATGAGCAGAGTTGACTTTAATGACATGGATGGAGTACAGTTTTGTTGTTGCTGCTGCTGTTGTTGCTGTTGTTGTTATGTGACATCGAGTCAGACCTGACTCATAATTGACCCCTGTTTGAGTTCCTGTGGCAGTATCACTATGGAAGTAGATTGTCCAACCTTCCTTCCGGAGGAGTGGCTGGTGAGTAAAGTTTTAGAGATCTTCACTTGCTGATGGGGCAAGACTCAAAATGGGAAGAAGCAGCTACATTCATTAATAATTGGAACACTGAATGCACAAAGTATGAATCTAGGAAACTTGGAAGTTGTCAAAAATGAAATGGAATGCAAAAAGACTGATAGTCTAGGCATAAGTGAGCTAAAATGTAATGGTATTGGCCATTTTGAATCAGACAACATATACGGTCGACTATGCCAGGAAAGACAAATAAAAGAAGAATGGTGCTTTATTCGTCATCAAAAAGAACATTTCAAGATCTATCCTAAAGCACAATGCTATCAGTGATAAAATAATATCCATATGTCTACAAGGAAGACCAGTTAATACTACTATTATTCAAATTTATGCACCAAACACCAAAGCCAAAGATGAAGAAATTGAAGATTTTTACCAACTTCTGCACTCTGAGATTGATCAAGTATGCAATCAAGACTAAGCAAAGTAGTTTCATGTAATAAGTGCTCAATAAATACTCCTTAACATATAAATCAGCACTAATAGGTACCTATATTCAGTAATCACTATATTGAAGGTCCAATAAGCTGAATCACGAACATCACAAATCTCTTGCTTGTCACCCTATACTTTTAACTAAAAGTGCTAATGCACATAATAATAATAAAAAATCAGGTTGATTAGGTTCTTCATGATTGTGTTATTTAAGATCAAATGGCATAAATGATACTTCTTTATCCCAGATATGTGATTCTACTCCTGAAATGAGTCATGAAAATAAGGTTGACTGAGATTTTCATTTTCCTTCTTCTAAATAGTTAAACTGTCTAGCTCAGTATAAAAATTTCAAATAATCTTTAAAAATATATTCAGCTATTCAATATAAATGTCCATCTAATTAAAAGGTTATGATGTATATGTGTTCTCTAAGTTATTAAGATGTCTTCTGGGAGAAAAAAAAAAAAAAACAGAAAACAATAAAAAACAACTCTTTACCATGGAGACAAAAAAGAAATAGACATCACCTGAAATATTAAACCAGAGAATAGATATCTGTTTTTCAAGATATATTTGAGAACACTTCAAATTCCAGATTCCACAAACATCTGCTAAACATACCCCACAATCCCACCAAGACAGCAGCTGTGTGATATATTCAAATATTCCCAATACCACCTGGAAAAAATGCAAATTGTATAGCCTTGTTCTTAAAAGAAAATAAATTTCTCTTTTGAATTTCTACCCTCTCTGGATCATAAAAATTAACAGACCTGGCAAGGGAGATTAAACAATTAAGAATTAAAATTTAATGACTTAAATATTCTAATCAGTCTTTGATACCATCTTAATTACATGATAAATGGCCAGAAAGGGAGATATGTTATTTGCTGTAGATATTTAAAGTCTCTCTAAATCAATAATGAAAAATAAAATTGTATTTAACATTCACATTGTTCTGGTCATTATATAAGACCAACAATGAAATACAGAAAATGGGGTAAAGGACCTAGTTTTACTCTACGTACGGTGGCCTTTGTCTTTGGCTCTGAAGAAATAACCCTTAGAGTAATTGGGGTACCTTAGTCTGAGACTTCCAGGCCACATCTGAGGAGTTGTGCTAGCAAGCAGGGACTGACCAGACCAGAAAAGACTCACCTGGGAGGCCAATGTCAACTAGACTCAAGAGGCATGATTTAACCCTATCATCCAGGACTACTTAACAGCCCTGAACACAGAGGCTCGGAGTTTCCTGGTTGATGAGAACACCTCCTCTTGAAGGGTAGCACATCCCTTGGAACATAAAAGCTCCATGCTGGGACCCCTCCCAAATCTTAGCCTATGTGAGTCTCTACATTTTATCTTTTTGGTTTTAAGAAATCTGTAGTCATAAGCATGTTATATTCTCTGTAAGTGTTGTGAGTCATTCTAGCAAATTATCAAACTCAAAAGGGGTGGGGAACCAAAAGATCAGAAAGCAAGAGTATTGTCTGGACTCATGAGTATGTGGTTGGCATCCTGAAGGGGTAACAGGAAAGCAGTACCTAATTGGTGGCCAGCAGGTCAGAAGGTTGGGGTGTTATGTGAATTCCCCAAACTTGCAGCTGGCATTGGCCTATTTGGAAGTCTGAACAGTGTTCTTTTAAATTGTGAGCTCTGACTTAGCTCTGGGGTCAGAGAGAGAGAGAGAGAGAGAATATTTCAGAGGTGGCTGATAATGAGGTTAGAGAAGTGGGAATGTGAGGACACTTGGGGATTAGATTCATGCTGTTCCTTACTGCACAAGTCTCATAGGAATTTATGGAATTTCTACACTTAAAAAATATAATTCATTCTGTAAACCTACAAACCATGCTGTGTGTTGTACACCACATGATTGCAAACTTAAAACATAATATTCAAAATAATTTGTTTCACATTCAGCAAGTCATATTACTGAAAGTACTTATTGGGACAGTATAAAAAATAAAATAGAAATAAATGCCAAGTTTCAAAAGATGAAACAAATCAAAAGAAAAAAGACTACAAAAAATTTAAATTAGATGGACATATTAAGTAGGATCCTCAGGCAATGATCTAGTTTAATGTAACACTCAAAGAGCATAACAAAGTTCTGTTCCCTTAAGCTAAGTGAACATCTTTGTATGGTTTCACAAAACTGACACATTTGAATAAAGTCCAAAGTTGACTTCAGCTTCAATGTTAGCAGTAAGAGCATTTCCTTTCCAGAGGCAATTAATTAATTATTTTAAAAAACATGGTTTGATGATATATGTCGTTGATGTCCTCAATAGACAGAGTCAATCTAAAAGAAATTATTTTAATATACTCATAATTATGTTACTACTACTTAATGAACCAAGTGAGAATACATGATTATTCATAAAGCAAGAGGCAATAAAAGGAACAGATCAATCAAAAGGAAGTACTAGTTAACCAAAAAAGAAGTTTGGACAAGTCAAGAACATGTTTAAAAAAGCAATCATTTGATCCTCATTGTCATAATAAAAGGGTAAAATGTACACTGTCAATTCTAAGATATGTTTCAGAGAAAAATTGAGAATTCTAAGTATGATATTTTAGAAATAATAATTTGAAAGAGATAGATAAATGTATGTCTATTTTCACTATCAAGTATAGTGCTGATAATGAATAAGAAGAAAAAAGTCAAATGTAATTTTGCTACAAACCTCTAGTTCCAACCTTATGTCTTAGCAACCTAATAACTTAATTCATCTGACAAGCTGGTCTACCACAGGTTGGTGGAGAGGAACAGGACTCTACTACTGACTTTGTCAGAAACACTTATAATTCAAACAACTTTTCAAGAAATAGGTCTCCGTCACAGTGCCTTGTATATAGTAAGTGCTCAATTAATGTCCTCAGTATAATAGAAAGTATTTAAGAGTACGAACTAGGTTTCTATTACTGTGGCTCAGTGTATGCTTATTTCTATTAAGGTTAATTATCAAGCAATTCAACAGGGAAGGAAAGAAATTTGCATGCCTAGGAGGGGGAAAGGTATTAAACATGAATAATTTAAGAAAATAGAAGAGGTAAAAAAAAATACACTGAATATGTTTCATCAAATATTATTTCCCAAATACAATAAAGGTATGTTTGTTTACTCAAAAAAGTACTTATACACAGAGTAAACTCTACCCTGTTATTTTGTAAAACTGAAAATACAAGTAAGTTCAAGAAGAATTGTGTCCATCTATATTACTCCATAGGGACTCCTGGTGACACAGTGGTTAAGTGCTCAGCAGCTAACCAAAAAAGGTCAGTGGTTCAAATCCACCAGCTGCTCTACAGCAGAAAGATGAAATGATTGGCATCTGTAAAGATATACAGCCTTGGAAACCTTCTGGGGGACTTCTACTCTGTCCTATAGGATCACTGTGAGTTGGAAATGACTTGATGGCCAGGGGTTTGGTTTTGGTTTTATATTACTCCACAGGAGCCCTGGTGGCACGGTGGTTAAGCACTTACCTACTAACTAAAAGTTTGGTGGTTTGAACCCACCAGCTTCTCTATGGGAGAAAGACGGAGCAGTCTGCTTCCGTAAAGTTCAAACAGCCTTGGAAATCCTATGGGCCGATTCTACTCTAACTGTGAGTCAGAATTGATTTGACAGCATACAATAACAATAACATAAATGAAAAACCAAACCCACTGCCATCACATCAATTCTGACTCTTAGTGACCTTATAGGGCAGAGTAGAACTACCCCATAGAGTTTCCAAGGCTGTAAAAATCTTTGTGGAAGCAGACTGCCACATCTTTATACTGTAGAGTAGCTGGTGGGTTTGAACTGCCAAGGTTTTGGTTTGCATCCGAGTGCTTTAATCACTACACCACCAGGGCTCCTAACTATGTGCCGTCAAGTCGGGCCCGACTCATAGCAACCCCTCCTTGGGTTTCCGAGGCAGTATCACTACAAAAGTAGGATTGCCCAACCTTCCTTCTGAGGAGTGGCTGGTGGGTTTGAACCGACAGCACTATGCTACCAGAGCTCCTAACAACAACATAGCACTTAGTAATAGATTATTACACACATTATTTATCTGTAATATTTCTTGAGGTGGAAACAGATTTCATTTTTTCACTAAAATCCGTTGCCTAAATCTGTTTAATACAGGTATGCATTGCTTAACATCCACAATATGTTCTTTTAAGTAGGACATTACATGATTTGGATGTTGTCTGAACACTATATTATATATTTAGCAAACAGATATGCCTAAATCACAAAAAATAGCATTCACTGATTTTCAACTTTCATACTGTTTAATAACCTTTTGTTTCACTTCCAAATCAATGCTTTTTCTCTGCCTCTTGCTGCTGCTATCACTAGCACAGGTTTTGCTGCATTGGGGAGCCATGATGTACTTCACAGTAATATTTTCGAGTGACAATTAAACAGAAAGATAATACTACAACAGTCAAGAGAGGCACAATACACAATCTTAGCTGTCACTGCCAACAAGTTGAAGTATACACTGTTAAACAGTAAACTTTATTTTTAAGTAGTGAAAGTTTACATTAAATAATGGCATAGTGCCTAAGGCACTTGACTGCTAACCAGAAGGCTGGCGGTTCAAATCCACCAGCCACTCCTCAGAAGGAAGGTTGGACAATCTACTTCAGCAGTGATACCGCCTTGCAAATCCAAGGAGGGGTCGCTATGAGTCGGGTACAACTCGACGGCACATAACAACAACAACATACCATTATAATCCTGGTGACAAAATTGCTTTATATTCGAGACAAAACATATATGTATTCATGTGGTAAGATGTTCCGTTTGCTATGTCTCGCTATGTCTACTATGCCCTGCTCTCTGATTTGGATTTCTGAACTTCATTATAACCACGGAAGGTCCTGTTTAATCACTAGGCTGCCAATCGAAAGGTTAATGGGTCAATCCCATCATCTGCTCCATGGGAGAAAAATGTAGCAATCTGCTCCTGTAAAGATTTATGACATTATAGACCCTATGGGGGCAGTTCTACTCTGTCCTATAGGATTATCATGAGTTGGAATTGAATCCATTGCAGTGGGTCTATTATTGTTGTTGTTGTTGGTGTTATTATTATTATTATTACCTCATGGGACCACAGACATAGATGTCCTTGGACATTGCCCTGACATCATAAAGTGCATGACTCTATTCTACCAACTGAGTCACTAATAGAACTCATCTAAAGTCGACGGCACATAACAACAACAACAACAAAGTATGACTATATAACCATTAGGTAAGACAGTGGAGTATCTGGGTAGTGGAAACAGTGAACATGCTCAGCTACTGACCAAAAGATTGGCAGTTCGAGTTCACCAAGAGGCATATCTGAAGAAAGGCCTGATGACTTATTTCTGAAAAATCAGCCATTGGAAAGCCTATGTAGCACAGATCTACTCTGACACATACAGGTTCCTCATGAACTGGAATTGAATTGAGCACAATTTTTGGGGAGTAAGGAATTTTTTTTTGTTTTGTTTTGTGTTAGTAATGATAAGTATTTGGAACTTCTTCACTTCATAGACTGTTTTAATTTCAACAAAACATATTAATTAAAATTAGGCTACCACACATGGATTTCAAATTATCTTACAACTGGATCACACTACTTGGACAGATATAAAAGTAAACTCCTGTAATTTGGCTAAAAAATAATATCATGGAGGCGGGGCAAGATGGCGGACTAGGCAGAAGGATTGCACAGACCCTCTTCAACAAAGAAAAGGGAAACCAATTAACACAGACACAGAACATAATCTTGGACCCCTGAGCCTTGAAGGAAAGGATGCAGA
>NW_006921752.1:6625204-6629943 GCF_000298275.1 Orycteropus afer afer
GGACACTGGGAGGAGGTAACTATGGGGAGGAAGTGGGAGGGGAGCTGCGGCATTGTAAATTTTGGTCAATGACAGGAGACAAAATATACGTGAACTGCTGTATGAAAAGTGAATTTACTCTGTAAATCTTCACCCAAATCCTAATAAAAAAAATATATCATAATTACATTTGAAGTGCTTTGCATTCTACTAATTTTAAAGTAACTTGCCTTTTCTTGTTCTCCATGAGCAATGAGCACACAGGTAGCAACTAAACAATGGTCTCTCATTCCTTTCTCCACTAAAAAGAACCAAGTTCCCCAGAAATTGTTGATTCAAAGGCTGTGAAAGTATAAGCACAAGACGAAACTAGGACACCTTTTTATGAGTAAAAGTAGGGCTTAAAAAAAATGGGGATGTCATGAGGACACAGGACTTACCTTGAAGCAGCTCTCACTGGGAAAATTTGAGCACCAAAATAATTCAGTGTAATAACAAATTATAAACAACTGAAATTTAGGAATTCATTAAGTTCATACTGATAACAAATTAATCAATAAGCAGACAGACAGACACAGTGAGACAGATGTACAAATGAGAAAGGTGAGGTCTTGTTTATAGTTAGAATGCCAAATGGTATGTGAGCATTCTGGAGTTGGAAAATCAGAATTTTACAACCTTTATGGAAAATAATGGACACCTAAGGCAAACTTTTCATGAGGAACAGGATATTTGCATAATATTAAAGTGTCTCCTCACAGACTGCTTATTACTTGCAAGCAGAAAACAGTAAATACAGGGTGTAGAAATTGTATAACTACTTGACCAAGTGATCAAAATTGTCATCACCAATGAGAAACAAACAGATATTACATTCCCCCTGATCTGATATCTGATACAGCATTACCTATGTAGTATTCAGACCCAGAATTGACATCTTAAATCTAATTATGATGAAACATCAGACACACGCAAAATGAAGAACATTCTATTAACAAAAATGAGAATGATATTCTTCAAAAATGTCAATGTCATAAAAGACAGTGACTGTAGGAATGTTCCAGATTAAAGGAGGCTAGAGAAAAACTGGAGCTAGAGATGGGAAGAGGGAGAGAAAGAGAGAGGGTGGGGTAGAGGAAGTAAAAGAGGAAGAAGGAGAGGAAGGGGGGGGGAGATAGAGAGGGAGAGAAAGATGTTAATGGTAGAGAATATGGGTAAAAGATAGACATAAGTGTTCCTTATAGTAGTCTTATCTGTGCAACTTTCTGTAAGTTTGAAATAATTTCCAAATAAAAATATATACCTTTGTCTTTTTTGATGTCTCTTAGTTTACTCTCTTATATGATTTTACTAGTCCTACTTTAAAGAAAACTATTTGAATGCCTATTTAAATGATATTACAGGATGAAAGGAAAACCAGAAGCATTAAATCACACCACCACTAATAGCCTCGCATTCTATATCAAAGGAGTGCAAATATATCTAGCATATATTTTGTCCACAATAAAAGCTAAGATATAATTTCCATAGAATTGCTTCAAATTTATTCTTAGGATCATAGAACAAAAGATTCTGGCATTAGAATCAGAGAATTCCTTAAAAATATCTAGTACAGCCACCCCATTTTTCATATTAAGGAACAGATGTCATACAGTCACAGAGAACCAAGATTAAAATACCATGTCTCCTCTAGAGTCCTGTTACTTTTCAAAGTATCTGATTGACTAACTTGGACCTTCTTAAATTTTTCGAATAAATTCTTTGTATACTGTTCCTATGAAATAGAGCAGAAATCATATTTTATCCCCTAAACTATACATACATGAGGTATTCATTTTCAAATAGTTTGCAATTATTTATTTTTCTTTACAACATGCTATTGTTGTTATGTGCCGTCGAGTCTGACCCGACTCATAGCGACCCCTCCTTGGGTTTCTGAGGCAGTATCACTACGGAAGTAGATTGCCCCATCTTCCTTCCGAGGAGTGGCTGGTGGGTTTGAATCACCAGCTTTCTGGTTAGCAGTCAAGTGCCTTAGGCACTATGCTACCAGAGCTCGCCTTATAACATGTTAGTACTATGTAAACCTAACTGATTAATCTAGGCTTTCAAATTTCAATTTAATCATTGCTAGCCATCATTATTGTCATTCTACTTAAACTGTCCTCATTAAGCATACCACCTGAACTAGATAAACATAATGGAATCCATTTTCATTGGGGTACTTTAAACAATACTTGAAATGATTTTCATTCAGTCATTGGTTTATAAGGTAATTGGTTTTCCAATATTTAATTTTCATAGCATTTTTGTGAAATAAATAGGTATTAAACCCACTGCCACTGAGTCTATTCTGACTCATAGCAACCATAATCCAACCATACCACCTTTTCCATCTCATCTTTAGGTTGCTGACTGATCATCCCAAGGAATGGTTCCATATCATAAACTCAGTATTGGTCTCTACTGCTAGCAGATTGCACACTCAACAGTGGTTACAGCCAAGTCAGCCTTAGTGATTGGAAGTCCATGTTGCTGAGCCCATGCATAATCCCATCCCTGCCACCATGGCCACTTTGCTCATGAGCCCATTGGGCAATGACAGGAGTAGCTGGGGAAAAATGATGACTGGTTTCCACAGAACATATGATCCAATCCACTTGATTGTTAAAGTCCTCCTTTGCCAAGGTCACCTTTTGGTGGACATTCATAAGATACAGATACCTTTACTCTTTCAGCCCACTCCAAGAGATCTATTCACATACCTCTTCCCCATATCCCCTTTTCACCTATTTTTGAACCATGCTCCTTCCAAGTCCCAGATCATTCAGTCAAACCGTTGGCCATAGCCCATGAATCTGTATACAATCATACATCTGACTATTTCTCCTTCCACACAAAGTGAAAAGCCAGATGCACAGCTCAAAGTTCTGCCCATTGGGAAGATTTCACTTCACCACTGTCCTTCAGGAAAATCTCAGAAAGGGGCTGCAATGCTGCTGCTGTCCACTTTCAAGTGGGGCCTGCAAATCATGCAGAACCATCTGTAAACTAGACACAAGTTTACTCTTCCTCAGTCAAGTGATCATAAGGAACGCTCATGAGGCCATAGGTTCTGACTAGGAGAGGGAAGGTAATATGAGTGGATGGAGACCACAGGCAGTTGAGGCACTTCCTCATGCAACTTACTTGTGCCTTCAGGTCATGTTCAAGCCCCATCTCTTATATACCACTTCCATTTAATGATGAAGCACTGCTGTGCACACCCAACTTTATGATTCTGTAGGTAAGACAATAGGATCTCTGATAGCATAGTACCTAAGGCACTTGACTGCTAACCAGAAGGCTGGCAGTTCAAACCCACCAGCCACTCCTCGGAAGGAAGGTTGGGCAATCTACTTCCATAGTGATACTGCCTGGGAAACCCAAGGAGGGGTCGCTATGAGTTGGGGCTGACTCGATGGCACATAACAAAAACAACAAGGTCAGACAATACCCAATTCATGATGGACAAGCTCAGGCCACAGGGTGACTTGGTGGCCCAGAGTTAGGCATTCAGTCTCTACTAAGCCCAGTGCTAAAGAGGCAAGGAGGTGACATCTTCTGATCTCCTCTAACCCCACAAGATGAGGACAGAATCACCATCAACAGCCTAATGCTTGTTCCTATGAAGCCAGACATGCTGCCACCCTCCAGCACTCTTACTAACCTTGACACCAACTGTTCCTCCCACAGCACTCACCACCTGTCTGCTGGGTTTGATAATTTGCTGCAGTGGCCACACAGAACTCGCAGATTATGGAGTTCAGGAATATGCTCAGTCTTTCTCAGCCAGCTGTCTTACTCAACAGCCAGTTGTCTCTCTCAGCAGCCAGCTGTCTCTCTCAGCCGCCAGTCATCTCTCTCAGCAGTCCTTTTCTCTCAGTCTCTCTCAGTAACACACCTCTCTCTCAACAGTGCGTGTCTCTCATGTCTCTTTCAACAGCCCATCTCTCTCATGTCTCTCCCAGCAAGCATGTCTCTCCCAGCAACATGTCTCTCAGCTGGGAGTCAGAGACACTATTCCTTCTGTCTGCCTCTAGAAGGGCTCACATTAAGCCTGGCAGAGTAGCAAAACCAACCAATCCCAACACCAGAATTCCACACACCTGAGAAAGCCCAAACTTCCCAGAAAAGTACTTCAGGCTGCTCACAACAGAAATATACCAAGTAGATAACTTTTTTTTTTCCCTGTGTGTATATAGAATTTTACTTTTTTTTAAATTTTGATTTGGGTGAAGATTTACAAAGCAAATTCACTTTCAATACAGCAGTTCACATATACTGTGTCTCATGACATTGACCATAGTTTACCACAATGCAACAGCTCCCCTCCCACTTTCTCCCCATAGTTACCTCTTCCCCATGTCCAGCCCTCCATGGACTACTGCCCCCGAGCTGTCTCCCTGTGCATAAGCAGCCCTTCTTTCTCCCAAGATTGTTCTCTCCAAGGAGAGTATCTACTTGAGGTAAATGTCTAACTCATATGCCTGTATTTTGTTTGGTTGGAAACCACAGGTGTGGGTTCAATTCCAAACCTGAAAGGCAGTTAGGGGCCATAGTCTCAGTGGTTCCACCAGGCTCTACTGGACCAGCAAACCTGGTCTCCCCCCCTTTTTTTCCCCTCCAAATGATTTTGAGTTTTGTTCCACATTGTTCTCCCTCTCTATCAAGGATCTCCTACATAGATCCCCTTCCAAGTGGATGCCAGTGGTAGCCAG
>NW_006921752.1:6630278-6643235 GCF_000298275.1 Orycteropus afer afer
TCACATAAACTTATAGGACCATTTTCTGCCAACCCTATACATGTTCCTGGATACACTCCCCATTTCATAGACATACCTAATCTTTCAGGCAAGTGGATAACTTTAATATTCAGGAGCTACTTAGTTGCTCATGGCAAATCCCACCACAGAGTTTACAAAGACTATGACTAGAAAAGCCATACTATGTAATTTATTACACTGCACCCAGTAACAAGCCAAAAGCTGTCTCTCAAAAGGAGAGTAGTTATCTGCAGAGGATGGTAGGACTTTGTTCCAAAATCCTAAGGGTCTGCACTGTGATTCACAAATAGGGGCCTGCCAAAGACTCCAAACGGCATCTCTATCTGCCACTGACACTTCAAGCACCACTGGATCAGCCATATCATATGGCCCACGTGGCAGAGTGGCTTGTATGGTAGCCTGAATCTATTGTAGAGCCTTCTGTTGTTCTGGGCCCCAATCAAAACTAGCAGCTTTTCGAGTCACTTGATAAATATGCCGCAGCAACACACCCAAATGAGGGATATGTTGCTTCCAAAATTCAAAGAGGCTCACCAGACATTCTGCCTCATTTTTAGTTGTGGGGGGAGCCAGATACAATAACTTATCCTTTACTTCAGTCACCCCCTTTCTAAAGACTGTAGAAACTGACTCAGTTTTTCTCTCTACTTTAACTTCTGTTGTTTTCAGAGATATTTCATCATCCATATTCTAAGCCTATCTAGCCTCTCAGCTTTTTTGATTTCTTCATATCTTCCTTTTCCTGAATTTAGCCTCAGTCATTCAATCCCATGGTTACCCTCTTATCACCAGGAATAACACAACCTCCCAAACCTTCATTTAATAAAAAAAATCGATGACTTCTCTTATAACCAAAGCAAACTCATTGCCATCAAGTTGATTCTGACTCATAGAGACCCTATGGGACAGAGAAGAATTGCCCCATAGAGTTTCCAAGGCTGTAAATCTTTATGGAAGTGAACTGTCACATCTTTTTCCTACGGAGCAACATGGTGGATTTGAACTGCCAACCTGTCAGTTAGCAGCTGTGTACTTAATCACTGCAACACCAGGGCTCCTTTCTTCTTTCCTATAGTTCCAGCTTAATCGATCAAGAAACTCTGCTGAAAGAATTGTTGGATTCACTGAGACCAACAGCCTTCGACTCACCCTGTATCATTCTTCTCCTATCTTTGCTTCCCCTTTCATGTAGTTTAAATTTTATGGCCCAATAATTATCTATTGGCATTAGTAAACACTGTCTATCAACTATATCTATTGTGGTAGTTAAATTTGTATGTCAACTTGGCTGGGCCTGTTTGAGTGCCTGGGCCTGGTTGAGTGGCTGGGCCTGGTTGAGTGGCTGGGCAGCTGGTGGTAGTTATTCCCCATGATGAGACTGGCAATCAGCTCCATGTTGGAATCTATCACAAGCAGCTGAGTAGCTGCCTTTAGGATGTGGTCTGCTTCCTGTATATAAGGAGAAGCCTTGGGGATTGTTTCTAGCTTATGGCACACTTGAACCCTGCATGTAGCCATGTCATTTTTCAGCAGGCTGCCATGCTCTGCCGACCTTGGGACTTTCAATGGACTTGAATTAATGGGCTGCCATGTGGTTTGGTAACATTGGGACTGTGCCTTTTTACTTGTCAACCTTTGGTTTTGTAAGTCTCAGGAGCCAGCAGCTGTCTGAGTGAAGAAATGCCTCTAACTCCAGTGGGCAAGGAGCAGGAGGCAAAGCTGAACCCCAAGGTTGAGGGGCTTTCACCCAGCCCCTAGAGCCTGGCACACTGAACTCGGACTTTAGCCTCCAAACTGTAAGACAATAAACTCCTGTTTGTTCAGGCCATCCCATTTGCGGTATATATTATTGTCAGAGTGGCACTAAGTAAGCAGAACACTGAGTGATCTTTCCCTTTGTTTTTACTGTTCTTTCCAGTCCTGAATATGTACAACTGAGTATTCCTGAGACAATAACCTAAATAGAAGAATATTTTCACTCTAACTTAAGGACCATCAAATTCAAATGAATGATCAATATTGTCCAGTATTGATGGCAACATTATACCAATAATCATCTCATATTTATTCAAAGAGAAAATTCCTCAGCAATCCAAGGTACACTGTTACTGTTAGGTGGTAGTCTTGCTGCATAAATCAAGAGAAAATAGAAAACATCAAAGGGTAACACTTTAATCATTCTGCCAGCAAATAGGCAAGCATTTCCACCCTATCCTTCTCTCAGATTACAAAGGAGAAAAGGATCTTCCTATCAAAAATCATTCCTTATACATGTGAATCTAGAACCGCTCCCTTTTTTATTGTTTCTATTTTCTTCTCTTTCGCCTATATCTTCAACTTTTCACTCTTTATTGTATTATTCCCATCAGCACAGCAAAGGTGCTTAAGTATTTCCCATTTTAACAGTAAAAATATAATCCCTTAACACCATAATCCCTTAACTCCAGATATCAGCTCCCAAGCCAAGTTTCTTGAGACATGTCTAGACACACTGCTTTCACTGCCAGACTTCTTATTACACTTTCAATTCTCTCCAAGATGGTATCCAAGCCCAACTCTCTGACAAGACTATCCTGAGGACATCATTGACCTCAATGTTGACTACTTAATAGACAAACCAAAGTCTTCCTCTTTCCTAATCTCTCAGTAGCATTCGATCTTACCTCCCTTCTTGAGATATTTTCTTATATTGTTTCCTTGGCACTATTCTATTCTACTATTTCTGGCCATTCTTTCCTTAATATACTTTGCTGGGTCTTCCTCATTTCTTCAGTCTCTAATGGATATAATGTACTAGGGCTTGATCCTTTGCTCCATTCTCCTCTCCACAAAGTGATTTCATCCCTACACATTATGTTAACACCATCTATGTGTCAATGTTCTGAAAATGATATCTGTGATCATGACTAGTTGCTGGAATTCCAGACTCAAATTCAACTATTTATCTGATACCTACACTTTGATTTTTGTCTAAAAGATATCTCAAACTTTATTCTTGATCCCTGACGCTTCTCCTCAAGTATTCCCCTTTTCAATAAATGGCATTGTCATCCAGATGCTCAGACCAACAACTAGGAGTCTATCTTAACTGCCTTTATCTTTTATTCCATAAATGCAATTAATTAGAAAGTCTTGTTGGCTCTATTCCCAAAATATAACTCAAAAGCAACCAAAGCAATAAACAAAGTAAACTGAGAAAGAGTGAGCTGATGAAGAAGAAGGAAACCCAAATAAGTCATGAGAGACAATATAGAAATTTGTTCTAAAAAAGAGAGAGTGCTCAAATCTATCAATTGCTGCTGAGAAATTAAAGTAAGATTTGACAAACAAACACTGGAGGCTACTGAGGTCTTGAAAAGAGTAGACTCTGTAGATTGATGGGGATGGAAGCCTAATTCAAGCAGACTGAAGGGAAAATGCAACTAGTGCCTGGGTTATGAGCAAGTCCATTCCAAACTGTGCCTTTAAGTGTAATCTGTAGGCAAGTAGGAACATGTACATATGGTTCTTATTTAGCCTTACTTTAATGTCACAAAAAACTCAAACACTTCAATGATTTAAAGCTAAGTGAGCAGTAAGTGAAGATGATTGTGATGAAGAATTTGTTGTGAACAGGGGTTGGTTCAATAGTTTCAAAGTGAGAGCAAATTCGTATCAGAGTAAGTACAAGTTAGGAGCTCTGGTGGCATAGTGCCCAAGGCACTTGACTACTAACCAGAAGACTGGCAGTTCAAACCCACCAGCCACTCCTTGGAAGGAAGATGGGGCAATCTACTTTGGTATTGATACTGCCCCAGAAACCCAAGAGGGGTCGCTGTGAATCGGGTCTGACTCCACAGCACATAACAACAACAACAAAAAGTACGAGTTGTCCATTAAGTCAGAGGTCTGTAACCCGGGGACTGCCTGTATAAGATGAGAATACAAAGAGAGTGACTAATAGACTAAGTAGAATATTTCAGAGAGAGTGTTTTTTGCAGGGCAGTTAGCTGAATAGGGCTATGAGGTCATGAGTGGTTATTTTTTTTAGCAAGAGAGGGGATATTAGAGCATATTAGTATGCTGCTGGAAATAATCTAGTTGAGAAGAAAAATAAATGCATGGGAAAAGGAGCTAAATCTCTGAGTGCTGGGAAGCAGTACACAGTGGACAGGTTGTTCTTTCAGAGGCACAGAGACTCCTTTTATGTATAGTAACAGTAAACAGCACAGGTACATATGTAGGAGAATTTGGTAGATTTAGTGGAGGAAGATGAAAGGGCTCTTACTGTATCTAGATTTCTCAATGAATTATGAGGTAGGTCACCAGGATTGTGTGGGCATGTTTATGTGCCCCTACGTGTTTGCATGGTATGGGTTTTGGAGACTGAAGGATAAAGAATGAAAAAAGCTGAAGATGAGAAAAGGTATTAAATAGCTTTGTAAAAGAGCAGGAAACAAAAGATACCAGGAAAGTTAAAATATAGTATTGAGTGTGTATTTGGTCATTTTTATGGTTTGACCCAATAAACTCACTTATCTACCAGTTTAGTGGATTTTTATTTTCTTTTGCTGCAAAATTACACTTTATTATACAGCAAAGTACTCTTGAAAGATAAAACATTACATATTTTGTTTGTCATATGCCTGAATAGAAAATTCTGTTATAATGGTTCACAAATGAAATGATACCCTCGTAGTCTTGTAACTCAAACAAGCTATTCATTTTTCTCTATACAAGTATATTTCTGTATAGAGATGTCATAAATTAATTTGGAGATATAGAAGCATGCAATTAATATTGCGCTGTGGAAAATACTATGCCCATTTCAAACATGTTTCTAATATTCTGTGGTTTACCATTACACGATCAGAAAGCATAATGTCTTAATGTCAAGAGTATTTATTTAAAATTATATCAAGTAAGCAAGTTGTATTTAAAATACCAGCAGAATGGGCTGAAATTGTTTGCCTTCCTGTTAGAATTTTAATTTAGAGCTTTCTAAATGCAAATTAGGGAAAGGAAGTCTCTGCTCACTAGATGGTAAGTAGGTTTTTTTCTCTTCTTTAATATCTCAATTATATTAGAGGTGTTATTTTATTGGTTGTATATTTAAGTACAGCCTTCTTGCATGCCCCTCAAAATAATTTATAAATATTAAAAGTATGTCTGCAATCCTTGCTATTAAATCTCTGCAAAGTACCATTAAAATTACCCTGCAAAAAGGCAAAGTGTTACTATTGTTATATAAAGAAGTAAAGTGATACTCTGTCAATTCACTTCCTAAACATAAAAAAATGAACTATTATCAGAATCTACCCCTTCTCTGGTATGTAAATACAAAATAAATCATGAAAATTAAAACATCCCAAGATATAAACCTTCCACATTGGCCTTTCAATTCTCTGCTCCATTTTTATTACAGGAAAACTAAAACACTACTCCAGTTAAATAGCAGAAGGCAGTTTTCAAAAAGTCATCAAATCCTCTCTGTCAAGCAAAAATAACAAAAGAGTTCCAGTGATAAGGCCATTTTTACAAAATTACTCATCTTAGTTCCTCTAAAACTGGTAAAGTTTGCTCACGTTCACCAAAAGGCACTGCACTCATTTGAAAAATTACAAATAAGAAAAACCGTTCTAATCCCAGAAACATTTGCAACCATAATAAATCTCATTTTCTTTCATATGTTTAAATAAGTACATTTAATGTATCAGATTTAATGTCTATATATTTTAAACTACAGATATTGCCAGACAAGAATGCTATAAAAATCTAAACTATAAGTTTGTTTAAAATATAAAAGCATCTTTAATAGATTTTTACCTACTTAGAAGCAGCTGGTTGGAAGATGGGTTTATTTTGATAGGCTTTAACCACTCCTGTTGACTTCTAAATTTCAGCATTTTTTTTTACATAAACATGCTTATGTTTTCCCTCAATTTCAATATATTATTATTATTACTATCATTTAAATCTTCAATTCTCCCTCCATCTATTTTTTTTTTCATTGTGATTTGGGTGCAAATTTACAAAACAGTTTTGTTTTACTCTCAACAGTTCATGCACATTTGATTTCACGACCCTGACTAAAATTCCCAACATAAAAAACTCTCTTCCTCTCTCCGCCCCTTGACTGGCCCTTCTGTGCACCCTTCTTATCTTTGCTGTCTGTGCAGCTTTCCCTCTGTGTGAATGCTGGCCCTCTGCTGTCATGGTTGTCTCAATGTCAATTTAAATAGCAAACGCAACAAACAAGATACGTAACAAATTTTCTCCAGTTTAATGATAATAATTGTTTCATTACTTTTATTCTTATGGGACTATCAAAGTTAAATGAGAAAAGATAGTATTTCAGATGTTTAGGTTAACACAGACACACACACAAAGTTAGTATTAAGATAGTAAAACGAAAAGGACAAGCATTCCTTATTTCAAAATAAAATATATTTAAAGGAATTTGGACTAGACTTTATTTTTGATGAGTGACTCATCTGTTTTCTGGATTTTATTTTGTTATGACTTTAGCAATGGTCTGATAGTCAATCAATGCAAACATATAAATCAGGATATATTAAAGATCAGAAGCCTGAGAGGGAAAAAATAAAGTACTAGCATCCCAGTTCACATAAAAAGAGGTTTGTAGCTCTATATTTAATGGGAAATTTCTGAAAAGCATAGCCACTAGCCTTGAAAAGAAAGTTCTCTCTTAGTAAATACTTCTAAGAACATGAAAAATGTATTCATGGATCAAGAACGCTGACTTGATCATATTGCAATGACTTCTTTATATTGCAGTATAATAACCATTATCATCACCACAAACACTCAATGCTGAAGTTTTTCATATAACAAAATAATACCCATTGTTTCAAGTAGATTCTGACACACAGTAACCCTACAGGACACAGAAGAACTGCCCCATAGGCTCCCTGAGTCTGTAAAATTTAAGGAAACAGATTGACACATCTTTATCCCGCGAAGCAGCTGGTAGGTTCAGTGATCTTCTGGTTAGCAGCCAAGCCCTTAATCCCTACGCAAGGACTCCTTTTTTCACATACATTAATCTACTTAATTATAATAATATGAATATGAGTACAGTATTATTACCATGACTTTCAGAAGAAACTGAGATTCAGACAGGTTAAGATACTTGATCTGGTTGCACAGCAGTTGAGATTTAAACTCAGATCTTCTGACTTCAAATCATATGTTCTCAAATTAACTCTTATAAGAACAATAATAACTAACCTCTGCAAGACAAACAACAGATTATATGAGAACCTACCAAGAAACTGTGCCTGTAGCCTAGAAGCATCATTGTGACTTAGTCAATATATAATCTTAAAAATAAGGAGAAAGGAAGGATATAATCAGAAACCAGAATGAACTATACCAAGTTTATATTATATTTCACATTTCTGTGCCTATTTATTTATGTACTTATGCTTTGTTTACAAAAACAACTTGCCCATTCATTGTTGACCTATGCAGGGAATGTACACATTGCAATATGTGCCACTAATCGATTGATTTATTGCAGAAAAGTTTGTAAGGGGAAATTTATTAAGTGAAATCAAAATTTCTCATTGACCTACATTTTCAAAGAATCAAAAAATAATTAGTTCCAAGAAAAAAATCCTGTTTTTCTACTGTTCTTTCAACTTTTAATAGTGTAAACATTAAGAAAAGTCTATTATAAACAGAACAGTCACCAGTTGAAATAGCCCCTCATATCCTACCTCACTGCAAATAAATATCTGGAATATACCACTTGTGCTGTTTGAACTTAAGTAAACACTCCACAAGCAGAAATACTAACCCAGTAATCAGTTGGTTATTATACCATTTTGTCAGCAAGGGGTTTTCCCTATTAAAAGCCTTTTTACAAACATTATTTTATTTCATCCCTAGAAGTACATAGGTTGATGACTTCCAGCATCTGTCGAAGGGCCTTAACATAGAAAGCACCCAACAAATAGTTACTGAATAAATTTATGAATGAAATTATATAAGTAAATAAATAAACTAAAAAGAAGATGACTATATTATCTTCAGAGAATAACTCTAAAATTTGGATAATGTTAAAAGAGAATTATAGATACAGCCACATGGATCTTACAAGGGTCTAACAACTCCTATTACTTTTTTTTTTTTTGCAGTGTTCCTTCCTGTCTGCTCCCATCCCTGGTAACCAACAAAGAAACTCCCTTCCATATATAAACCTTTCCTTGACTTTTTACAATAATGAACTAATATATTTGTCCTTCTGTGATTGACTTATTTCATTCAGCATATCATCCTCCAAGTTCAACCATGTTATGTGGTACTTTGCAGATTCTACTTTAATGACTCCTATTACTTTTATGAAGGAGGCTTGGTGGTGCAGTGATTAAGTGCTTGGCTGATAACCAAAGGGTCAGTGGATGAAACTCACTATCCACTCCTCCGGATAAAGTTGTGGTAGTCAGCTTCGACAGAAGATGTAGAGCCTTGGAAACCCTATGAAGCAGTTCTATTCTGTCCTGTAAGGTCACCATGAGTCAGGATCAATTTCCCAGCAATGAATTTGGTATTCCTTTTATAGCCAATATCCCACAAGCAGTTAATTTACATAACTGATTGCTCTTCTAACCTGAATTTTTTTTCTCACGATTGTTTTCTCTCAGTTTCATAAGTAAATTACCTCTTTAAATAGACTATAAAAAAATCATTGACTATCACTGTTATTAGCTACTTTGAGCACTAAAGTGTGTTGACTCAAGTCATGGTGTTTTCCATCACATCATATGCATGTGAAAGCTGGACAATGATTAAGGAAGAATGAAGAATTGATGCCTTTGAATTACGGTTTTGGCGAAAAATATGGAACACAGCACGGACTACCAGAAGTATAACAAATCTGTCTTGGAAGAAGTACAGCCAGAATGCTCCTTATAAACAAGGATGATGAGACTTTGAGCATGTTATCAGGAGGGACCAGTCCCTGGAGAAAGACATCAAGCTGGTAAAGGAAAGAGTCAGCAAAAAAAGAGGAAAACCCTCAATGAGATGAACTGCCACAGTGGCTGCAACAATGGGCTCAAACATAGAAATGACTGTGAAGATGGTGCAGGAGCAGGCAGTGTTTTGTTCTGCTGTGCAAAGGGTTGATATAACAACAGCGCCTAACAACAACACGACCAGTATTACACAACAACCTCTCCAAAACTTAGAAATGACAAGCACTACAGAGAAGTTGTCAAATATTTGTTGATTAATAATAAATGTTTGTTTGCCTTACACCCAAATATTTCTCTGTATTTTAGGTCCGAGCTCATGTCTATTTAATTTTTCAACTTAATTTTCCACTCAATCCACACATAACTGAAAACATTCTACAAACATATCCAACTGCCGTCAAGTCGATTCCAACTCATGGCAACCATATGGAACAGAGTAGAGCTGCTGTATAGGGTTTCCGAGGTTGTAAATCTTTACATGGAAGCAGGCTACCACATTCTTCTCCTATGGAGGAGCTGTTGGGTTCAAACCACCAAACTTCTGGTACGCAGCCAAGTGCTTAAACACTGCGCCACCAGGGTGCCTTTACCAACATGTACTCCTACCTCCTCACAATCCAGATTACCTACACTGTAATTCACCAGTGCAAAGAACTCGTGTGTTTTTTGCCTAAGTATGTTGTTGTTGGCTGCCTTTGAGCCTGTTCTGACCATACCAACCCCCATGTGACAGAGTAGAACTTCCCCAAAGGATTTGCCTGACTGTAATCTTTATGCAAGCAGATCACCTGGTCTTTCTCCCACAGGGACACTGGGTGAGTTTAAACTGTCAATCTTTTGGTTACCAGCTGAGTGCTTAACCATTGTATCACTAAGACTCCTATGTAAGCATAGAAAAGTAATCATTTAAATGAACCCTTTTCAACCAAATGTCCCATTAAAAATTTCTCCACTCTACTAATGGACTTTTCATTTTGTTTTGCTTTTTTCTACACAAATTACATATGTTTTATATTGTATATCATCTATACCATGCACACTGTAAGAAAATATAGATGATGGTTGAGTCTTAGAGACTTAGTTTCATGTGCCCAACTAAGAAATAGCTGAAGGTTGCTGAGTTTTGCCCTTCTGGAAACGGCCATCACCATTTTGGTAGAAAAACTTTCATGCACATTAGTGAGGATTCATTGAAAAATATTGAGACTTCCTTGAAAAGACTTCATAAATACATAGTTTTAGATTGAAGACAAAGCTGCACATCAAAAAGTTTCAACATGGATTTATTATTTGTTGGACCATTGCTAATTAACAAATATAAGATGTTATAAGCTTTCTCAGTCTACAAATAATTCTACTTCATGATAAACATGCAGATTTTTCTTTCTTGGGTGATTTAATTTTAAAAAATATAATTCTGCTCTGTAAGTTTATTATTGCACTGGCTTGTGTGTGTGTGTGTAAATGTCATGAGATTGGGATAGAGTGCAAGAATTCATTCTCCATTTTTCCTTACTAATTTAACTACTCAATCTTTAGGGGATAGCAATATGCCTAACTAAAATACTCCATTCCTCAGACCCAGATGTGGTTATATTTCTAAGTTCTTGCCAAAATGAAGCAAGCAGAAAGAGTTGGAAATGACTTCCAGAAAGTTTCTTTAAAAAAAAAGAGGAGGGGGGAAAGTCCCTTAGTATTCCTGTTCCCTTCTTTCTTCCTGCTGCCATGAATACAGACACAATGACTGGAGCTCTAGTGGTGATCCTGGACAATGAAGGGACCTTGAGAATGGAAGTCATGTACCAAGGATGACAGGAAGCTAGAAAATGCCTGAGTCTTTTGACTTGGTGGGAGCTCCAAACCAACTTTGGATTGTCTATCCTACCATATATTTATTACAAGTAATTTTTTTTTTAAACACTGTCTTCTTAGATTTCCTGATACATGCAGCTGAACCTAACAGTGAGTTCAGGAAATGAATACTGCCATTTTTGAACAGGAGGTCAGGTCAATAGGCTTGAATCTTGCCTGAACAACTTTGATCTTTCTCTATAAACTTCTTATAGCTCAGTAAAATACTTTTTTGCCTATTATGTGTGTCCTAAATTTCTCAAATGGCTGAAGAATTCATCTTTAGCACTTCTCTTGACCTATACATATTGAGTCAAATTCAGAGCATTACAAAACACTGGTCCAAATACTGAAATGGAAGTAAAAATAAATCTATTTTTTAAAAATTTCTTTATACATAGAATTATGGAATTAGACAAATTATTTCTTTCTCAGTTCTCTGTTTGTTTTTAACCAACCTTTATTCATTCAATAAATTACTAAGTTGTTCCCATTATTGAAAAGAAACAGGAAAATATTAAGGTATTATAGATGTTTTTATAGTTTTTCAGAATATCAATATATAAGTTGCATTAAAGAAAAACATTGTCAGTCTAAGCACATCAAATAAAATCCCTTTAAAACCCAAAACCCATTGCTACTGAGTTGATTCTGACTCATAGTGATCCTACAGAGCAGAGTAAAACTTCCTTTAAAGGTATGTTCAAAGAAGAGCTTCAAATTCTTTTACTCTGGTTTGAGCCCCTACTGAAAATTTGTTTTTCCACCCCAGAAATACTGAATCTACATTTTAACAAGAAACATAGGGGAGGGATGAACCGGTTCAAAGCCCTAGTTCAAAGGCTCCTCAGCACATACACACATACACAAACAACTTTTTGTAACATGCAAAAATTATATATCACCAATTCCAGACGACGGTTATCATGCTTGATAAAGTAGGGGGTGAACAAGAAAGGAGAAGACCCTCTATGAGACAGATTGACACAGTGGCTGCAACGATGGGCTCAAGCACAGCGATAATTGTGAGGATGGCGGGGGCAGGCAGTGCTTCCCATATGAGGTCACTATTAGTCCAAGTCGACTGGACGGCACTTAACAACAGCAACATACCATCAAATGAGTAATGCAATTCTCACCCTTAACTGGTAACCTTCATGTATGTATGAAAGGGTATGTACACACATACCTACAGACACAGGCACACAAGTATTTCAATAAATGTCTCCTTCCTTTATCATTCCAAGAGGAAAAATAGTATCTATAATATGTTCCATTTAGTGTCATTTTCTAAGTAACTAGAGCATGGGTTAAAAATGAACAGTATATTTTCAAATTAAGAAATGCCAGGCCTGAGTGAAAAGCTAACAATTTTTTTATTACTATTATTTTTAGCACTAAAAAGTAAAGAGGAAATGTTACTAATACTTCCAATAAAATGTTACAGTCATCAAAAATGAAGAGAAAAACAATGAACACCATATGTATTATTTATTATTTTGATTTCTAAAATGAAGCAGTGCAAAACTGCCTCCAGCTACATGGATAAAAACGTGCCAATCTACATGTTAAAATGAAAACCCTTCAAACACTCCAAATTCAGACTAATAAAGCTGAGATATACATGAAATTCAAAATACATTCAATGCAAGGACAACTCTCAAATCACTGGAAAAAATAAACCACCCAGAACCAGGCTTGCTCAAAGCCCTAACATCTGATGATGTGAGCTACAGTTCTGTCAGGTGAGGTGGGAATAATATATTTCATCAGAGGGCACAACATAGTTCTAGTTTACAACATCCCAAGCTGGGAAATGGTGCTTAGTCAAAACTGTTGTGAGATTTATAAGTTAAGTAGCCCTTAAATTGGTGAGGTGCCTCTTTTTTAAGTTATGTAAAAATCAGTTTCTTTCATCTTACTATGTTAATAAGCATGCAAATGTATTTAATAAATGGTTTTTGTAAAAATGCCATGGACAGAATACAACTGCAGACACAATATTCTGAAAAAAAAAAAAAAAAATCAAATGGCTGGGTTATTTGCCATATCTCAAACTACAAAGTTCATGACAAAGAATCATGCACTATAGTAGCCTGTTTTA
>NW_006921752.1:6643931-6645001 GCF_000298275.1 Orycteropus afer afer
AAGAACTCCTACATAGATACCCTTCCAAGTGCTTAACAGTGGTAGCCAGGCACCACCTACTTCTGGTCTCATAGTTATACAGGCTGAGGATCGCATGGTGCCCCAGTCCCTTGGACTAACTGTTTGCATGCGTCTTTGGTTGCCTTCATTCTTCTTTGTTTTGGATGAGAAGAAACCCATCATTGCATCCAGATGGCTTCTTGCAAACTTTGAAGATCCCAGTAACTACTCATCAAAGTAGGATGTGGAACAATGTTTTTGTGTAGTGTGTTATGCCAATTGAGCGTAATGTTCCCTGTGACTATGGTCACGAGCCCACAGGTCCAACTACTTGCTCCCTGCAGGTAGCTACATGTGGCCAAGAAGCTGGACTATGATTTTTGAGGTCACTTTCAGGTTTAATCTGCTTTGATTTTTGACAACAAGAAGATCAACTTGAGTCCTCAGAATTCTGAATGCTGACAAATTTGCATCTATTGCTCTACCATTATAAACTCTACAAGCCAATAGATACACAATGATAGAGAACTCCTCCAGAAGGCAGAAGAAGCTGACTCAGTTCCAACCCCAAGTATAAAATATAGCATTGGATTGAAATTCAGCCAAGAGATTATCACAGATGGAGACCCAGGAAGGGGAATATGAAAATAAATCTAGGTCCATTTGACTGGAAGCCAGAGATAATAAATACCACTACTCACATAACTTCTCATTAGTCTGTAATACAATTATTATACTCTTCTGTTTCCTTGTAGTAACTAAAGTAAATTTTTTCTATTGAAATGATCAATTCTCATTTAAATTGTCTCCTCCAACTTTCCACTGAAATTGAAATTTCCAGTTCATCTTATCTCAAAACAAAATTAAAAGGCAAAGGAAAGCGTTGGGGAAAAAACCTGCAACAAAGGGTTAATATAAACACCTAACAAGAGCTTTCTAAAAAACAAGAAAATACTAAATTTGCAATGTAAAAATTATGAATAAATAAAGATCAAAGAAGCACACATAGTCAATATGTATTATAACTTTAAAATGATTACCAATCAAATGAATACAATTAAAAACAGAGA
>NW_006921752.1:6646318-6649190 GCF_000298275.1 Orycteropus afer afer
CCTCCAATAGATAAACCTTTCCTTAACTTTTACAATAACGGACTAATACAATATTTGTCCTTTTGTGACTGGCAATACATTTTTAAAAAAAATTAAAGTAACACAAACACTTGTATCAGTGATTTCAGAGATTTACACAAAGATTTATATATAACACTCTTGCAGATGTTATTATAAGAGCAAATAATTCAAAATGATCCAAATATTGAATAACAGAGGAGTTGTTATTATTGTTAGGTTCTCTTAAGTCTGCTCTGACTCAAAGCGACCCCATGTACAACAGAAGGAAACAATGCCTGGTCATGCACCATCCTCACAATCCTTGCTAAGTTTGAGCCTATCATTGCAGCCACTATGTCAATCCATCTCGCTGAGGGTCTTTCCGCTGACCCTCTACTTTACCAAGCATGGTATCCTTCCCCAGGGAATGGTCCTTTCTGATAACATGACCAAAACAGATGAGACAAAGGCTGGCCATTCTCACTTCCAAACAGCATTGTGGCTGTACTTCTTCTAGGACAGATTTGTTCCTTCTTCTGGCAGTCCCTGGTATTTTTCATATTCTTGGCCAACACCACAATTCAAAGGCATTAATTCTTGTTGATCTTCCTTATTCATTGCCCAGCTTTCACGTGCCTGTGGGGCAACTGAAAATGCCATGGCTTGGGTCAAGCACACCTTAATTTTCTAAGTGACATCTTTGATCTTTAATACTTTAAAGAGGTTTTTGCAGCAGATTTGCCCAGTTCAATAGTGTCGGATTTCTTGACTGCTACTTCCACTGGTGTTGATGGAAACAAGTAATATGAAATCTGTGACAACATCAATCTTTTCTCCATTTATCGTGATGCTGCTTATTGGTCCAGTTGTGAGGATTTTCATTTTCTTTATGTTGAGGTGTAATCCTTACTGCAGACTTTGATCTTCACTTACATGCTTCAAGTCATCTTCACTTTTCACAAGCAAGATTGTGTCATTTGTGTATCACAGGTTGTTAATGAGTCTTCCTTCAATCCTAATGCCACATTGTTCTGTTCTTCATACAGTCTAGCTTCTTGGATTATTTGCTCAGCATACACACTGAGTAAGTATGGCAAAAGGATACAACCCTGACACACACCCTTCCTGATTTTACACCAAGCAGTATACTGCTTGGTGTAAAATCAGGAAGGGAATGTGACAGGATTGTACGGTTTGCAAAGAGAAACACATGAAAAATGTTCAAGTCAGATACAAAAGAAAATATTTACATTATTTGTGTATCCTACATAAAACCTAGTTATATATTTAAGCAATCTAGTATTGAACTTTTTCTTAAAAGAGGAGTGGGAATTGTGAAAGAAGTTTAAATCTTCAAACTTTAATATGTATCAGAAGTTGTTTAAAAACATGGTTGAAATTAAATAAAGTGTCAAGTATTCAAGTTGATTTAATCCTTGAATATCTTTTCAATTGGAGTCAAATCTATTTTTGAATACTGTTTCTCCTATCAATCCTTTCTCTTCCCAAGAATCTTGAACAAATTACAAGTCAATTCCATCCTTTTCCTAAACCCTTTCTCAAGATCAATTTCTTTAGTAAAGATTTCTTAGAACCACCACAGAAGGGAAGCCAAGATTCTCAACTGTCCAGCTATAGGTTCATATTCTTGAATATGATAATGTGCACCACATCACCTTTAAAGCAAGGTGATACTCAATATCTAGTATACCTCTACTTCAAGAGAGTGATGACAAACTACTTTTTGTAATACTACATAGTTACATGAAAGATAGCTACTATTTCCCACCTTGTATATTTGAGACTTTGTAGAAAATAGGTCCCTATTCATTTGATCATACCATTCTATAGTATGCAATTTTTTTTTGCTCCAGAAATTGAGACTATGCAGAATAAAAAAGTTAAAATACTATTTTAAAATTCTTTATACAGCCTAACTCCTGAACTTCTCTTCATTAACTTCATGCAAAAATCATTCCCAATAATGAAGGAGTCCCATAGATCAAGACTACTTATATGAATGTATTCATATTTCATGCTAATTAGTCCCTGTACACGCAATCTCTTTCCCAAGTGTGTCCAGTACATGTGTCTCTGTCCTAGATTGCTCATTAAATCTGTTATAGTTCATCTGAGTACTGCATCACTATGACTGAATTAGACATTTCAGAATCCAAAGCCTATGATTCCTTCCTCTTGTGTATTTCTTACAAAATCTTTGCAAGCAAAGTTCTGGTAGTGTTGTAGAAATAATGCATAAAGTAGTTGATATGTTCTCTAAGTGTATAAACAAGGTTATCACAAAGTAGACCAGTATCCTCAATGCCTCCATTGTGCATGCAGGTAATATGCCCAGTATCTGACAAGGTTTGAGAAGTAGCAATCCTTATTCTTTTTAATGGGGACCTCTGAGACCAACAATGTCTAGAAAAATACCATGTTCACTGTTACACAGACTTTTCCTAGATTACTGTATATCCAGTCCTCTCGCTCTTGCTCTCTCACTTATGCACACACATACACACACACAGAGGCACATACTTTTTTTTTTAATTAAGTAGCAGAGAGAGTTCAGTAGTTATAATGGTAATGTATTCCTGCCTGAACTATAATGTTCTGAATCTAGTTCTTTATAAGTGACAGAAGGAGGTTATGTTAAAATAACACAGTGGTGCAGGGGTACAAAGTATGGATTAATTTTCAAATTGTTACATGGCAGTAGTTATATTTTTTTTTCCAGTCCTATGTTACAAAAGAACATTACTGGAGGATGAAGTTTTTGACTTTCCTTTCAGAATCTGTTTTGTACAATCTGAATGTAAAATATTGTAGATGTGACAATTTCACACTGATTTTCACTTTTATATTTTCT
>NW_006921752.1:6649290-6655322 GCF_000298275.1 Orycteropus afer afer
ATATATATGTATACATACTACACAGACCAATCTATATCATGCATGTGTTTCTATTCAGAATATGCTTGAAACTATTATCTAAACATCAAAATAAAAGTGAACTACAATGCTTATTGCACTAATTATACTACTTTTCATTGACATTTTAAATTCTACTTTCTCTATACAAACATTCATGAACAAATGTTACTTGGCAGTATCTGTAACCTTTTATTTGTCATATCTAACAGTAATAAGAGTACTTCCATTATTAAGTTTTATTCATCAAATAGCATCCCCTTAAAAGAAAACTGTAAGCTAAGAACGTGTATTCTATAAAAATTGACAAAATTATGACTTCAGACTTTGCCTAATTTAAATTTTAATTCCCTATTAAATTATCAATGGAGTATCTGCGTAGTAGAAATGGTTAAGCACTGGACTATTACCTGAAAGACTGTAAGTTCAAAACCAGTCAGGGACACCTTGGCAGACCATCCCAGCAATCTGGTTCCATAAGGTCATAACCTTGAAAGTTCTATGCAGCAGTTCTACTCTGCACACACAGGGTTGTTATGAGTTGGAATCTACATGATAGCAACTAACAATGTCAAATTATCAATAACCCTTAATAGAAGGTAGTAAGACACTAACTTTAAGACATTTGCCACTGTTAAGACATTTCTAGCTGGTAGGGCAATTCAAATCAAGCTAATTACTAAAACAATAAAGGTATAAAATATAAAAAGGTGTCATCAAAAAGGCAACTTTAAACCACTTTGGTCCTTTTAAACCTATGTTATTGTTTTTAATCTATTCATAACTTTATGAGGGAATTTACTAATCTGTATGACAGTAACTACTTTTCAGCTCTTTTCTTGCAAAACTCTTTAGGGAAAGTATATATTTACTTATGTTGTTACGCTACTTGGACATTTGCTTTATATTCCTTAACTATAGGGGCTCTGAATAACTTGTAAAGTTCTAATACATAAAGTTCTTTATTTGGTTGAAAGTAATGTATGGTACACCAGTAATCATTTTAGAAAAGGGAGAGAGAGACCAATTGAGACCCATAAGAACAGGAACAGAGGAACTAATAAAGAACTTTCAAAAAGGCATTTATTCGCACTCTAGTGTGACTGACTCAGTTTATTAAGGAGTTCTGGTGGTACAGTGGTTAAGCACTTGCTGCTAACCAAAAGGTCAGCAGTTCAAACCCACCGTCTGCTCCACAGGAGAAAGAAAATGCAGTCTGCTTCCATAAAGAATTATAGCCTTGGAAACCCTATGAGGTAGTTCTACTCTATATTAGATCTGGCAGCTATTTAACTCCAACACTATTACCTTACTTTGAAAAAGAAATACATTTTAAAAGCGAAGCTTCCAAATATTTAAAGTTGCTAACTGGCTTTAATTGTTTTCTAATCTTCCTCATAAAATCTCACATTTTCATTTCTCAACATTGAATGGATAAATAATCTAGATGTATCTATGGAAACATAACTAGATCTGAAGAGCAAACATTCTCAAAAAAAAATAGCATACTAAGAATTGTTTTATGGTAGAAAAAGAAGAAAAATCTATGAGGATGGGATAAGAGATTTGAAACTTTCAAAATGCACACTCCAGAACCTTTGGGAAGCAAACTATATAAGAGTTTAATCTGTATTCCTTAAGGGCATCATAATATCCAGTTACTATTGTATCCACTCAAATAGAGTAGGCCTTCAGTAAATGCTTGTTTGAAGTAAACAATTAAAGATCCCAATACAGATGCTAGCAAAGAAAATTAAATCATTTTGACCAAAAATAGGTTTACTGAATTATGTTGAAAGATTACTTGAGAAAAACATTAAAAAACCCAATGTCGTTCGTTAGTCATGTAAGTCAAACTCTCCTAAACAAAGGAGATCTATCCTTTAGGCAAAATTGAAATGCTGCATACAAAACAATTCTCATAATATACCCTTTTAAAATGTTTTAGGCGATTTATGACAGTCCTTTTGTACTAGAGAGAATCTCTTGCAAATTATCATTTTTACATTAAAATGTGGGGTGCTTTTTCACTTGGAACAAGCCATTAATAGGAGATATAAAAGGGGACAAGAGTGAGGTAGTACACCAGCCTCCAAAAGCTTAGGAATCAAGGAAATAAGGCTAGTAAAAACCTACACATGACAATTATTAGCTACATAGTGGCATAAAACCAGAAATTGGTTCAAAGATTTGGGCATTAAGTTGTTTGCCAACACTCAAAATTCCAATCATGCTTACAAGAATAATTTCAGGAAACAGAATTGTAATTTACTAGCTTGAATACTGTAATAGCCCTTACCAAGTTTTAAGAACTAAATCTTCTATTTGTTTTACTTCTATGCACTATGTATTCATCAGCCTCTTAGGCTCACTACTTTAGATTGGGTACATGTGATGTCTTGCCTAGATTTTCACTGCAATAAGCTCCAGATAGGTCTCTCTGCCTAAAATCTAAATTTCTCCTCCATACCCTCAACTAGTTCTCAATCATCTCTCAAACAATAAGCAGAGTGATCTTTCTAATATTTTAATCTGAAAATATTACTTTCTGCTTTAAACTTTTATTCCAAGCTGCATTTCAATTAATAATCCAAACTTCTAAACACTGCATCCTAGGCCGTTAATGTATTGGCCCCTTCTTGCCTCTATAGACTCAATTCTTACTGTTGTTGTTGTTGTTGTTACATGCCGTCGAGTCGGACCCGACTCATAGCGACCCTAAAAGTCCACTACTAATAAGCTATACCTAAAAACTTAAGAGATTTCTAAATACACCATAATTTCTTATATCCAATTATGTGCCTCAACACATACTTCTATTCTACCAAGAATTTCTTGTTACCACTATTGTTTTTACATGTCATTGTATGGATTTTTTTACTCATAGTGACCCCATTGTAAAAAGTACAATCTCCCCACCAGGTTTTCTAGGATATAATCTTTACAGAAGCAGATGCCCAGGTCTTTCTCCTGAAGAAGGGCTAGTGAGTTCAGACCACCATCCTTTGCATAGTAGCCAGATGCTTTAACATTGTGAAACCCTTTTCTTCACTTGGCTAATCCTTACTAAGACTTTGAAACTCTGACCTGGCATCAGTATCCACAGGGATTTTTTTTGCTTCCTCCTCCTCCACTGATTTCAGTGGCTCTCCCCCACACTCTGCTCCTGCCTGTACCCTACTGTTATCTCTATTCTGGCAGTTATCACAGGTTATGGTAATAATCTATTTATTTTATACTAGAACTCTCTGAGAATATGGAATCATTTTACTGTAAACCTAGCACTCAGCCCAGTGCCTAGAATGAAGCTGGCACTCAAAGAATGTGTATTGACTAAGAAATCAAAACTACAATGTCAATTAACAAGATTTCTGCCAATATGCAGCAAAACTTGACTTTTTGTCAGTTCTCTCTCAATTGTTCAATAATTGCTGTTTTAGTAATAGTCTTCATGGTAGTTAAGGTTGTGTGTCAGCTTGGCTGGGCCTGGTTCAGTGGCTGGGCAGCTGGTGGCAGTTATTCTCCATGATGAGACTGACAATCAACTCCATGGTGGAATCTACGACAAACAGTTGAGTACCTGCTTTAGGGACATGGTCTGCTTCCCGTACATAAGCAGCAGCTTTGGGAATGGTCTCTAGTTTATGGCACGCTTGAACCCTACATGTAGCCAAGTCATTGTTCAGCAGCATGCAGTGCTCTGCTGATCTTGGGACTTTCAATGGACTTGAATCAACGGCCTGACGTGTGGTTTAGTAACATTGGGACTGTGCCTTTTCACTTTTCGACCTTGGCTTTGTCAGCCTCAGCAGCCAGAGCTGTCTGAATGAAGAAAAGCCTGCAGCTTCAGTGGGCCTGAAGCAAGAGGCAGAGCTGAAGCCCAAGGTTGAGGGGCTTTCATTCACATGTACAGCCTGGGACTTTGAACTCAGACTTAAAGCCTCCAAAACTGTAAAAGAATAATAAACTCCTGTTTGTTCAAGCCATTCCATTTGTGGTATATTCCTGTCAGAGCAGCACTAGGTACCCAGAACAGTCTTGTTCATGGTACTTCTAAGGACTTGCAAATCCTTCTCTCCATCCTCACTACTTTAGGCTCCTCCTCTATGATCTTAGGTCAAACCTCAGTCACTAATAATTGGGCAATTCAGAGGTGGTGAAACACTGTGTTGAAATATTTGTCTTTATCCTCCATCTGCTACTCTTCAGCTCCAAGAAAATAATTCATCAAACAGGATTTTAAAATTTGACTTTTTCCCATAAAAGAGAAAATTTTTTTTTCATAAAATTTTTTACCCATAAAAGAGAAAAAGAGATTACATTCAACACTGAGATAGAGAAGTGATGGTAGTTGTTTGGTGTGATGGGAGAACAGTGAAGAATATTTAATAGGAGCCTGAAAAATGAGTAGTCACAGTTAGAAAAAGAAGCAAGGAACTGGTAACAAAGTGCATATCAAAAGAAGAAAAATAGTAAATGATTCATATTTCTCAATTTCAAAACTTACTACACAGTTATAGTAATCAAGAGAGTGTGGTTCAGGGTGCCAAGATAATTATACAGAAATCACAGGCTTATCAACCAATGGTACGGGGAAAACTAAAAAAATAATATGTAAAATAATTGACTTGGATCCATTTTTCACAACATATATAAAATTAATTAAAAATTAATCAAAGATATAAATACAAGACCTACAATGACAAAACTCTTAGAAGAAAACCTACCAGCAAATCTTTGTGAACTAGGCAATGATTTCTTATATATAACATCTAAAGTACAAGCAATAAAAAAAAAAAAAAGATAAATGGTACTTCATCAAAATTCAAAACTTTTGCATTTCAATAGACATAAACAAGAAATAAACAAGAAAGTGATAAGATAGCCTAAAGAATGGGGAATAATGTTTGCAACAACTCAACAGTAAAAAGACAAATAATCCAATTAAAAAACAGGCAAAGGATATGAATAGATATTTATCCAAAAAAGATATACAAAAAGCACATGAAAAAATGCTCAAAATCATTAGTCATTCACTCAGTGCTGTCGAGTCACATCCGACTCATAGCGACTGCTCCTTGGGTTTCTGAGGCGGTATCACTACAGAAGGATATTGCTCAACCTTCCTTCTGAGGAATGGCTGGTGGATTTGAACAATCAGCCTTCTGGTTAGAGGTCAAGTGCCTTTGGCCACTAGAGCTCCTCATTACTCATTAGGGAAATACAAATCAAAGCTACAATGAGATACCACTTATACCCACAAGGATGGTTATTATGAAAGAAATAGAAAATTATAAATGTTGACCAGGATGGTAATAGGCATGCAAAATGGTGAAGCTGCAGTGTAAATCAGTTGGCAACTAATCAGTAAGTTAAACATACAATTCCCACATGATCCAGCAATTACACACCCAAGTACCTATCCTCCATAAAAGGAAAAGAGGTGTTCAAACAAAAGTATGTACATGGATAACTTATAGCAGTACTATTCACAATACCCAAAAGGTGGGAACAAATCACATACACATCTAATGAATGGATAAACAAATTGTGGTACATGTATGCAGTGAAATAATAATATTATTGTTGTTGTTGTTAGGTTCTGTCGTCTCTGACTCATAAAGACCCTATGCACAGCAGAACGAACACAGCCCAGTCCTGCGCCAGCTCCATGATCCTTGCTATACTTGATCCCATCATCACAGCCACTGTGTCAATCCATCTCGTTGAGGGCCTTCCCGTCTTAGGTCGACCCTCCACCTTACCAAGCATGACATCCTTCTCCAGGGAATGGTCCCTATTGACAACATAACCAAAGAAGGTGAGATGAAGTCTGGCCATTCTTGCTTCCCAGGAGCATTCTGGCTGCACTTCCTCAAGTCCAGGGTACTTTTAGTATTCTTCACCAGCACCACAAATCAAAAGTATCAATTCTTCTTTAGTCTTCCTTATTTATTGTCCAGCTCTCACATGCATATGAGGTGATTGAAAATATCATGGCTTGTGTCAGGCAC
>NW_006921752.1:6657427-6658989 GCF_000298275.1 Orycteropus afer afer
GAATAAGTCATTGGTATTGCAAAATTCTATCATGTGATTTCCAGCATCATTTCTTCACCAAGACCAAATTTTCCAGCTACCGGTGATTCTTCTTTATTTCCAACTTTTGCATTCCAGTCACCAATGATAATTAACACATCCTGATTGCATGTTCAGTCAATTCAAACTGCAGAAGCAGATAAAAATATTTAATTTCTGGGGATTCAAAATGGAGTCTCGCCAGTGAGCAGCACGCTTTTTCCCTCTGGCATCTAAGGACTTAGAAAACCAGGTACAATACTTTGAATTAGGAACTTAGGTTTTCTGAACAGCTCACTAAATCAGGGTGCACCAAACAGAAGAGCAGCATTAGAGGAAAGGCACAGGGATTTTATTTAGGAAAGAGTTACTGGTGGAGGACAGATGGGCACCCGAGAGAGACCACTGCAAACTTTCCTGGGGCAATCACTGTCTGCTGGGCAAGGGAGACCACCAGAGATCCTGGAGCCAAGAAGGAAGTCACTTTATAGCAGCATGCCAGCAACGACTACACTATTCCAGAGGGCAGTGGCAGAGACCTGGCTCGAGCAGCTGATTCTGTTGGTAATTTGGGTCGTCTGGGTGCAGGAGGGCATGGGCATCAGTGCTGAGATTCAGGCGGAGATCTCACTGTTGTGCCAGAAAGGCTAGCTCCCTCCCCTCCCAGAGAATCACAGAGCAGGCTTGGGTCACACTGGGAGTCATCGTGCTTTTCTTTGCCACAGATATCGGGACCGTAGGTCACTAGCAGGTACTCCACTGACTCCAACAAAGCTGAAATTGCACACATCTTTGGCGCTGCAGGTGGGCGGTATCACAGACAAACTCCAGAGCCGGCCCCTAGCAGTCTGACAGGATTGGGTCAGCACTGCGGGCAGACAGTGCACAGAGAGCAAAGAAACCGCAGCTGAATGCAGTTCCACAAATTTTGCCTTAGAGCTGTGCTTTGGCACTGTGGGGCAATGGAGGCGGGGTCTTTGAGTGTGCCTGAAATTGGCGGAAATTTGTGACCCTCTAACAATAGGAATCCTTCCTGAGGTTGAGCCACAGTCTCCCAAATAAATTCATCATCAATAATAGCCTGCTCAAAGCCGTAGAAACCAACCCTAGCAACACCAAGCTTTCCTTCTTCTGTTCCCAACTTCTCCACCAATAACTTTACTCATTCAATAGAAGAAACCATATTCAGCCAATTACAATAAAACCTCCTGCTTTGAACTCTAAACCCTCTTTATGAAAAACAGAAATACATATCCACACTATACACAGTGATTCCACAATGACAAAGAAAACAGCAGAGCGAACCCAACACACCTGAATCAATAATAAAATAAAACACGCCAGCTTTACATTTTCAAAATATTAAACCACAAAATCAAGACAAATCAACACATAACCAGCAGCTAGAGACAACCTAAAGACACAGCGCTCTACCAGATTCCAAGGGCTTAAGAAGAGGTTCTGCTTTCCAGTAACCCCAAGAACTCTCCACACCTGCACTGTTGTTGTTGTTTGCCGTCGAGTCGGCCCAGACTCATAGAAAC
>NW_006921752.1:6664397-6666370 GCF_000298275.1 Orycteropus afer afer
AGGGAGCCTGGTGGAACCACTGAGAATATGGCCCCTAGCTACCTTTCAGGTCTGGAATTGAGCACACACCTGTGGCTTCCAGCCAAACAATAGACAGGCATATCAGTTGAGCATTTACCTGAGGTAGATACACTCCTTGGAGAGAATATACATGAGAGAAAGAAGGGCTTCTCAGGCACAGGGAGACAGTTCAGGGGGTAGGAGTGCATGGAGAGATGGACACAGGGAAAAGGAAACCATTGGGAGGAAGTAGGAGGGGAGATGTTGCATTGTGCTAAATTGTGGTCAATGTCATGAGACAGTGTATGAGAACTGCTGTATGGAAAGTGTATTTGCTCTGTAAATTTTCCCCAAAATCACAATAAATAAAAAAAACTTTAGTTTCCTCATCTTTGACTTTGGTACTTGGTGGATAAATTTGAATAATAGTCATATTAACTGGTCTTACTTCTACATGTACGTATATTATACTATCACTGACAGCACTGTACTTCAGGACAGATCTTGAAACATACTTTGTGATGATGAATGCCACGCCATTCCGCTTCAAATTGTCATTTCCAGCATAGTAGATCACATGGTGGTCTGATTCAAAACAGCCAAAACCAGTCCCTTTCAGCTTACTAATGCCTAGGACATCAATCCTTACACACTCCATTTCATTTTTCACAACTTCCAATTTTCCTAGATTCATGCTTTACACATTCCATGATCCAATTATTAATGGATGTTTACATCTGTTTCTCCTCAATTTGAGTCATGCCATGTCAGTAAATGGAGGTCTCAAAAGCTTTACCTTATCCGTATCATTAAGGCTCGTTCTACTCTGATGATGCAGCTCTTTCCTGATCCTATTTTGAGAGCCTTCCAAATTAAGTGGCTTATACTCCTGAACTGTATCAGACAATGTTTCCGGGCTATTCATAAAGTTGCACAGTAATGTATCAGACAGTGTTTCTCTGCTACTCTTAAAGTTTTCCTTGGCCACTTCCTTGAGAAGTAGATGGCCTCCTCCTTCTTCCTAGTCTGTCTCAGCCTGTAAGCTGTTGAAACCTGTGCACCATGTGCAATGCTCCTGGGTTTGAGATACTGGTGGTACAGCCTCAAGCCTCACAGCAACACACCACCACAGTAGGGCAAACTGATAGATAAGCTGTCTCCCTTAGCTGTTGAAAACCTCTCCACCCTCCCCACCCTCCCCTTACATAGATCCCTGCTTCTTTCTCGCTGTTTAGGAGGGCCATGGCCTGGGTCCCTGACCATACCTGGATACCTGCCTCTGCTTCCTCACTCTGAACTTGTTGCCCCCACCCCCAGCTTTTTCTCTGCTTTCCCCGGCTTAGTATTAGGCCATAAAAATGAGTGAAATATTGATAAATATCACAACATCAATAAACTGAAAATAATAGGCTAAGTGAAAGGAGTCAGACACAAAAGATCACGTATTATATGATTCCATTTATATGAAATTTCTGTAATTGGCAAATGCATAGAGAAGAAATTATATTAGAGGTTGCTAGGGAATCTGGGATGACAGGGTGACTGCCAGTAAAGGGTTTCTTTTTGGCTGATGAAAATGTTCTAAAATTAGAGTGTGGTAATGGTTGTTCAGTTCTGGAAATACACTAAAAACTACTAAAACGTAAAACAAAGAAAAATCAAGAGAAAGAAACTGTATGTCAAGAAGATCTTGTGAAATAAGATATAAAGATGAAAAATGATACAAAATAGCTAATGGAAAAGGCCAGGTGGTAGTAACTGGAGTCCAAAGACATGGTAGTTTGGACAGAATAACATATACGGGCATCACAGGGTCAGGAGTCAATAAAAGAGCTAGGGAGAAGTAGAGGCAATGGATTTAGACATCATATTGAAGGTGATTAGTCATAAGCAGAATATAAAATTAAAACCATTGAGATGCCCAGGAAATAAGCACATGGAAATCATGAACATTTAAAAAAAAAAAAAAAAAA
>NW_006921752.1:6667368-6669132 GCF_000298275.1 Orycteropus afer afer
GGGAGGCCTCCCTCTGTGAATCTCCTAGACAATAGCCCAGCTGCAGTAATGCCACATGTGTCATCCTTAAGGTCAGTTTGGTATCTCTGCCTTTTTTTATAGAACTAATACAAGTGTATTTATAAGACACAAATAACATAGAATTTGACATATGGGGTTATATTTCATCACTTATTAAATGTCTCAGTGTAAGACTTTTATCACAAATAATCTTTTGGCTGTTGGTGCCTACTTTAACACAGTTAAAACATTGCCAAGAAAAAGCTATATAGCATTCTATCACTCATCATATTTTACAATAGTCTACTATTTCAGAGAGTATCACAACATATATTTTACTTACTTTGCAAAATGAATAATTTTATGTGTAGCTTATAAAAATGTAAAGTGATATCATTATTGATGAAAATTCCAAAATCCATACAAAAGGGTAAGTATCTCTCATTTACTATCACACATAATTTACGTAAATGTTTATATCTGAGCACCTTCATAGCCTCAGGTATTTCTTTAAAATAACCACTGGAATGAATAAATGTACAGATGTCAATTAGGTCTCCACTTGAAATAGTATCAACAGGTTTTTATCATAATTTATTTTGGTACTTCTAAAATTCTTGTAGTAACAATTGTGTCCAAAATAAACTATGAAATAAAAAAGCAATGCTACTCTGACAGTGAGCAAAAGCAGAATTCATTGAATCATACTTTTTTTAAAAATAATGCTAGAATATTAGTATGAAATTTTGAAACAGTATCAACCCTATAGTTGATGTTTTTAAAATCTCCATGTCACAAATTCAAAGGAAAGCAGATGCATTTTAATGGAAGGCTAAGCAATATATTTCAGGAAAAAAAAAATCTTTTATATGTAAGAAAACCAAGCTATGTTGCTTACAAACAAGTAATACAACAGTCAGATGTTTCAAGAGGAGGTAAAATAATCTGGAAGGAAATATTTTTCCAAGTAGTTAGATAAGAAGAAGAAGGTAGTGCAATAACTCTTAATATAAACCTAGAATTGAAAGATCAAGAGAGCCACCTGCAGTTTGAAATCCAGAAATATGAAAATTCCCCTGATCCTCTTTTTAAAAGCATTGCTTCTATGAATTATTCTCCTAGAGGTCCTGATTAAGTTAGATCTGGTTGGGGAAACACATTACAATATACATAATACAAATATATTATAAAAGGAATTCATTGCCTTTTGACTTCTACGATGCTTCCAATCAGAGTTGTTCTTTTAAATAATTATACATTAATACACTCATCAATCAATGAACACAAACTTATTGAGCATCTACTACACTGGTTATTTTTTTTCCCTAACCAAATAGTAGCTGGATTTGTATTCTAAATTAAATTTTCTTTAAACCTCTATGTAAAAATATTACTCTCCTCAGAGCAATCATCGACTGGAGCACTACTGAAATATAAAATGTTATCCTATATTGTGTGCAGTTTCTGTTTAAAGTTTTCATGACAGTGATTCTCAGATATTTCCCATCTTCAGCTTTCACAAGAGGAAGAATCTCTTTCATTTGATATTTAGCAAAAAGTTGACTGAAATGGCTTAAATGTCTGCTTTACTGCTTATAAAGAATATTTTAAAAATCTGTAGACTGTTGAAAATCAAAGTTCTGTTTGTTTTTAATGCAGATTATTGCATTCGCAGTTGACCTCTGTGTAAATAACTCAAAAGTCTGGAGCTAAATCTATCAATAGCTGCTAAAAATCTAGCATGATAAAACACCAAGAGTGCTA
>NW_006921752.1:6669357-6670237 GCF_000298275.1 Orycteropus afer afer
GAATTAAATGAAAATATAAGTAAAACTCTTCAAGTCTGCTATTATTATAGCATAGCTTTGGTAAATTTACATTTGAACACAATGCCCCAAGCAGTAACAGGACTGAGGGCATGAGGGCAGGCCTTCCTTTGGGTGGAGGAGAGATAAATGACTAACACACTGAAAGCTATGCTGGTCTCCTTGACTTACACAGGCTAAAGTGTATGTGTCTCTGATGTGAGAATGACCTGAATCTCAGATATTCTGTGGCTCTGGGATATGTGTAGATATGAATACTACTCCTGGGTGTTCATTTGAAAGTATGACAGAAGTTTTCACAGACACCCAGATCTTACACATATCTCCATTTCAAACAGTTTGACATTAACTGGTGACATTAAAGGTAACATTATTTTCAAGAAAATCTATGCACAAAGTAGAATTATTTTTCCATGTGAAATAGCCCAAATTAGGAGTGTAAAGATTTCTATTCCACTTTGATTCTCTTACATGATTCACATGAAGTATGAATCCAGGGAAATTGGAAGTTGTCAAAAATGAAATGGAACGCATAAAGATTGATATCCTAGGCATTAGTGATCTGAAATAGACTGGTTTTGGCCATTTTGAATCAGACAACCATATAATCTATTATGCTGGGAATGACAGAATGAGGAGGAAAGGCGTGGCATTCATCATTACAAAAGATATTTCAAGATCTGTCCTGAAGTAAAATGCTTTCAGTGATAGGATAATATCCATACGCCTATAAGGAAGACCATTTAATAAGACTATTATTCAAATTTATGTACCAACCACCAAAGCAAAGGATGAGGAAAATGAAGATTTTATCAACTTCTGTAGTCTGAAATTAACCAAACATGCAATCAAGATGTGTTGC
>NW_006921752.1:6671337-6672604 GCF_000298275.1 Orycteropus afer afer
CTCCAGGAATTGACGGAATATCCATTGAGATGTTTCAACAAATGGATGCCCCGCTGGAGGCACTCACTCAGTTATGTCAAGAGATTTGGAAGACAGCAACCTAGCCAACTGACCGTAAGAGATCCTTATTTGTACCCATTCCAAATAAAGGGGATCCCACAGAATGTGGAAATTATCTAACAATATCATTAATATAGTATGAAAGTAAAATTTTACTGAAGATAATCCAAAAATGGTTGTTGCAGTAGTATATTGACAGAGAACTTCCAGAGGTTCAGGCTGGATTCAGAAGAGAACATGGAATGAGGGATATCATTGCTGATGTCAGATGGATCTCGGCTCAAAGCAAAGAATACAAGAAATATGTTTACTTGTGTTTTATTGACTATGCAAAAGCATTTGATTGTGTGGATCAAAACAAATTGTAGACAACATTGAGAAGAATGGGAATTCCAGAACACTTGATGATCGTGCTCATGAGGAACCTGTACGATGACCAGAAGGCTGTTGTTTGAAGAGAACAAGGGGACACTGCATGGTTTAAAATCAAGAAGGGAGTGTGTCAGGGTTGTATTCTTTCTCCACACTTATTCAGTCTATATGCTGAGCAAATAATCCGAGAACCTGGACTATATGAAGAAAATGTGGCATCAGGAACAGAGAAGAATTATTAGCAACCTGAGATACACAGATGATACAACTTTGCTTGCTGAAAGTGAAGATGACTTGAGGCACTTACGGATGAAGGTTGAAGAATACAGTTTGCAGTATGGATTACAGCTCAATACATATATAAAAAAATCCTTACAATTGGACCTATAAGCAGCATTATGATAAATGGATAAAAGATTGAAATTGTCAAAAGATTTCACATTGCTTGGTTCTACAATCAACACCAATGGAAGCAGCATCAGGACATCAGACAATGTATAGCACTGAGCAAGTCAACTGCAAAGGACTTCTTTTTTTCTTCCTCCTTTCCTCCTTTCTTTTCCGTCCTCTTTCCTAACAATGGTCCTTTTTCTTTTATTCTCTTTCCTTTTACTGCTTCCCTTTTTTTTTCTTTCTTTTGGTCTTTCCCAACCCTTTTGCAGTTTTCCTGTTTTTCCTCACTATTCTTTCATTTTTGGCCTTTTCTCTTTTTTCCTTCTTCCCAAGATTGTGGTTTTTCTTTCCTCTTTTCTCATTATCTTTCTTTTATCCTTTTTAAAATATATTTAGAAAATTTTTCCTCTCATTTGTTACATTTTTTTATTTCCTTTTTTTT
>NW_006921752.1:6672704-6674496 GCF_000298275.1 Orycteropus afer afer
TGCCCCCCCCTTTTATTACTTTTCCTCTCCCTGATTCTAGTTTTTTTTTCCCCCTTTTTTTCTCTTCCCCTTTACTGGTTCCCTTTTGTTCTTCAAATCCCTTGTTTTTCCTTCTGTAATTTTCACATTTTTTTCCTTACTCTTCTCTCACTCTTACTCTTGTCTCTCATTCTTCCCTCCCCAGATACTGTGGCCTTGTTCCTCTTTTCTCATTATCTTTCTTTTATCCTTTTTAAAATATATTTAGAAAATTTTTCCTCTCATTTGTTACATTTTTTTATTTCCTTTTTTTTTTTTTTGGTGATTATTCCTGTTTGTTTATGCAGTCAGAGGTTTTGGTTCTCCTGATTTTTGGGTGCTTTTTCATTTTTATGGTCTGAGTGAAACAGCAACGGTTCCAACACAACCCAACTATACCTGCACCTCTGGAAGCCCCACCCACTGCTGAGAGCTACCACTTGCTTTTACACCAACTGATCAATGACATACGGCGGCCATAATCAGCTCAACACACACTCAATTGCTCCATATGAACAGCCAATAGGGATCTGTGTACACACACTCATTCTCCTTCACACACTAAACATAATACCACCATAATTTATCAGAGACAATACAACATCACAGTCCACATAAAGAAGAAAGATAAACTAGCACAAACAAGGGACCAGTATACAAACCCAGAAAACATCCCTGAAGAAGCAGCAGCATTGGAACTTCCTGATAATGAATCCAAAAGGATTATTTGGGTACCCTCAATGGATTGAGAGAGAGATCAAGGAAAATACTGACAAGATTAAGGAAAACACAGACAAAACACTAGTGCAATTTAGGAAAAGAATACAAGAACACATTGACAAAATAAACAAAAAATTAGAAATAATACAAAAAACAACAAATAGAAATCCAGAAGATTAATACCAAGACACATGACAAAATTACAGCAATAAATTCCTACTTGCCAACAATTACACTAAATGTCAATGGATTAAATGCACTACTCAAGAGATGGAGAGTAGCAGACTGGATAAGAAAACATGACTCATCAATATGCTGTCTACTAGAGACTCATCTTAAATACAAAAACAAAAATCAAAGGTGGGAAAAAGATATACAAAGCAAATGGCAACCAAAAATGGACAGGAGTCACAATATTAATTTCTGATAAAATACACTTTAAGAATAAAATGACCGTAAGAAACAAGGAAGGACATTACATAATGATAATCAAGTGAACAAGAGGATATAAGCATAATAAATATCTATACACCCAATGAAAGAGCCCCAAAAATAAATAAATAAGGCTTTAAAAGCAATGTAAAGACAAATAGATGATTCCACAATTAGCAAGAGACTTTAATATACCACTTTCCATAAGAGATAGAACAACTGGAAAGAAACTCCACAAAGATGCAGAAAAAATAAATAGCACGCTTAACCAGCTTGACCATATTGACGTCTACAGAGCACTCCACCCAACAAGAACAAAATATATATTCTGCTCTAGCACACATGGAACATTCTTTTTTTTTTTTAACTATATAATTGCATTTATTTATTTTGTGTAAATGCATTTATGTAAAATTATAGAAAATACAAACTGAGCTATAGTGACAGATAGAAGACCAGTGGTTGCTTGGAAGATGGTATTGGAGTCTGGTGAGCAAGAAGGAAAGGAGGAATTACAAAGGAGTGATAGATATGTTCATTATCTTAATTGTGGTGATGGGTTCATGGATGTGTACATACATCCAAACTAACCTAATTTTACATTTTAAATAAATGTGGTTTA
>NW_006921752.1:6675770-6680412 GCF_000298275.1 Orycteropus afer afer
ACGGACTAATACAATATTTGTCCTTTTGTGATAGACTTATTTCCCTCAGCATAATGTCCTCCAAGTTCATCCATGTTATGTGGTGTTTTGCAGATTCTACATTATTCTTTAGTATTGCATAGCATTCCATTGTGTGTATGTACCATAGTTTGGTTATTCATTCCTCGGTTGATGGACACCTAAGTTGTTTCCATCTTTTGCCTATTGTATAGTCTATTTATGCCATATATTAGGGCCCTTAAATTTGCCCCTAGATATTCCTTGAGGAACTGTATAGCTTTAGGTTTCACATTTAAGTCTTTGATCCATCTGGAGTTCATTTTTGTGTATGGTCTGAGGTACAGAACTTGTTACAACAGTCCATTGTATCTTGCAACTCTCTTAACTTCCTCACCACTTAGAAGTTCTGTGACTACACAGCCTTTTCCCTCCCTTTTGTTTGTAGTTGTCCTCACTTGCCAATTGATGTCTCTGGTTCCCTGTTTACAATCTTATAAACTCATTTTACTTTGGATATGTCCATAGCTGTGTGAAAATATATTTTTAAATTTTTTAAAGTTATAAATCTCAGGATGGTGGAATTCAAGATGATACTATTATTATTATTATTATTTAGGCATTTTTTCCATATTTGACAATGATTTTTCTAGATTTTATATATAACAAGTGTTAATTTTATTTTTAAAAAAAGTTATTGAATAAGAATTGCTCTTCAAGTTTCATTTTTTTAAAAAATGGGGTAAATATATGGGTAACAGAACACATACCATTTCTATAATCTTCTTTTGTATGCTTCAGTGACATTAAGTACATTAATCGTTTTCTTCAGCCATCACCATTAATCATTCTCAAATTTTTCCATCACCCTTCGATGCACGCACTTACTCTAGGGAGATACACCCCTTGGAGCAATCGACCATGGGGCACCAGAGGGGCAGCATTCACATAGAGGGAAAGCTGGACAGACAAGAGTAGACAGTTAAGAAGGGCACGGAGAGGGGGTGGTCACAGGGACAGGAGTGGAGGAGAGTTTGTTATGGCCAGGGATGGTAATCGGGGCATGAAATAAAATGTACTGAAACTGTTGAATGTAAAACAAATTTTTCTCTGTAAATTTGCACCCAAAGAATAATAAAATAAAATAAAATAAATTAATCACCCTTAAAACAAGCTCAGTGTCCTCTAAGCATTGTATCTTTCTTTCTCACTCCTCCTCCTGTCTACCCCTAGTAACCACTAATAAGCTTTGATCTCTATACACTTCTCCCTTCTAGATATTTCATAAAATTGGGATCATAGAATATCCATCCTTTTTGTGACTGACTTATTTAACTCAGGATAATGTTTTCAAGGTTTATCCATGTCATATCAGGTATCCTAACTTTTATAACATAATTTCCCTTTATATTTGAGTAATATTCCATTATAAATATACACTGTATTTTGTTATCTGTTCATCTGTTGATGGACATTTAGGTTGTTTCTACTTTTTGGCTAATGTTAATAGTGCTCCGATGAACAACAGTGGAGAAGTATCTATTTGCATTCCTGTTTTCAATTCATTTGTAGCATAGTGCCTAAGGCATTTGACTGCTAACCAGAATGCTGGCAGTTCAAATCCACCAGCCACTCCCAGAAGGAAGGTTGGACAATCTACTACCATAGTGATACTGCCTTGGAAACCCAAGGAGGGGTCACTATGAGTCGGATATGACTTGACAGCAGTGTGTGAGTGTACATCTAAGAGTAGAACAGCTGGATCAGATGGTAATTTTATATTTAACTTTTTGAGTAACAACCAAACTATTTTCCACATTGACTGTACCATTTTACATTCCCACCGACAATGGATAAGGGGTCAAATTTTCTATGTATTGGTCAATACCTCTTGTTTTCCTTTTCTTTTAATTACAGCCATCCTAGTGGGTGTGATGCAGTATCTCATTGTCATTTTAATTTGCAAATTAATGACTAATGGCAATGAGTATCTTTCTGTGTGCTTGTTGGCCATTTGAATTTCTTCTTTGGTGAAATGTCTATTCAAGTTCCTTGACCATTTTTTGATTGGGTTGTTTGTCTTTGTTGTTAAGTTTTATGTATATATTATGGATATTAAACCTGTATCTGATAAAAAATTAATTTAAACAAGTTTGCACTGTATAAAAGATTATTATTTCTGTAAATACATTTACCTAGAGATTACATACATTTCTTCTGCCAAAGGTACCTTTCTAAGCTTTTCCTGTTCCACCTAACAGAAGGAAAATAGTATCTCACCACACTTGAAAGGTTTTCTGAATAGAAAACACCAGATATTGTAAACAGCAAAAACAACAGATATGAAAGTGTATATACCCATCAGCCACTCCTCGGAAGGAAGGTTGGGCAATCCTACTTCCGTAGTGATACTGCCTCGGAAACCCAAGGAGGGGTCGCTATGAGTCGGGGCCGACTCGACGGCAAATAACAACAACAACAACATACTCACTCCTAACTTACAGGCACAGTTTAAGTTCTAAAGACCAGGTGATTATGAAAAACAGGTGTTATGCAAAAATGGAAGTGGATCACATCAGATCACAAAATGGAGAATGATTATATCATTACCTAACTGTGAAATTACATTGTTACATAACTGTCAAATTTTATCATTACATAATGCCAAAGTACTGAAAATCCCAGCCCAGCCAAGTTGACACTAAACCTGAACCATCACAGCTAGCATTAGTCACCTCTACCTCATTGTGCTTTATTGCCAGATGTATGTTGTTAAGGTGCAAATTAGTCAGATAGTAGGTATTTTACTAGTGTCATAAATGTAAAATGTCAGGTAATGAGACAGTCCATAAATGAGGAATAGGTTTTAACATTTTTAGATTAACCATTTTTACAATTTCTCATTTTCCTTTAAACAAACTTAAAACGAGGCAGATCTAGTATGTTATCATTATTTTGCATTTAAAGAAACAGGATCAACAAAGTAAAATGACTCAGTTGATGTCAAGACTAGAAAATTACAGAACTGGAATTAGAACCCACGTCTTCTAATTCTCAGTCCATAACTCATCATGTCCCTGAGGTCCACTGCTTTCCAAAATATAATTGGAACCTCTTAAATCCAGTCAGACAGACTTACATTTTAAATATTTTATCCCACGAGTCTTAAACTTGCACTCTTATTTTACCATATCTGTTTCTTCACAAATCTCTCTCTGCTACACTATAAATTCTCTGATGACATTAATATTATCATTTCATCTTTGTACCTCCAGAACAAAGGAAAGTACTCTGCACAAAAGAAGTGCTTATTCAATATTTTCTGAATAAATAAACTATAATTTAAATGCATACAGTATATTCTACTTATTCAGCCATAGGCCTTTCCTAAAAAGTCAAACATTGACAAATTAACAACTAATTAACTATTAATGATTTTCCCTAATCAATTCAGATTCTACTGATTACTTACTTCTTACATTTCAGTAGTACTGACCATTAATTTCAATTGTACATTTACCACTGTTGGCATTATATTCTTTGGTCTTTGTACGATTCCTTTTTTATTTCTTACTATAGATATATTAAGGCTCTCAATATCTGTGCAAACAATAATATATTTTCAATTTTCTCTGCAGAAATCCCTAAATACACTAAAAGAAATAGAAAATGCTTCCCACCCATTAAGATCACACCTTCTAGTGAGAAAAACAAAAACTAATCTGACTCTCAAGGAGTTAATGATATCATAAAAAAGCAAGAGTTGTACTTATCTTGACTCCAACTACCTTTTGAATGGCTCAAATAATCTTCCTGCATAATATTTCTCAGAGAGTGATAACAAGTATGACAACAAAATCACTTTTTTACTACAAACAGAAGTCTAAATGCTAACCATTGTTAATTAGAAGGAAGACTGGTAATAAATATAACTATACGCTTACGCACACACAACCATGCAGTTATTCAGAGAGGAATAATTAGGAATTTTGTTCCTGAGTCACCTCGAGGATTTATTCATAGTAAGCTTCAGGTTAATTCTCACAGAAAATATTTCATACAATATTAGCTATCCTTTGTTAAAATGCATTTGTATAGAAGCTGGCATTAACTAGGTTACTTGAACAGAGAAATGTCTGACCACAGTACGTCATAGCCAAGAGCTTAAATTTTCCTTGTTCCTTAGTCTTTCTTCTAATCCAGTTGATGTTTGAGTTGAACTGGCATTATTCCCATTAGATTTAGGGAGCAGGTAGATTTAAAATACAGGAGCCTTGGCATTAGCAATTAGATGTATTCCCACAAGGATCTGTTTCACATAATGATGTGACAATCATAGTCTTTCCTGATTTTTATAACTTTACTAACAGCATCTGTTTTTTAGCAGAACGCTGTTTTTATTTTGCCAATGGAAAACATATCATTAATATGTGGAGCAACCTTAAAATGGATAGCACCAGTATTAGACTGATCAAGTAAAAAGTGATTAATACCAATTACATATTTGGAAGGACAACATTGTTTTAACTTATCTGGATGACTATTCCTACGACGCTCTGGTAGCATAGTGGCTAAGACACTTGCCTGCTAACCAGATGGCTGGCAGTTCAAACCCACCAGCCACTCCTCGGAAGGAAGGTTGGGC
>NW_006921752.1:6680512-6683935 GCF_000298275.1 Orycteropus afer afer
ATGCCCTTTATTATGTTGAGGAAGGTCCCTTTTGCTCCTACTTTGATGAGAGCTTTGATCAGGAATGAGTCTTGAATTTTATCAAATGGCTTTTCTGCATCGATTGATATGATCATGTGGTTCTTTTCCTTTGTTTTATTTACGTGATTGTTTTTCAAATATTGAACTATCCTTGCACATCTGATATGAACCAAACTTGGTCATAATGTTGGAGCTCTGGTGGCACAGTGCCTAAGGCATTTGATTACTAACCAGAGGCTGGCAGTTCAAAATCACCAGCCACTCCTTGGAAGGAAGACTGGACAATCAACTTCTGCAGAGATGCTGCCTCGGAAGCTCAAGGAGGGGTCACTATGAGTCAGATTCAATTAGATGGCAGTCAGGTTTTTTTTTTTTTTTTTTTGGTCTCAAGTTAGGTGAGGTAATGGGATATATCAGTAAAGGGTTTGCACAAGGTTAATCTATAAGTTACTATAAAGATTCTAGCATTTGTTTGGGTGGTGAGGTCAGAGGTACTTACTACATTATCAAAAATAACTAGTGAAATAACTTACTGAATGATAAATAAAAAGTGAGTCACTCATGAACTGATGATAAGAGTGGCATATGAACTAAGTAGTTACACTTAGTCCATTTCTCTATGTGTGATGCCCAAAAATAAATAAGGGAAAAAGGAACAGATAAAATAGCACAAGACATTCATCAATGTCTAGTTAACCACATAGCTTTATACTATATTACTAATTTCCCTCTATTAAAGTCAATATGTAAAGCATGATGCAAAAACAAGATTATAATAGGTTGAATATATTGGTATACTGGTAATGTTGTCACCATCGCATCAAAGTAAGCACAATTCTTCTCATCAAAATAAAAACTAAGAACTACTAATAATTCAATTGTGCTTTACTACTTTACTTTACAATGGATTAAAGATACTTAATAAAAAAAGTTACCTAAAACTTTACAAAATAAGCACATATATAAAACTTTTATACTCAATTTCTGAGATGCTAGCCTTACCTATTCCACCTATGAACAGGCTAACACAATTAAAGGCTTATTAATATGACAAGACAGCTATAATGTATTTAAAATGATTAATCAATCAACCAAAAACAGTTGAACATATGATATTGATGTTAAGAGAAACTCGAGGGCATTTAGTTTCCTCCAGACCTGTTCTCGTGTTTAAAATACAGAAACATATAAGTGCATAAGTCAGATTTATAGAAGCAAAGTAAAATATCCTATGCTATGCTAAAATATCCTATGCTATGCTAACTTCCAACAAGTTAGGAATTTACTTGCTCACCTAGGCAACTAAGATTCTGCTACTTTTATGTGCTTCTCATTGGTTCTGGCTCTCCACCATGCCACTTTGGCACAAAGTACTAAATACAAGTATTCTGCAGCAGGTCACATCCACTCACATGGATTTTCCCCATTTTATTAAATTTATTTAGGTTTTCATTAAGATTGTGCCAGTAATCTAGGAAAGAGGCAGCCTAGTCACTTTTTTTTTCTTTTTCTTTCTTTTTTGGTCACATCACTATAACTTCATATTTTTTTGGTGCTTTCTGTCATCATTGATGCCTTTGAAAGCAGTAAACTGATGGTCAACGAGTTGATTCCAACTCACTGCAAGCCAATAGGACAAAGCAGAACTTCCCGTATGGTTTCCAAGGCTGTAAATCTTTACATAAGCAGCCTGTCCTCATCTTTCTCCCACACAGAAGCTGGTGGCTTCAAACAACCAATCTCATAGTAGCAAAATGTTTTAACCATTGCACCACCAAAACTCCTTGAAAGTGGCAAAGGAACTCATTAATAACAACTACTTGCACCTTCAAGGAGCTCTAGTAATGCAATGGTTAAGCATTTAGTTGCTGACCAAAAATTCAGAAATTTTAACCCACCAGTGGCTTCATGGGAGGAAGGACCTGGCCATCTGTTCCAATAAAAGTTATATCCCAGGAAAGCGTACGGATCAGTTCTACCCTGTCCAATATGGTCAATATTAGTTGGAATCCACTCAAAGACACACAATCACAACAACTTGTACTTCTACCTACCATCAAGCTACACCATAGCCTGCAAAAAAAGAAAGAACCCTTTGTCACTGAATCAATTCTGACTCGGGGTGACACCACGTGTTACAGAATAGAACTGCTCCGTAGCTTTTTATGGCTGTGACCCTTCAGAAGCAGATCACCAGGCCTTTTTTCGGAGGCACGATTGTGAGGGCTCAAACTGATAACCTTTAGGCTAGTAGTCGAGGGTGAACTGCTTTTGCTCCCCTGGGAACTTAGCATAAGCCTATATGTAGGGTTAAAAAGAATTCAATTACACAAAATGGAAGATCATGTTTATGTTAGACTGGGTTCTCTAGAGAAACAAAAACAGGCAAAGCTTATATGTTTAAAAAAAAAGAGAGAGAGAGAGAGAGAGAAATTTATCTTAGGAAAATAGCTTACAAATGTATAGAAGCCGGCAAGTCCAAAGTCCCTGGAGCAAACGTCAAGATGGAGGCTTTTCCTGGCTCCCGCAACTGCAGGGGCCAAGAAGCTCAAGGCTGGCAGGCAGTACACCGGCTGTTGACTCCAACGAATGATGAATCCAAGGTCTCCAGGCCGAATGGTGGACTGCTCACTCACGGACAGTTGTAGGCAGCAAAGCAGAATTCCAATTCACAGAAGAATGTCTCTCTTCCCAGGACATCCCTGGATATCCTGGAAGCAGGCCACACCCCTAGGGAAACTCCCCTTGAACACATTGGCCACTCACAGCACAGTCATCTGATCCCATCATGGGAACAACCACACAGAACTGGGGTCCAGCCAAGTTGACACACAGCTCCAACAATGTTATTATGAGTTTAATTAAAAACATCTTTCAAGTCATCTCAACTTTCACCAAAAGGCTTTAAAGCAAAGACAGTGAAATTTACAGTAAAACAAATTATTGTAAAATGAACTATGAAAATACCAAATGATGTTGAGTGTGGCATTTCCTAATCCTCTCTCCACTATTCATATGGTATCTGAATTCACCTGATTACACAACACTTCATCAAACCTTTATGACCTTTGAGTTAAGGTATTATATATAATATCTGACAATTAAGTGTTCTTTCTTCAACACCATCAAACAAAGCAAGCAAGCAAAAAAACAAAAAAAGTAAAATTCTGTTTTAAAGAACTGCTGATACATATTCTTGTTGTTAGCTGCCACTGAGTCAGTTCTGATTCACAGCCACCCGACGTACAACAGAATGAAACACTGCCCAGGCCTGTGCCATCCATATGATCACTGTGATGCTTCAGGCCATTACTGCAGCCACAGCTTCAATCCATCTCGTTAAGGGTCTTGCTCCTTTTCACTTTATCAAGCATGATATCCTTCTCAAGGGAATGATCCCTC
>NW_006921752.1:6684065-6684626 GCF_000298275.1 Orycteropus afer afer
ATCATTCTCCCTTAATCATTGTCCTGTTTTCAAATGCATATGAAGTTATCAAAAATACCATGGATTGGGTTAGGCGCACCTTACTCTTCAAAGTGACATCTTTGCTCTTCAGCACTTTAAATAGGTCTTTTGCAGCAGATTTCCCAGTGCAATACGATGTCTGGTTTCCTGACTGCTGCTTCCATGGTTGTGGACTGCGCATCCAAGTAAAATGAAAGCTCTGACAACTTCAATCTTTGCTCCATTTATCGTGGTGCCACATATTGATCCAATTATGTTTTTCTGTTCTCTTTACATTGATGTGTCATCCGTTCTGAAGCCTGTAGCCTTTAATCTTCATCAGTAAGTGCTCCAAGTCATCTTCACTTTCAGCAAGCAAGGTTGTGTCATCTGCATATCACAATTGATAATGAGTCCTCTGTCAATCCTGATGCTGAATTCTTCTTCATACAATCCAGCTTCTCAGATTATTTGCTCAGCATACAGACTGAATTAGTATGGTGAAAGGATACAAAGCCTGATTCACAGCCTTCCTGATTTTAAACCATGTAGTATCCCTTT
>NW_006921752.1:6685501-6691928 GCF_000298275.1 Orycteropus afer afer
TTGTCTCTCCTCACCTGTAACCCTCGGGCTGACTGCTCTTCTGTCCGGGTTCAAGGCTTTTATCCCCTTTCTTCTGCTCTTCCGGCCTGCTACTCTGGTGTCCCTGTATTGTCTCTCCTCCTTAAGCTTTGTAGGAAGGCCTCTTTCATTATGAAGTTTCTTTGCATAATCAATAAAACAAAGGTAAACATCTTTCTGGTATTCTCTACCTTCAGCCAAGATACATCTAACATCAACAGTGATATCCTTCATTCCATGTCTTCTGAATGTAGCCTGAATTTCTAGTACTTCCCAGACAATACACTGGTGCAAGTGTTCTTCAATTCTTTTCAGCAAAATGTTAACTTGTGTGTGATATTAATGGAAGAAAGATGGGTCAATCTGCTTCCGCAAAGATTCATAGCTTTGAAACACTAAGGGACAGTTCTACTCTGTCCTATAGGGTTGCAAGGGACTCTGAATCAACTCAACAGCAGTGGGCTTTGGTTTTTGGTGATGTTAATGGTGTTGTTCAATAATTCCCATATACTGTTGGATTACCTTTCTTTGGATGTTGATATACAATTTGTAAAATTCATATAGGGACATGATTAGGTAACTATTTAAAATCCTTTTATAAAAGAATCATATTAAAAAGACCCTGTGGTTATCAAACTTTGTATTGTGAGACATATCTCAACGTTAAGATATTCTGGAAATTATTTTTTTAAATATTTTATTTTAAATATTCATGTTTCAATAGATATACCTAAAAGGTACCTGAAATTTATTTCATGTAACTCCAAGAATGGTCTTAAAAACAGAAGTAATGCAAAAGTTAACATCTAGCCTCACAACAGGAGCCTGTGGTAGAAACCAGAGATTCCAACTTGTGTAAAACATAAAAAATAAGTCACAATTAACATTATCCATCAAGGCTAGATCACCAAATTTCTTCTATAAGCTGATACATTTTCTCTTGCTCAGCCCACTACCCTGAAGGGCCCTGTTGTGAGCTAATACAACTACACAGTAGATGAAAACAATGATTTTAGAATATACTTTAAGAAATTAAAGCAGACTGCACTGTGGCACACAGCTTGGAAACAACAGAAGTAGTAACAGCATTAAATATATAGAAACTAAGACTAGAGATGCTCCTTTTCAACAGTTTTCTTTGAAAAGAGACAGCCAAATTTTCAGAGGTATCACTAGCACCTCACCCTATAAACAATGGCTACAGTATCAAATTAGTCAGAAAAACAAATGACTGCCTTATCTTGCTTTTTAAGAATACATCTGCATAGGGAGATCATAAACTCCATCAGCAGGACCAATTCCTTAAATAGATGGGTACCCTAAAATAGATATCACTCCTATTGTCAAAAAGAAAACTAATTATGTTTTCCCTAATTTTATTTGATTTTTTTTTCCTCTACAAAGACTCTCTAATGACACAACATCAACAGTATACAAGGAAAATAAAACTCTATTCCAAAAGAAAATGTCAAGAATGAGTTATAAAAATAACTGCCAAATACGTCTTCAATTTCTGCCAAATTGTACAAACTCATTGGCTGAGTGAGATGTTCTCCAAGACAAATGGGAGCAACTTAGCCTTAAGAAAAGCTGAGCATCAATTTTTCATGAATTAGCCACTGGTGGGTTTGCATTTCATGAAAAGAAAGATTAAATGTCGATTTCACACTTGGTGAACTGCCCCACCTACTGATCCAAATGAAAACAGACGAAATTCATCACCAACCTATTGGCAGCTTGTGGTTTGTTTCAAGACATATCTTTTTATCAGTATTCTAGTTTGAGGATAATATATTCCTACTATATGAAGTTAATAGTAGGTCCTGACATTATCATTACTTCTAAAAAAAAGGCTGAATAGCTTTTAAGACATTCCAAGCTATGGAACAATTTAAATGTAATTTGCTCAGAACTAAAGGAAGCATACAAAAATTGATGAATGTACAGTCCCAGTGTATACATCTCAAGCTAGAAAAATACAGGTGCAACTATTAATTTTTCTTTTACACAGATCATCAACTGTGAACTGCTAAATGAAGAGCATTTTTTTCAAAGAGATATTTTGAAACAGTAGTTGTTTCAAATGAAGGCATGTTACAAAGTCATCTCATATTTAAAAACGCCATGTTAACATGTGTATAGACTTACATTTGCATGTGTCATTAAGTACCTATATAAAAATTAAAATAGAAAAAAAAAGTTTTGACATAAGGCCAGCATATTGGGTGATATTCGTTGCTATTTGAAGTTTGTAAGGATTGTCAAAATTAGGGTCACCAAAAGAACAAACGAAGAGTGAATGCAGACAGGAAAAACAGAATAGAAATTATTTAATTCTGTCACTTTTTATTATGCATTCCTGGAAATAAAAATGAGTTCGTTCTACAATATAAAACACTAGAGGATTTATTGAGTATGGAGCATTTACATAGTAAGAAATGGCATATCACCTACGAATGCCATTTTAAGAACTCTTTGGAAGGAAGATCTGGCAATCTACCTCCATAGTGATACCGCCTCAGAAACCCAAGGAGGGGTAGCAATGAGTCAGCTCCGACTCAATGGCAGTTAAGTTTAGAGTTATGTTCATTAAAAATTCTTATTAATTCTCATGTAAGAGATAGGATTAGAGAATATTTTGAACTAAATATGGTACATTTTGATGGTTCTATGACACTATACATAGCCTATTTCTTTCTGGTATAACTTTCATGTTACTATTCAAATAAATAAAATTGCTAGTTGCCCTATTCATTTTAAAATATTATTTAATGTGATCACTGTCACCTTTAAAGAGTCTGAATTAAGTATTGTATTCGAAAAATAAAGTAAATTATTTTCAGGCTCAATTTCTCAGACATACCAAAAAAAAAAAAAAAAAATCAGGTCTCAGGATTCAATAGGTTCCAAACTGGCAGCAATACTTAAAGTCTAAATAATAGTAATTTGAAACAACAACACTGATAGCCAATACTTTAACACTATTTACTATGGGCCCCTCCTAATTTACAGATAAGGAAATTGAGACATAAGAGTTGAGGCAGCTTGCCCACAGTCGCTTACATTTAGCAAATCCAGCACCAGATTCTAAACTAAGAACTCCAACTCAAGAGCTCATTCAGAATAAGCACTATACTGGAGCTTCAGAATCAACAAGGCAACTGTGCAAAAAGCTGATGATATTTCACATTACTTTTTAACTGAGAGATGTCAATAACCAGGGCCAGATTAAGGTATATGAGGGCCTGAAACATTGATAATCTGTGGTCTGTCCCCTCTTACCCCATTACTCATTCATACAGGATATGTGCATTTTATGCATATAAGTATAGGGAAGTGTGTGTGAGTGTGTGTGCACGCGCGTGTATGTGTGTTAGCTATCCATGATGTAACTTCTTTTTAAACACAATTGAACACAAAATGAGATGTACTGTATTATTACAGTTTTAGTAGCTGCAAGGTACTAAGATTTTTACTATATCCACATTTTCTACTACAAACAAAAGTAAGTCTGCCCACTTGGTTGTTTCAACAATCAATGTAAAATTCTGTTGATCTCCCAAAATGAAAAATTGACTTTCATCAGTTTTACTTTAAACAGGTCATACTTCGATTCTGATGCCTGTTTCATAATAGTGGTACAATTACAAATGTGAAATGAAAAGACATTATGAAAACAAAATTTAATGATCAAAACAAATACAAAAAATTACTATATTTTTAGATAGAGCCTCCAACTCTAATGTTATAATTAAAAACATTTCTTATTCTTTTTTCTTACAAATTCTTCAATGATTTCATCACATTTAAGCTTCCAAACAATATTTGTATCTGTACATAATAAAGATAATGAATCAAGTCTTTCTTGAATTATTGTACGCTGAGGATTTTTTTAGTCTCTTTAGGGAAAAATGAGCATTCTGTCGTACATTTTATGATCTTTAGAGTGAGAATATGTATAAAGTAATTTCAATATTGGGAAATAAGCATTCAGATTCTAAAGTAGTTTCATTTTGTACACCACTATAAAATTTTTCACTACAGTAAAGAATGAATGCAGAATTTGGAACTAATTCTGTTATATTTGCATTGGTATTAGTAATCTTTCGACTAGCATTACTAGTACAAGGATTTGTAATCATTACACCTGAACGCTCAACAGTAAAAGTCTCGTTTGATTCATTATGGTTTAAAATGGAAGTTAATTTTGGAATTGTCTTTAGGGATACGTAAACCCTTCTCTCTTTATCTTCTGCAAGCTTTCGTTTTTATGCTCCACTTGGTTGTTGCCATATCATTTTATCTGGATATAATATTATGTCACTTTTAAAATTTGGTTCTGCCATAGCAAATTCATTTGAATAACTGAAATATGTAAAACAAGTAAAATTTATCAAATCATATTTACATTTGAATTCACATGTTAACACGAAAATTTTTATTTGAAAATTAGCAAGTAAAAATAATTGATTTGGCACATGAATTTTGTTCTTTAGGTTTGTGATAGTCAAAAGAAACAGTACACGAAGGCAGTTGGAAATAATTCATATGTTTACTGTATGGTGTTTTTAGTAGGCCTTTTGCAGATCTCCATGATTGTTTTTCAGATAGAAATAATACTTAAAAACCTGCACACTCATTTTCTGTCTCTTAATGCTGCCCCTTCACAGCTCATAGGACTATTGCTGATATCAGACATGGGCAAGAGCTATTGTAAAGAGCATGATACAAATGCAAGAGTATACTGAATCTGAAAACAAATTTTGGTTCTCTATTGCTCTGGTATCATAATGCCTAAGGCACTTGACTGCTAACCAGAAGGCTGGCAGTTCAAACCCACCAACTACTCACTGGAAGGAAGGTGGGGAAATCTACTTCTGTAGTGATACTGCCTCGGAAACCCAAGGAGCGGTCGCTATGTGTTGGGTCCGACTCGATGGCACGTAACAACAACAATAACATAGTTCTGGTGGCATAGTGCCTAAGGCATGTAACTGCTAAAACCCACCAGGCACTCCTCGGAAGGAAGGTTGGGCAATCGACTTCCTTAGCGACACTCCCTCAGAAACCCAAGGAGGAATTGTTATGAATCGGATCTGACTTGATGGCAGTGGGTTTTCATAGGCAAGACAGGCCAAGATATATCAAGAGAGACATGATTACTGCACCACTGGCAAGTTCTTATGTGGTTGACAAGAGCAAACTGTGAGGTTATACTCAATTGTTTGAAATGAAAAGGAAAATACAATCATTATTGTATACAAAATTTATAAAATGTACATTTTATTTCTGGGTGGAATTGTTGAACTCTCTTATTCAGAGATAATGTATGTCACCAGTGTAACAATACACCACTTCCAGACTAGCAAGGCTGTTTTGTGAGTCATAACAATATTAATCAAATTCTTAAAAGGAAGACAGTCTGAAGGGAAATAGAAATTAAAATACATTTATATAAATATCTAAATATTCATATAGGAAGCTCTGGTGGTGCAGTGGTTAAAGCATATGGCCTCTAACTAAAAGGTCAGTGGTTTGAACTCAGCAATAGCTCCAGAGGAGAAAGATGATGCAGTCTGCTTCCATAAAGATTTATATAGCCATGGACACCCTATGGGGCAGTTTTATTTTGTACTATAGGGTTGCCATGAGTCAGAATTGACTCATGGCAGTATTTTTTTAAAATATTCATTTAATTTATATCCTCAAGGAATTATTCTGATAAAATATAAATGGAATGTTCTGATAAGCACCCTTTGTTGCTTCTTTGGAAGATGAATTTAGAAATGCACTCATTGTTTCAAAACAGAAATATATCTTGCCTTGTCTTCCTCCCATGGTGCAGCTGGTAGGTTTGAACTGCCAACCTTCTGGTTAGCAATCAAATGCCTTAGCCACTCTACCATCAAAGCTCCAAAAAAGATTTTTTAAAATATGATGTTTCATGAGAGATAGTAGGAAGTAAGTGTAGGGGAAATTAGAGGCAAACAAAAGTGAGTAACAAAAGCAATAACTCAAGAGATCTGAAACAAAAAGAGAAGTAAATTTTATAAAAAGAATAAAATTACTCTAAGAAGGAAAGCAAAGAAATAAGTACTACTCCATCTTTAAGCTCTAACAACCTGGTTCTCCAATATACCATGTAACTGAAACTTCTAGTTTTGTCTATAAATTTCCCCTGAATTCTTTTCCATTCTCTCTTCTTATCTAACCTTAAACACTGATCACTATTCCCACTGTTCTACCTTTTTCCTTCCTTTTGCCATTATCACTGACAATCTTAGAAAGCTAATTTTTTCAGTTGCCTAAAACTCATGTCTGCTAACCAGAAGGCTGGCGGTTTAAACCCACCAGCCACTCCTCGGAAGGAAGGTTGGGCAATCCTACTTCCGTAGTGATACTGCCTCAG
>NW_006921752.1:6692028-6694255 GCF_000298275.1 Orycteropus afer afer
TCCTACTTCCGTAGTGATACTGCCTCAGAAACCCAAGGAGGGGTCGCTATGAGTCGGGTTTGACTCGACGGCACATAACAACAACAACAACAAAACTCATGTCTACAGCATAACCTGTGAAAGCTGGAACTCAACAGGACTGCCCTGCTTTTCTGGCTCTTGCAAGTTTTCAGCCTTTGACAGTGTGGGGTCTTACCATTTTTCCTTCACTCACTCTAGTGGAAAGTATTTGAGTTTTCCTTTTCTAACAACCTTACACAGGTTCCAGCTGTCACAGGTTGTATATATACCATTGTGTCCTAAAAGTAAACATGGTGAAGATGGAAATAGTATACTGTATCACAAAAACACCCTTTCTCATTTCCTCATTATCAGAACTATACTCTCCTAGGCTCCTCAGACAGTGATTCTTTGTGTAGTAGTCAATGCTCACTAATCCTACCTTTTTCAACAGGTGTCTCTTCCTTTCTAGCCACACTGCTATTAACACAGTTTCAAAGCTTCCACTACCTTACACCTTAATTGCTGAAAGAGTGGCATAGCTCAAGTCTCCAACCAAAGTTTCTCTTCACTTCAATGTTCATGTCCAGCTACCAAATAATTTCATCTTAAACATCACCTGCAGGAAAAATCATGGCTTCCTAATGCCAATCAGATTAAAGCTAACCTCCAGAATGTGTTTTCAAAGAATCATTTGGCAAATTCCCCCATCCTCCTTTTCCCTTGTCATTTCCTTAAATATATTTCTAACTATTCCTACATGTATATTTCCTAACCCAACCAAGCTGATTAAATTGTATACTCACATCCCATATGCACTCAATCTCATATGCTCTCTCTGTGCCTTTAAAAATAAGCAACTTAAAATGTCAAGACTCTAGGGATTTTAAATTGTTAATTGCATATAATTCTTTATTGGAGTATGGAATCATAAAAAAGCTTTTTTTTTTGCTACCCTGGAAAAGGAATTGTGCTGGATGAGTCTTCATCACAATACACATATTATTAAATAATTTGATAGTTAAAGAAAAGCAGTGAGGTTAAACTATTTGTCCAAGGTCATACAGCAGAACCTATATTCAAAGTTTATGTTTCACTACTTCTGCTATTTTTTTTCTTTGTTTATTCCCTCTCTCAAGACAACTGGAAGCCACAGGTAGTCTTGATGCCCCTCTGAACTCAGACAGTCTCTTCCTTGCTACTGCTTCTGCTGCTATTGACTATTGATGCTAGAAACTTCAGGCATCCAAGCTAATTCTGTAACTTAGAAACAAAAGTTTTGCAGCCTTTAATTTCTTTAATCCTAGCTCTTGGGCCCCCACTACTGTTGTATGGCAGGCATACTGACAATTGTATAAAATGACAGGTGACAGCAAAGAATAAAGACAAAATACCTATGAAAAGCAGACACAAAAACTACTAAATGACAGCAGCCAGGGACCATGAGCTTCTCCTGGTATTCTCTCTGCATTCCTCTGCAACTGACAAGCAAGAACAGAGCAGCTGTCCACCCCTTTTTCTCTATGACTATTTTCTGCTCAATGAACACATGAAGGTAACAGAGGGGATGGGTTATGCCTCTAGTCTGATTCTCTTTTCCAATAAAGTTGCCCATAGCAGACCAAGGCAAATCTTAGCAAATGTGCTAACAAATTACAAATGGTTTCTAAGAAGGATTCTTAAGGTATCATCTTGTTCTTTGAAACATCTTTTTTGCAGTGAACTTACTCCTTCTCCAAGGTCCAAGTCTACTTCTTTCTGATTCTTTGTATGGCAGGCATACTGACAATTGTATAAAATGACAGGTGACAGCATTTTATACACCTGAACACCTGGAACACATGTATAAGAAAATGCATGGCTGCCTCATGTAGTTACTTCTATTATCCCTGTCTTTTATAGATGAGAAAACTACAACTCCAGGTTTCCAAGGTCACAGACCTAGTAAGTTATGGTTATGTCTAAATTAAAAGGCCATGCTCTTTCCCAAAATACTACGCTCTCAAGAACTTCTATCTTCATATTAATATGAATACATTCAGATCCAACATTCACTAACTGTTTTCTATATGCCATGAAGTTTATCTCATTTGCCACACATAACAGCCTTGAGGACAGGCATTATTCAATTCAATATAGAGAGTAGGAATCTGAGTTCAAAGATGCTAGATAACTCATTGAAAGTTACAAAGGCAGTAAGTTGCTGAATGTTGTTGTTCTTGTTGTT
>NW_006921752.1:6694721-6704504 GCF_000298275.1 Orycteropus afer afer
AGCGGTCTTGTCCAAGACTTATAGTGTAAAATCCTCAAGGAGGGAAGTTGTATCTCCTTAATATTTATATTATATTACCACTGTAATGTATACAAGAGCTCCCTGAATGGAATTTGCATGTGGGCAGAAAATTTTCAACACTGAATGCAGGATCCAGAGTCAGACTGACTGGGTTCAAGCCTCGATTCTTTAACATCTATGAGAGCTTGGGGGAGTTATTTAATCTCCTGAAACTTCACTTTATATTTTTTTCTTCTGAATAAGGGTTTAATAATTGTATGTACCTCAGAAAAGTATGAGGATTAAATGAGAGAATGCATGCAAAGATTTTTAGCACAGTTTCTAACACAGAATTACCTTTCAATAAATGTTAGTCGGTATTTCTCCTGTAACCTCTGGAACTACTTCTTTAAGTGCTATGGTTATCTTCCCTGCAAAGCTTTCCCAGAAGGGCAGTTAGGGATACTACCCCCTGTGCTCTCACTGCATCTTAACTTACATTATTACAGCACTTATCAAAATGGGAGGAGTGTATTTTAGTAGCTATCACATGGCATGGAGTATTCTTTCAGAACAAGAACCATCTTCCTCAACTTTGTAACATCATCATTTAACAGTGCCTACACCCTCTGCCTGGAATACCCTTTACTATTCTAACAAACTCCTATTCATTCTTTAGAAACTACCTTTCCCCTTCCAGTGTGAGGCCTTCTCATCTGTCTTGGGCAAAGTGCAGATTCCCAGAGCAGTTTGTTCGCAGCTCAACTATAGTACTTATAACATCTTTAGTATAATTTATCTGTTGATCTGCATGCCAATCTCTCTATCTGAACTGTAAACTCTTCCATGACAAAAATGTTTTGTTCATTGTTTAAGCTCCATTCAAAGCAGAATATAACATATAGCAGATACATAAGAACTATTTGTTTGGATGAATGACTAATGAATAAATGAAGGAAGCAAGGGCTAAACAATGTATAATAGGCTTCTTAAGTGGCATTGGAAGAATTATGAAATAGCTACACATTAGGTCACAATTTATGAATTGTTATGATTATTATAGTTATTAAAGGATATTTTGAGAATTCACATCTTCATGGGCTATTTGAGTTTGAAAGTACAGCAAGAACATATGTAAGTGGCAAGATATTTGAAGTTAGGGCAAATAAGGTTTTGTTTCTTACCTTGATTTGTTTATAAAGCAGACACATTTGAACATTTCAGCATAATTTTAAGTAATATTACATGGGGGTAGATTATAAAAAGAGAGCTATAAAGATTTAGATAGCTTTCTCCTTGAGTGAAAGTTGTCCTCAGTGTACATTTATTTGCATAGAAAAGAACAAAGGAAAGATTGAGAAGATAGGGAGAAGGCTGAATATGGGAAGCAGAGGGAAAATAAAGGCAAGAAAAGAGGCAAATATAAAGACTGGAAAGAGGTGTGGTTTGTATTAAAAAACTAGAATTGGAAAGATGTATTTGTCAACTTAAATTGTATTATAAAGTTACCTGGCTTGGAGCTAATAACTGCTCAGTGTGACAATTTTCACAAGCACTAAATTTACTTAATAACAATGAAAACAATTCCCTAAAACACCACATAATATTTTCATTTGAGAAAATATTCTCTGATACTTGCCCTTCCATTTCTTGGTTATTTTTGAGAAAATGAAATCAAATGGGAATTAGAAATGGTAATAAAATTAAAACATAATTTCTTTTTGCTTCATCTGATAATTAATTATATATTGGAATGTGATTAGACTAATCTCATGAGTTTAAAACAATAAGGAAAAAAGGAGTACATTTAAATCTTAAACTAAAAATCAACAATTAAAATCTTCTATGGAGTCAATATAATATTGCTTTGAGAAAATGTCAATTTTATCTGTTGGCTTTGTTGACATTAGATGTTCTAACAAGTGTAAGTGAAACTGAGGCTTTGTATTCAGGTATTTTGATGGTATTTGCTATAGTCTGTAGAGGGCTGGGACACATGGTACTGATACAAAAGTATATGTATTCATTACAAGTTGTCACTTTTCATTAGAAAGTAAAGATAATGGATAAAACTTTTAATAATGTACTCAAGCTTGTTGTTGTTGTTGTTATTTGCCCCGACTCATAGCGACCCCTCCTTGGGTTTCCAAGGCAGTATCACTACGGAAGTAGGAATGCTCAACCTTCCTTCCGAGGAGTGGCTGGTGGGTTTGAACCGCCAGCTTCTGGTTAGTAGTCAAGTGCCTTAGCCACTATGCTACCAGAGAGTAAAGATAATGGATAAAACTTTTAATAATGTACTCAAGCTTAGATATATAAAAACATGTAATGCTTAAATACACAATTAAGCCAATGTGCAAATGAGTAGTTAAGACTATAGATGGATGGATTAGATTTGACCTACTGAGTGACAACAGACTCTCACCAATGAGACTAATACACATTCGTGGATTAAAGACTTGAATTATCAAGACAGTATTTGCTTATCAGCTTTACCCCCTTCCCAGAAAAGCTAATTATTTATCTACGAAACATGTCTCTCTCTAATCTTGAAAAGTTTTTTCTGATTGTAAGAAAAAAACTAAACTTGCATAAAACATTGAATTAAAGCAAATTTGGAAATGAAACATCTTCTAAATGTGTAAACACTTATACACATTACGAAATAAGGTTCCCTTTGCCAAGCAAGGGGAAAAAATTCAATGATACCAGTAGAACATTCAATGCCTAAAATTTAAAAAACTGCTTCCATTATTAATAGTTAAAAATAAGGAATAGACAAAGGAAGAATTCAACATCGATATACTCAATACTACTAAGAATTATACTTGGCTTGGGGTTTTTAAAGAGATAAATCTCTCCAACGCCCCCATTTATCTGTTGTTGTTGTTATGTGCTGTCGAGTCAGACCCGACTCATAGCGACCCTTCCTTGGGTTTCCAGGCAGTATCACTACGGAAGCAGATTGCCCCATCTTCCTTCCAAGGAGTGTGAACTGCCAGCCTTCTGGTTAGCAGTCAAGTGCCTTAGGCACTATACTACCAGAGCTCCCTCCCCATTTATCTAGTTTTGTTTTATGTAAACTACCTTAAAATAAATTTGCATATCCTAAGAATTTACCCACTGAGGAAGGTAGTCAGGAAATAGCTTGAACTAAACACCCAGTGGTGGTGTCCTGAAGGGAACAAAACAAATACATGGGCTGCTTCCTGCTCTCAGGAAGCTAGAAACAGGTTAAGGATACCAAAGAGAACTCCAAGGCAGTTAGGAAGCAAACTGTATGTGTTAATAGGATGCTTATTAAGAAAACAAAAGACTACACTCTGGCATAGTTATCTCTCAGTAGCCTTATCAGGAATAATTAGAAAAGGTGAAGGAGATTGTAAAGGAAATAAGTGGCATGATTAGTAGAGTCAGAGGTATAAAATATTTCATTTGGGGAAGTGGCATATGACAGGCACATGAGTAGACCATGCAAAAGTGAGAACCAGATAGGCCAGACTGAAACTAGAGTATGGTTCAAACATAGTAGAGCTGAAATGTACTGAACACTGAATTTAAAAACCAATCATGAGGTTAGATGGTGAAATGGTATATAACAATGGCAGGCAGCAAGAGGAACATGTAAGGGATTATTGTTATTTCTATAATCAATAGTGCTACAGGTATTTTTCATTTAAGTCATATATAATTCTATGTTGTTGTTGTTGTTATGTACCGTCGAGTCAGACCCGACTCATAGCGACGCCTCCTTGGGTTTCCGGGGCAGTATCACTATGGAAGTAGATTGCCCCATCTTCCTTCCAAGGAGTGGCTGGTGGGTTTTAACCACCAGCCTTCTGCTTAGCAGTCAAGTGCCTTAGGCACTATGCTACCAGAGCTCCCAATTAAAGCATATTTGTTAAATATTTTATAGAAACTTATGTTTATGAAAACCTGAATCTTTAAATTAAGAATTGAGAGAGAAAACATCAATACTATTCACCTAAAAACTGTGGGAATAAAATGCATCTTGAAATTTTCAGCCTGCACTGTTCACCAAAGACAAAGACAGTTCTCAGTTCTTTACATTGGAAGTAGCCAATTTGGAAATACTACATTCTTATCATTGGTTTCTTTTTTTTTTTTTTTAACCCACATCTTATACTCATAACAGCTAAAGGCAATCCGTGAGTGTTTTTTCATGACTGTCATCAACAGAAAGATATTTCCAAAAATGGTATTTCAGAGTTCACATTTTTCTGGGAAAACAAAAATCAACTGCTACCTGTACTAATATTTTAAACATTTACTACATGGACCTTTCCCTGAAGGAATTCATATTCAAAACTGGAAGAAAAATACATAGATAACCTTAAGTCATGAAAAACAAGTAGTACCCAACATGCTGTCAGAAGAGCTATATTCAAAATCAGACTCTTAATTACCAGCTCTATAACCTCAGGCAAATTCATTTCTGGCTTGCAGTGTTTTTATTTCTGCAAAACTCTATAGGAAAGTTGAACAGGTAATAACACTGTCAAATGTGTTGACCATATTTCCTATAAACAGATGACAAAGAATTAACTACACTCCTGGCATAAAGCATGCCTAGTGCTGTAAGTGATTATTATTGATAGTAATGAAAATGATCACAACTCCTCCAATGTTCAGGTACTATTTCAAATACTTTACATTTATTAACTCAATTATCACAATAAATTTAAAGGGTAGATACTATTATTCCCATTTTACAGACAAGGAGAATAGCATATTGAGTATCTTCCCCAAGATCAAGAAGCCCTGGTGGTATAGTGATTAAGAGCTTGGAGGATAACCTAAAGGTCAGCAGTTCAAACCCACTAGCCACTCCATGGGAAAAAAGATGCAACAGTCTGCTTCTAAAGACTAACAGTCTTAGAAAACATAACGGACAGTTCTACTCTATCCTATAGGGTTGCTATGACTCTGAATCAAATCAGTGGCAATGGGTTTGGATTTTGGTTTGGTCCTCAAGGTCATACCAGTTAGGAAGGGTAGAAGTTGATTTGAACCAAAGTCATCTGGCTGTCTAATTCTGCTTCTATAACTAAACCAAATCCATTGTTGTGGAGTTGATTGTGACTCATGATGACCCCACGTTTCAGAGTAAAACTGCACTCCACAGAGTGTTCAATAAGAGTAATTCTACAGAATAGATTGCCAGGTCTTTCTTCCTGGTGGCTCTGCTAGGTGAATTCAAACTGCCAAGCTTTTCATTAGTAGCCAATCACAAATCACTTATGCCATCCAGAGACCTGCTTCTCTAAATGACGCAGGGCTATTTGCTAGTAAAAGTCCCTGGGGGTACAAATGGCTTGCACTCAACTACTAATTTAAAGGTTGGAAGTTCAAACTCACTTAACATAGCCACAGAAGGAAGGCCTGGCAATCTGTTTCCATAAAGATTACAGTTAGGAAAACTTCTACTCTGTAATACATGGGGTCATCATGACTTGGAATCATCTCAACAGCAATGGGTTTTGGTCGTGGTTGTTGTTGTTAGCAGATCTTTGTTTCACTTTTTACTGTGAATCCTTGCTTATAGACATAAGGTACAGATAAAGCCAATGAAGTTCACTATTGTTTATTCTATCATAAAGAGCTACTTTAGCAGTGAAATAATTTTTCATGTCTACTGTCAAAGGCAGGAGCTCTGGTGGCATGGTGCCTAAGACATTTAACTGCTAACCAGAAGGCTGGCAGTTCAAACCCACCAACCATTCCCCAGAAGGAAGACTAGGCAATCTACTTCCGTAGTGATACCACCTCGGAAACCCAAGGAGGGGTCGCTATGAGTCGGATACGAATCCACGGCAGTGTTTGGTTTTTGGACTATCAAAGGCATTCAGAAAATTATAGTTTTGGCTTCACTCAACAGCAACAACAAAACTAATACCTAATTTTGAAGGAATACAGCTTCACATTTAAAATAATCAATGTCTTCTCCACAAAAGGAGATTATCATTTTTCTTTCCTTACAGGGGAAAATCATTCAAATGAGCTGGGTCTCTCTTATACAACTACTATATTTTTCCCAAAATCAAAAGTATACTCAGCAAACTATAACAGAAAACATGTGGGTGAAACAGAGTTTAGATTTTTTTTCGTTTTTCTTTCTTTTCTGAGGACACTGAATCTGTTCACATATTCTAAACACAGAGTTTAAAAGTTAATATATATTTATTACTATCTTTCTTGAGGTACAGCACAAAAATTTCTTCAGAGTACAGCCATCTTTCTTTACTGGCAAAACATACGACCCCAATCATAGGAACTAGAAGTTAAGGTTGTCATTTAACTATGAATACAGCCTCCTATAATACAATCTGATAAAAACTAAGCCAGCCTTACTGGACACTGACATTTCTAATACATAACAGCACAAATTATGCAAATGGTAGCTGGTTGTCTGCCTTAGTCATTTGATCACTAAAGTTACCACTTTACCTTTAAGGTTTATGCTATCCATTGAATATCTATCCAAAGCAGAAGTATAAAAAGTATGACATTTAATATAATCAAAATGATCACAATCATAAGATGAAATGAGAAAGGCCAACAAAGAACATAAGATATTGAAGATTGTTAATAAAATGGAGATGACTATCGAGGTAAGGGCATGAACACAACCCTGCTTAGAGAAAGGCCAATGATGGCTCAAAGTCTTTTTAACACATAAGAGATTCTGAGGTGGAAGAAATCTCACAAAATCTTAGGAAATGAAGAGCAGATGTATTTGAGCCGAGCCTTACGACTCTGAGGCACATGCATCATCAATGACCAAAACAGTGTGATGATTCCTGCATGCCACAAAAAAAATTAATAGGATTGAAGACTTCAATGAAATATTCTCAATGAAGATCTTTTTAAAAATCCAAGGTCTTGGAGAGCCTACAGTTTGCTTCAATCTGGTAAATGTGAATTAAAAGGTTGTTTATAGCAGCACTTATGATAAATACAATGCTGGATATACCACTCAAGCCTCTCTCACACTCTAAGGCAAAAAAAAAAAAAAATTCTGAAGAATAATTTCACAACTTACATAACTCCTAGATACCATAAACATGGCATTTCCAAGGACAAATAAGTTTGAAATAATTATCCATATACTACATCAACATGACATATATGTATGGGCATCCAAGCATGGATACACAAACATCCATAAAGAAAGAGAAAGTAACCTTTGTAGAGGTTAACCTAAGAATTTTCCATTCAAGCAATTACTGACATCAGCCGAAGTGATAATCCTGAGATATGTTGATACTATGTCCACATTTACATATATTCATTATATTTCAACATTAGGACTCTTGAAACATTGTGTTTATTACAACCATCTCCTTAAAGGGGGCCTATAAAAAATCATCACATAGCAACACCAATTACTCTTTAGATGGTAAGTAACACATTTGACTAGCCAAAACATATACTGCACTGACTAGGGGATAGGAAAAAGTTCCAAATAAGAAGATAAGATAGCATTTCGGTTTCTTTTTAATTGCCTTTTTTGTGTGACACTACAAGTTTAAACTGTGATTTAACAGATTAAATTATGAATGTCGAAAATTAGTATCTACTAAAAAAAAAAACCAACTCACTGCCATCGAGTCGTTTCTGACTCATAGCAACCCCTCCTTTGTTTTCCAAGGTAGTATAGCATAGTGGCTAAGGCACTTGACTGCTAACCAGAAGGCTGGCGGTTCAAACCCACCAGCCACTCCTCGGAAGGAAGGTTGGGCAATCCTACTTCCGTAGTGATACTGCCTCGGAAACCCAAGGAGGGGTCGCTATGAGTCGGGGCCGACTCGACGGCACATAACAACAACAACAACAACATCTCTAAGGAAATAGATTGTCCAGTCTTCCTTCTGAAGAGTGGCTGGGGGGTTTGAACTGCCAGCCTTCTGGTTAGCAGTCAAATGTTTTAGGTACTAAGCCACCAGAGCTCCCCCAAATCGATATCAAACATCAAAAATGTATTAAAACCAAATTTATTGCCATTGAGTCGATTCGACTCACAGCGACCACTCCTCCTTTGGGTTTCCAAAGCAGTAAATCTACAGAAGTAGATTGCCTAATCTTCCTTCGGAGGAGTGGCTGGTGGGTTTGAACCACCAGCCTTTTGGTTAGCAGTCAAATACCTTAGGCACTACACCACCAGAGAACATAATTATAAATGCTTTTGAAATATCCACACAATATTCCGTCTCACACAAATATGTGGCCTATGTACATAGTCACTGAGGATGACATAACTATAGCAATTTAAGCTAAATATCTATTAAGCAAAAATTATACCTGTGACCACTAAGTTTTGACATTTAACACATACTTTAATTAAAGCAATATTTAAAGAACTAGTGCTTGTTACAAAAAAAGAAAAAGATAATAATGAGAAAAATCCGGCCTTATCATTATATTATTTCTTAAAAAAATGTGACAGTATTGTCAGTGAGAATTCAACCACCTAGTTAATTTCTGTCAACATTTTACTGACAAAAATGGCCTAATAGAATCCTTGACCTTCAATAAAGAGTTTAAATGAATCAAGCACACATCATTAAGTATTTTTCCAAAGCATACAATAGCAATTTTGACATTTTACAAGGTCATTTTTCCAAAGCATAAATGGATAAAGGTTTCATTCTGTTAAATCACTAACATAACTTATTAAATTGTATAAAATTAAAACTAATAAGGTCAATCATATCCAACGTTTTCTTTACTATTATCAAAAACTATGTGACAAAAATAATTTAAATCAAAAATGCTCATTTCCAATCATTATACTCCATTGTGAATGAAGAAGTTTGAGCATGGGAACTTTTAATAGAGAATTAACTAACAAAAGAACTGCTTTGAATGTCACAGATTCCCAGCCATTTGTCTGACAATATTTTATTTCTTTGTGAAAGTCATTGTTGGGTGTTTCAAGTAGTGACCCCACATAACAGAGCAGAACTGCCCAAGAGTTTTCTTTTCTTGGCAGTAATCTTTAAGGAAGCAGATCATCAGGTCTTTCTCCCACAGAGTTGCTGGGTGAGTTCCAACTGCCAACTTTTCAATTAGCAGCCAAGTGCTTAACTGTTACACCATGTTTAGGTAAACAGTAAAGATAAATAAGCATATAACTTAATGTGGCCCTTCATAGAAATCCAGAGAATAAGTGCAACTGAAACAATTAAATTAATGATTTGTGTGTTTTAAGCCTTTAGCTGTTTCTCAACCTATTTAAATGGGACTGTCTGCTTTGATTATGTTTGGATTTTATAAGGATTCCTGACTGTCAATACTTTTATTTTTTAATTAACTAGGATCCTAGACTCAGAAAAGATAGTTCTCTGCCTTGACCAATGTAGGATATATTCAAATAATTAGTCTTCAGAGAAGGCTATTCCAACATGCAGTGCCCTGGTGGTACAGTGCTTAAACACTTGGCTGCTAACTGAAAAGTGTTGTCGTTGTAGTTTTTTGCCGTCAAGTCAGACCCAACTCACAGCGACCTCTCCTTGGATTTCCGAGACAGTATCACTACAGAAGTAGATTGCCCAACCTTCCTTCCCAGGAGTGGCTAGTGGACTCACCAGCCTTTTGGTTAGCAGTCAAGTGTCTTAGTCACTATGCTACCAGAGCTCCTAACTGAAAAGTTGTTGTTGTTGTTGTTATGTGCTGTCGAGTCAGCCCTGACTCATAGCGACCCCTCCTTGGGTTTCCGAGGCAGTATCACTACGGAAGTAGGATTGCCCAACCTTCCTTCCG
>NW_006921752.1:6705314-6706516 GCF_000298275.1 Orycteropus afer afer
GCTGCTCCTCGGAAGGAAGACTGAGCAATCTACTTCTGTAGTGATACTACCTCAGAAACCCAAGGAGGGGTTGCTATGAGTCAGATCTGACTCAACAGCAGTGAGTTTGGTTTGGTTTTGGTCCTCATCTAACTTAACTTCTTAGCAATGTTAAATATGGTTAAACCAACTCCTTCCTTCTTTCTGAAATATTTTCCTCCCTTGCCTTCTGTGATGCAACATTTTCTTGATTTTGCCCTTTCTTTGTTGGCATATCCACTGGTGACTGCTCCTCTGTCTTTGAAATGATGGTAGAACTCAGGAATTAATCCTGGACTCTCTTTTCATTCTTTTTTTTCCTTTCTCTACAATTCCTTTTTGTTGTTGTGATTTGCCTTTGAGTCAGACTCAACTTTTAGCAACCCCTCCTTTGGTTTCCAAGGTGGTATCACTATGGAAGTAGATTCCCCAAGCTTCCTTCAGAGGAGTGGCAGATAGGTGTGAACCACCAGCCTTCTGGTTATCAGTCAAATGCCTTAGGTACTATGCTACCAGAGCTCCTACTTCCTCTTTAGATGATCTCATACATTCTCATAGTTTTGTAGGTAAACTTCCAGTCTCTCTCTCTCACTATCTATCCCAGGTATTCTTAAGCTCCAATTTTCTACATCCACCTGACTACAGAACACAGACACTAAACTATCTTAAATTGCAAACTAGAATGTCTGAAACTGGTTTTATGTTTCCTCTTCTTCCCTATCTCAGTAATTAGCATCATAATCCACCTGGCTCCATAAAGCAGATATGTGGGAATCATAGTAGACTTCTTTTTCCTCTTTCCTCCTTGTCTCTCACTTCCCAAAATTTAATATACCACTAACAACAGTTAATTTCACTTTCTAAATACTTAGCTTCCTCCTTTATGTCTACATTTCCACTGCCTTGGTCAAGTCCCCTTACTTAACTATTATAAAAAGCTTCCTAAATGCCATCCCATCAATCCTTCACTTTCCTACTGAATATGATCTTGTTAAAATGCAATATGATTATACAATCACAAACCCCTAATTACAAATCCATTAAAAGGTACCTGAAGTCCGCAGTAATAAAGTCCTTTACAAACTGACTCCAACTTGCCTTTTACAACTGACTCCAACCTGACCATCACACCACCAATGCTCCAACCAAATTTTTATCACATTACTCTTGAAATATGTCATGTT
>NW_006921752.1:6707276-6713132 GCF_000298275.1 Orycteropus afer afer
TTCACCAATAAATGTGATAGAAAGATCTTCTCTCTCATGATCATGATTAAACACATCCTAGTGGACAGCAACTAAAGTGTTTTATTCTCATTTGTGTGATATCATCACTTCTGAGGTAATATACAAAGAGTTTTCTGTAAATATTTAATTAAAATTTATGAATCAGTAACTTAAAAAAAAGGATTTCATGTTTTGCCTATAATAAAGTTATTTGAACTTGCTCATATCCTAAAATGTCTTTTGATAGAGAAAAAACATGGCAGAGTTGCTAGCATAGGAATAACTGCACAAAACCTTAAATATGACCATGGAAGCGGTCATGATGTGAACATCATTTACTATTTGCATTTTGTCAAGAAAAGAGGTGCTCTAGATCTCCTTCCCAATATTCTTTCAACTAGGTGCAAAAGCACCAAAGTAACAATGAGAGATAACATGGCTTGCATTCAAAAGAGAAAGTATAGATCTTTGTTTTGTATATCCTTGATATCTTGGTTATCACTGCCCTTTATTCAATGTCCCTTGGAGTATTCTATTGAGGTTTAACACCAATGAGTAATTCCAAATACTATTGTCAATAATCTTCTCTGTTTAATAGGTCCAAATATTTGAAACCTCTCTATCCCCATCATATTAACATTTCAGGCTAGAAAGTGGTTTGTTGTGTGTTGTTGAGTTGATTCTAACTTAAAATGACCACATACAATAGAGTAGAACTGCCCCATAAAGTTTCCTGTAAACTTTACAAGAGCACCTAAACCAAATCATAACCAAACCCATAGCCATTGAGTTGATCCCAACTCATAGTGACCCCCATTGGGTTTCCAAGGCGGTAAATCTCTATGGAGAGATACTGCAGAGCAGCTGGTAGGTTTGAACTGCCAATCTTCTGGCTAGCAGTCAAAATACCTTAGTCACTACACCACCAGAGCATCTACTAGCATGTATATAAAAAATATTCCACCATACTTGTGAAAAGTTTATCTATGAATTTTAAAAGACCATTGAGAATTTCAAAGATTATGAAAATTTAGAGTGAGAGTCTCAATCTCCTTGATTACGTGGAGATTATATACATGACACACACACACACATATGTTCTTCCCAGGAGAGAGTGACAGTGAGGGAAACTCTTGGAAAAGATATTGTAGACCAGGACTTGCATTACTTCATTGTTACATTCTAGGGCTTTTGAAGTACTACTTCTTTTAAAGGAAATGCTAATGACTTGAGGCACAGTAACTACTATACTAAAGGTACACTAAAATTTATACCATCACACCATTTTACAGAAAAAAAACACCATTAATTATATATGAGGGTGAGTATCTGTGTGTGTATATGTGTGTGAGTATATATGTATATTCATACACACACACACATATACATATAAAGATGGTTCTACTAGTAATCCATTATGGAAATGGAGCTTTTATAATGTCACTAACTTCTAAAAGCACTAAATTGATTAAGTGGAAAACCTTTTATAGCTACTGATATGATGCTATATTATCCTCTGTGAATAGCAGAAAAAAATAAGTGATGATTTATTGCAGAGCTGGATGAAAAGTTAAAGAGAAAATGATATTGAGGCAATTAGAAAATTCATAAATTATAGCACACTGAAAAAAGGCCATGAAACAAAATGGCTCAGTTTGAATTGCTATTCCACAATTTGCTATCTGTGTTAATATCAGGCAAGTTCTGAAACTTTTCTGTGCTTCATTTTCCTCATCTATTAAATGGGACTAATAACAATAAGCTCAAAGGATTATTGAGAAGACAGAATGAGTTAAAACACGTAAGACAATTATAACAATGCTTGGCACAGAAAGGGCTATGTATGTTAGCTATTATTATTATCATTTCTTTTTCATCCTCCATTTGTTAAGTTTATTTAAATCACATTTTTTAAAATGTATAAGACAATAGCCATTCACCACAAGGTCAGGAGGTGAACAAATTGTAATTAAAGATGCTGTATTGTAAAGGAAACAACCATTGAGAAAAGAGAGAAACTGTTAAGATATTTTCCAGACACCAATGATATTGACATAGTAATTAAAGCAGATATAACTCTTCAGGGAAACATTTGCCTTATTCCCAACAAAGAGAAATAATTAAGCACCTTTCGTGAAATTAGCTTCCTGCTGGTAAGGGAAAAACAAAGAAGGAGAAAAGTGGAAAAACACAGAATAGAAAGCACTTTGACAGGAGTATAGTGATTGAAGGCCAGCTGAATCATATTCAGTGGGTGCCTATTTTCTAGCCTGCCTAAGCTGTCTCCAAGCTTTATGGCACTACTGTGCAAATTAGAAATAGGCAGTCTCTCGAGGTGGATGTAAGCTTGTGGGCACATAGCTCTGCAAAATACAGCTCTTGCCAATTTTCAACCTCTAGTAAGACCCTATGTGGGCACCCTTATGCAGTGAACAACCATAAACAGCAGCACTGGACCTCTGGTAGTATGCCCCTAGAAAGAGACTGTTGAGCATATACACAAAGAAAGCTTAAAACCAAAACCACACCCATTGCCATCCAGTTGACTCCAACTCATAGCAACCCTATCCGGCAGAGCAGAGCTGCCCCATAGGGTTTCCAAGGCTGCAAATCTTTACCACAGCACACTGCTTCATCTTTCTCCCGTGGAGAGGCTGATGAGTTCAAACTGCTGACCTTTGGGTTAGCAGCCGAGTGTTTTAAACACTGCACCATCACAGCTCCTTATGGAAAGATTAAGGTCTTCCAAACCTGGCACAGACCACTTTTTCTAATGTTTAGCACTTTACTTTCTCTAGAGTGAACTTGGACTCTATTGTTGTTGTTAAGAGTCCCAGTGTAAGGGAAGAATTACTGAGCAGATCAGAATCCATTTCACTCTAGGGAATATTCAAATGACTGATATTTCATGTATAAATACAGGCAATTTATATTAATTTAAGGATGTGTATATATGTGCAACTTAGCATGAGACACTGAAACAATGCTGGTTCTCTTCTACATATATGCATGTAAGCAAGAATATACATACTTTTAAAAATCTCCATTATATTATTTCCAGAAGACAAAAAAAAAAAAAAAAAAACACTACTAAAATTGTGTGATTCCTTTTTATACTTTACTAATTCAAAATGTCAAGTAAGTAATGGACAAACATTGGAAAGAGCAGGGAGACCAGTTACCTAAAATAATTGGCTTTAAACCTTTCTGTTTATATATTTCTCAGAGGTCCTCCAAAATAATTTTTTGGAGTCCATTAATCAAATAAACTAAGCCATCTTAGAGGCAGGTTAGCAAATCTCAACTGCAATATTCTTTCAACATGTACTAGGATACTGTTTAAAACAATTAACACAGAGAAGTTATATTATGTACTTGAGTGCAATTCTCCAACATTTTCACAAATAAAGTTACTACAGTGAAACTTGCCTGAGCCAGAGCTCTTACCAAAGTCCAACTTCTGGTAAGACCCTCTGTGGGCACCCTTGTGCAGTGAACAACCATAAACAGCAGTGCTGGAACTTTGGTAGTATGCCCCTAGAAAGAGACTGTTTTTCCAGGCCTCGCAAGTTTTCCACGTTTGACTGGGTACAGTCTTTACCTATTTTATATCACTCATTTTACTGGGAAACATTTGAGTTTTCCTTGTCTTACTGGTTTCCACCTTACACAGTTCTGGTTTTCACAGGTTTTACTGTATAACAGTACTATACGACTTCTCTGCCAAACTGAAATGAAATAAAACGTTACAGTTGAAGACATATCATTGTACTGGGTAATGCTGGAAAACTCAAATTATCTAAAATCCCTCTTGAAGCTTCAGGTTTGGTGTTAGGTTATCTGGTGGCACAGTGGTAAGCGCTCAGCTACTAACTGAAAGGTCAGTAGTTCGAGCTCATTAGCCACTCAGTAGTAGTAATACGTGACAGTCTGCTTCTGTAAAGATTTAGTCTTGGAAACCCTATGGGGCAGTTATACTCTGTCCTATAGGTTAGTATGAGTCAGAATTGACTCAATCCAATAGCAACAATTTTAGTTTAGTTTTCAGAATCAAGGATCACAGTTGCTTTACATAATTCCACTTATCCTGTAAACCAAACCAAACTCACTGTCATTGAGTCAATTCCAACTCATAGTGACCCCCTTTGGATTTCCAAGGCAGTAAATCTTTACAAAAGTACATTGCCCAGTCTTCCTTCTGACTTATCCTGTAGTACTAAGTTATTAGAGAAATAGCTGTTTAAGCATGGAGCACCACGAAATGAGTGACAGGGTCCTTTCTTATCTACTATAAATAGTATTCTATCCACAATGGAAATACTTCAAAAATCAACATGTAACATTATTAGTTATATATGTACAGTCCATTATGGCAATTTTTCCAATAATTAATAACTCTTAACTTTGTTCTCAACTACTACAAGATAATTCATAATGTATTAAAACTTCCTCAATATTTTCAATATGGAAAGAGGAATATGAATATGGTGCTTCAAGCCATTTGGTAGAAGGTCCAAAAGAAATGACCTACATTTATTTCTGAACTCCATGGGGTTTTTATCAGTATATTTTCAGTGCCCTTCAGGCACATAATAAATGTAAAGATCTTTCTTAGATCATAGATTTATTTGGAATGAGCAAAAGTTCTCCACTCCAGAGCAAAACTGTTCACTTTGTAATTAATTCACACCTAGTACACAGACCTAAGCCTAGAGTAAATCAAAAGAAAGACTTGGAAGAACAATGTTCATTTGACCAAGCAGTTTAGCACAGAGAAAAAAGTAAGGGTTGTCTTTAAAGTCAAATCAAAAGTGGCACAAACCCCTAGAGTTGAAGCACAAATTAACACTAAAGCAATGCATTTTATTTCCATGTAGCAATACTGAGCTAATTCGAGCTGCACTGTACTTCCTACCTTTGAAAATATTGGTATAATATACCCAACGATGGTTTTATCTTAATTATCACATTGATTTAATCCCACTTTTTCTATCTCCTCAGGCTTTTCTGATTGGATGGTATGAACACTTTATTGCGCAGTACTTTTTTTTTTTTTAACTTAAGTTCTAAACATAAGAGTGATCTTTGATTCTATGCTTTTTTCTTATGCCTTGCATTCAATTCATCAACAAGTCCTCTTGGCTTCTTCTAAAAGTATTTTTGAGTCATATAATTTTAAAGATACTTTTCTTAACCATCTTATTCAATCACCCACCTAAGTAATTCTCTATCATATTACTGTATTTTTTCTTCTTCAAAACACTTAACACAACTTGAAATGATTATAATTTAATTACATGCTTATTATTGTATTTTTTCTTTTAGACTGTTATTTCTAAGAGTCAAAATCGCATCTACCTTAATCATAACCACATCACAGAGGCCCAGAATAGCATCTGTTACACAGTAAGTAGGTGCTGAGATACACACACACACACACACACATACATACACAAACATGAACATGTATGTATGTTTATATGTTTATGTGCACATATAATCACATCTCTTTGGTAGGTGTGAATATAAGAATGCACAGATGAGTAAATTTACTGATTACTACTGAGGACCATGATTTCTAGAGAAGACTGTTGACTACATCTTGAATATGAAAACAAATTTTGAGAAAACATAAGTGGTTTTCTCAAATAAAAATTCAGTTACTAAATGTGTAACTTTCAAATGGTATTATTAATACCAAATGCAAGTAAAATTTTACTGAAGATATTTCAAAAACAGTTGCAGCATTACATTGGTGGGGAACTCCCAGGAACTCAGGCCAGATGCAGAATAGGATGTGGAAGTAGGGATATCATTGTTGATGTCAGATAGATCTTGCTGAAAACACAGAAGATC
>NW_006921752.1:6713937-6729293 GCF_000298275.1 Orycteropus afer afer
TGTCTGAGATGATGGAGTGGCAGGGTAGTTTGGACATTTGGGACATCTTTGACCTCCGCCTCATGGGGACCAGCCTCGTGCTGATCTTTCTAAGACAAATTGTTCAAGCAGGTGTGCATCAGGACTGTATCCTTTCATCATACTTACTCAGTCTATATGCTAAGCAAATAATTGGAGATGTTGGACTATATGGAGAAGAACATGGCATCAGGATTGGACAAAAACTCGTTGAGAACCTGTGATATGCAGATGACACAACCTTGCTTGCTGAAAGTGAAGGTGACTTGAAACACTGATGATCAAAGACTACAGCCTCCAGTATGATTACACCTCAACATAAAGAAAACAAAAATCCTCACAACTGAACCAATAAGAAACATCATGATAAATGTTAGAAAAGATTGAAGTTGTCAAGGACTTCATTTTACATGGATCCACAATCAACGCCCATTGAAGCAGCACTCAAGAAATCAAATGACTCCCTGCATTAGGCAAATCTGCCGCAAAAGACTTCTTCAAAGTGTTTAAAAGCAAAGATGTCACTTTGAGGACTGAGGTTAACCTGACCCAAGACACGGTATTTTAATTCACCTCATACACATACAAAAGCCAGACAATGAATAAGGAGATTAGAAGAAGAATTTAAAAATGCCTTTGAATTATGGTGTTGGCAAAGAATATTGAATGAAACACAGACTGCCAAGAGAATGAACCGATTTGTCCTGGAAGAAATATAGCCAGAATGCTCCTTCGAAGCAAGGATGGCAAGACTTCATCTCATGTACTTTGGGCATTTTATCAAGAAGGAGAAGTCCATGGAGAAGGACATCATGCTTGGTAAAGTAGAGGGCCAGTGAAAAAGAAGACCCTCAATGTGACAAATTGACAAAGTAGCTGCAATACCAATCTCAAACAAAGCAATTGTTGTGGGGATGGCGCAGAACAAGGTACTGTTTCATTCTGTTGCACATACGGTTGTTATGAGTCAGAACTGACATGATAGCACCTAATAATAATTCTGTAAGTTAAATGCCTAGTGAGGTGCAAGCATATTACACTACTCCTAACATCTTTAACACTTTTCTTACTTTTCCTTTTACTGGACAGTCTACCTTCTGTCTTCACCACTTCTATTTCCAAACTTCAAAATACAGATCCACCCCAAAATCCAGTGTTTGACCATGTTCACATTTTCATCATATTCCATTTCAGAAGAAAATGAAGGGATTCAGTTAAAAATAGGCCAGGAGTCAGAGAATAACTAAGCAGAAGGTCTCTGGAAAATATTGTCTATCATAATACTTAATAGGTAGTAAAAACCTAAAAGTTTAAGCATGTGTAAACAATAATAATAATAATAATAATAATTTGAATTACAAGAGATTTCTAAAGAAAATATGAAGTAATAGTTGTCCTGAGTCTAGGTAAGCAAGCAGGATTAAAATGCAGAAATTCACAGATGGTGGCATAGCAAAACAAGATACGCAAAATCCATTCCTACCACTAAGAATTCACAGTTACTCATTCTGTGGGTCACAGGCCTAATGGAGCAATAAGCATTCTGTGAAAATTAGCAGTGTATGACATATGATAGAAATTCAATACATATCTGTTGAATGAGCAAATAAAACAAGGAGGACATCCTCAACAGCAGCCTAGAAAAATTGCCAGAGTAATACTGTTCTCTCGTTTCTACAGTGAATTAGTCTCCATGTAGGACATCATTACTTATTAACACCTGTACACAAAATGTAGCTCCCCATACTTTAACATCCATTAATCTGACATGCATAAAACAAAAGAAATTTGTAATTGTGCTGGTTATACAGGTATCTGGATCCAGTGAGAGAAGGGAGATGTGTGTGTGTAAGGAAAATAGATAGAATGTAATTTTATGAAGTTTAGTTAAATTGAATTTAGGATTATGATACTACTTGCAAAGTTCATAAAAATATTTTATATTTTGTTAAAATATAGTCTAAAAATTTTTTAGCTGCTATTTAGCAATGGAGATTAGCATGGAGTATCTTTTGGGAAATGTACTGTCAACAACTAGCAAAATCTCTACAGCGATTAGCATACTGATAGATTAAGTCTATTGAATGGTTTATTTAAGTCATAGCTGGTGCTTTAATTAAAATCCATTAGTAAGTCAAAATATTGTCTACTTTGGAGCTAGTTGTTGGACGTGTGGGCTCAGGACCATGGCCAAGGGGAAAATCAAGCTCAACTGGCATAACATAATACACAAAAACATTGTTCTACATCCTACTTTGGTGAGTAGTGACTAGGGCCTTGAATGCTCAAAAGCGGCCATCTAGATGCAATAATTGGTCTCTTCTCATCCAGAAAAAAGAGAAGAAATTCAAACATGCATGTAAACAATTAGTATAAGGGGCTAGTAGACCATGCAAACCTCAGTTTGTATGATCCTGAGACCAGAAGAACTATTTTGTGCCCAGCTACCTCTGTCAACCATTCAGAAAGGGATCAATGCAGGAGATATTGGACAGAGTGGGAAAAAACATAGAACAAAACTCCAAATCATTAAAAAAAAAAAAAAAAAGACCATGTTTACCGGTCTGAGAGAGACTGGTAAAACCCTTTGACTATGGCCCCTAGTCACATTCAGGCCTAGAATTGAACTCACTCTTGTGTCTTGTGGCTTCCAGCCAAATAATAGACAGGCATATAAGGTGAACATTTACAACAAGTAAGTACACTCCTTATAACAATCAATCATGGGAGATCAAAAGGACAGCAATATATATATAGACATATATATAATTGTTTATTTTGACTGGCAAAGAGCTATCTAATATTACATGTTCACCAGTTGCCCACATCTGTATGGTAAGGGAAACAAGTTGCTTCGAGTCTATAAATTTCAGGGTACATGTCCTTAAGACTGAATCAATTAAAACAACCATTCACTAAGTTCTATATTTATGTTATGCAAATATAAATTTTAAAAGAACTTATTTTCATTTGCTTTCCAAAGAGCACAATGATAGATTACAATTATAATATAAGTAACATACTTATGCTCTATAAGCAACCATTCCATAGACTCCCATGTCTAAGCAACTCTGTTTGGTTCTAAGGTGAATTTCATTAATAGTAGTGTTATGGTTGAAATTTTTCACAAGTATGCAAAGCAACCTGATTTCAGGTAAGTACTGATAGTTTAATTATCCATAATATGCAACTATTAATATATATGCAAATGCATGTATTATTAATGTCGCCAGGTATCAAAACCCATTTATATAACCCTCTTACTTTTTGATGATTCAGATTCAAGATATTTCAGGTAAACCCTTTAATCTGTTTCTAATTCAAAATTGAAACGTGTAGAAAATTTGAAGGTGATGTCTATGGACACCAAGCATTTTAGTGAGACAGTACTGATGGGCATTACACAGAATCATCCTTATAAATGGTCATGTGCTTTGAACAAATGAACAAAATGACATAGTATAGTTAAAATTTAAATAAATTTATTTTTAAAATATCATAGAATTAAAGCTTTCCAAAGCCTATGATTTTCAATGAATTTTTTAAAAGCAATCTATTCAAAACAGTATAAAAACATATTTTGGTAAGCTGACATATTGATTCCTTTCAACCAGTCAAAAAGGCATGCTGTCATGCCTGCAACTGCTACACACAGTAACCTCGCAGCAGACATTTGGAAGTGACCTTGGAACTCAAAATTCCACACTTCAAAATACTATTAGTATAGTATTAATATTTACATTGCAGGCATGATAATATAATTTAGGTACTTAGATTAGCACTTCTAAATCACATGAACTGGAGGCCTACAGGAAGGTAAAGCACATTACTGACTTAATCTCACACTATAGGAACCCCTCATTTTATTAAATGCAAAAACAGCAAGGAGGCCACATCTTCCAACCTCCTCTAACCCTACAAGAGGAAGACAGGATTACCAGCAGTAACCCAAGGCCTATTCCTACAAGGCCAGACATGCTGCCTCCCTCCAGCCCTTTCACCAACCGTTCCTCCCAAAGCACCCACCACCTCTCCTGTGGGTTCGATAATTCACTGCAGTGGCCACACAGAACTCACGGATTACGGGGTTTATTAGGGAAGCACCAGGCTACAACTCAAGTTCAGGAAGAATGCTCAGTCTCTCTTTCAGCCCACTGTCTCTCAGCCAACAGTCTCTTTCCCAGCAGTGCTGGTTCCTCGGTGTCTCACTCAGCGATGCATGTCTCTTTCCGGGGTGCATGTCTCTTTCAGCAGCACGTCTTCTTCAACCAGCAGTCAAAGAGAGTTCTGCCTCTAGGATGTCTCCTTTTGAGCCCGGCAGGGTGGTCAAACTAGCCAATCATAGCATCAGAACTCTAAGCACGTAAGAGAGAGTGGGCACCTCCCAGAACATTGTTTTGTGCCATTCCCAACAGAAACACTCCAGGTGGACAACTTCAGCAATCAGGAGCTTCTCAGTTGCTCATAGAAAATGCCACCTTGGAGTTTACAAAGACTTATGGGTAGAAAAGCCACACTAAGTAATTTACTACACCACAGGAAAGATGAATGGTAAAATGATCACTATACTATCAAAAGCAAGACAGTGAAAATGGTTTAGAATCTTCAGTCTTTAATGAAATAGTGAAATAAACTTGCAAAACACAGCAATTCCTTATGAAGAAATTCTGAAGACTGTTTTTTACTGTCTACTTCCTATAGAGTACTTTCAGTAAAAAGGCTACTGATGAGAATTAATATAAAATTGAAAGAAATAAAACAATTTGTTAAAGTTTTTCACGTCCTTCTAAAGTGCAAATGCCAACCCCCAACTTTGAGTCTAGAAGTAATAAATCTAGATGTGAAGAATGAATAATAAACAACTCACAGATGCAGAAATTCTCCCACAACCAGATTATATGCCCTATCCAGACCCTATTCCCTGCTGTCACACCCATTCTTACTTCAAGATAAACCCCAAACTTGCTGGGGCTCATATCATGGCAGTGTAATAAGACTGCAGTTTATATAGTATATATTTCATGTTGTTATGAGCCGTTGAGTTGATTTTCAAGTTAGAACGACCCCATGTGACAGAGGAGAACTGCCCCATAGGGTTTTCTAGGCTATAATCTTCACAGAAGCAGATGGGCAGCACTTTCTTCCATGGTGTCACTAAAAAAAAACCAAACTCGCTGCCATCGAGTTCAATCTGACTCATAGGAACCCCTCCTTGAGTTTCTGAGGTGGTGTCTCTATGGAAGTAGATTGCCCAACTAAGAGCCAGTATATACTGTTATGTTCAGATCTGGTAAGATGTTAAATTAGAAAACACGCTGAAAGGTCTTCAATATTAATGAACTTATGAGCGAAGAGACCAGAGAGGGTGCCACGAGGGACAGGTGTGACACCACAGATGGTGTAAGATGGTGATCATCGGTGGCAACAGAACCAGGACACCAGCATAAGATGACGTAGTGGGCTTCTGGGCCCACAGTGTAAGGAGGTTATGTTGGGAGTGCTGACCTACAGAGGGAGAGAGCAGAGTGCCTTCAAGCATGAGATTTCCCGGTGGAGTGGGGTGCCTTCAGACATATGTTGGTGGAGAGAGGCTTGCTGACCTATGAAGCAAAAGAGCTGAGAGTCTTTGGGCCACGGCTTACTGGCTGAGCAGGGTACCTCCAGGAACTTAATGTCAGAGCTAAAGAGCTTTGCAACAGTTGCCCAAGAAATGCAGAGGTCAGTCCAAGGGGACAAGGGCCACAGAGAGTCCTCCCTGCTGCGGTCACTGCTGAAAAGAGGCTATCCTGATCAAAAGACTGTATTGAGAGTCATTCCTAATCCTGAATTATAATCTATTACCTCCTAATAAACATCATAACTGTGAGTACAGTCTATGAGTTCTGTGTGGTCATTGCAACAAATTATTGAACCCACCAGAGAAGCAGAGAGTGCTGTGGGAAAGACAGCTGGTGTCAGAATAGTAAAAAGTTCAGAGGGTAGACGTAAATCTGATCTGCACCTCATAGCAAACACCATGGGCTACGGATGTTGATAAAATCTTCCAATCCCTTGGGAATTAAAGCAAGAGGCCCAAGGCCACCATTTTTATAATTCTAAAGGAAACCTTTAGCTAAATTATGTCTTAGTCCAAAATATTCAAAAATAGACTCATGTTCCAAAATTCTGTCAAATACAAGAAATTTCCCATAATTTTATCTTTAAATACATTTAGTTTATGCCTATACTGGATTAAGAAATTATAATACCAAGTCATAATATTATTAATAAAATTCATGTCTATAAACAATGACACAAGGGTTTTAGAACCATGATCTGATCCATCATTTGGATATATTAACATTTTATAACACAATCAATTACTAAAATAATAATTGATTAAAATCATAAATTGTCAATATAAAGAAAACAAAAGCATGTGACAACAGAATCAAAACGCTAATAGTTAACAGGGATGTGATCTGAACTACAAGAGCAAACAGTAAGTAAAACCTAGGAGAGGAGTGATAGCATCTTTATTATTGCTGTTAAAGGAACAAAAGGCACCTAATCACACTAGCTTCTCTTTTCAAACAAAATTACAAATATCCTAATAGCATCACATGTCACACAGTAGTTACTTTTGTTGCCTTCTATTAAAAGCAATTACATGCAAGGAAACAACACAACCCTTACACATTGCCAGGAGCATGTCTATTCTTATCACATTAAGCCAGACATAGTCAACTCTCAGTAAACCATTCTAATGGAGAGAGATTGATAAGTCACCACAGTTATGTTTGCCATTTGAATGCATCACATATTTTTCTTAGGCTCCTTTAAATTTAATTTAAATAAAAATTATGGTCCTTAAGTTAGTATCAGCATTTGACAAGGAGCAGGAGTAAATAATGCTGGGAGAACAGAAGAAATCAGACTACTATTTGCATTTGGCCATGGGTAAACTCAAATCAGACCACATACACCTGAGAAACTTAACCAAGAATGACTAATAAATTATATATATTTCGATTCTTTTTAGACTGGTTTTATAGTGAAAGATGTGCTTGAAAACACTGTAAACAATTTTTTAGTGGGAATATGGAATAATTAATTCATTTCTATCTCTCTATGAATGTATTTTTATTGGGTCCATATAATAGAAATATATAAATACTCTACAAAAAATAGGAAGGATGGGGTATGCAAGAATAAGTAACTTCAAAAGGCAAAAATTCACACATAAATAGCCTAAATTTATCCCACGTGATAGACTGGGGGCTTTCAATTGAGATTCTTGATAACATAGCTTTGATAGGCACAATGACAATACAGAAAGAGGCAGTATAGTGTTTAAAGCACTGGCAGAGGATTCAAGCTTACTCTATTCCACCCTATTCCAATGTCATTGCTCATTGTGATGTAGTAAATTACCTGGTATGGCTTTTCTAGCTATGTTTGTAACTCCCACTTTGACGAGAGCATCTGAATAGATGATTGTTAAAGTTATCCACCTGGTGTATTTCTGTTGCCCCAGCAGGAAGAAATCTCCTGGGAAGTTCTCTCTCTCTCAGGTGTAGAGAATATCGATGTTGGGATTGGTTAGTTTGGCCACTCTGCCAGGCTAAAAAGGAGCCATCCTAGGGGCAGAAAGAATCTCTCACTACCAGCTGAGAGACATGCTGCTGAGAGAGACATGAGAGACCCACGCACGCTGCTGGGAGAGCAACGTGTTACTGAGACTGAGAGAGACTGCCAGCTGCTGAATGAGACAGCCAGCTGCAAGAGACTGAGTGCATCCCTGAACTTGAATTGTAGTCTGTTGCTTCCCTAATAAACCCCATAATCTGTGAGTTCTGAGTGGCCACTGCAGCAAATTATTAAACCCAGCACAGAGGTGGTGGGTGCCACAGGAGGAACAGTTGGTGTCAAGGTTGGTAAGAGGGTTGGAGGGAAGCGGCATGTCTGGCCTCATAAGAACAGGCCTTGGGCTGTTCATGATGATTCTATCCTCTTCTTGTACAGTTAGGGGAGGTCAGAAGATGCCACCTCCTTGTTCCTTTAGCTCTTAGTAAGCACAGAAAAGTGAATTGTGTTGCTTGTGGAATCAGCCTGCTTGGGCTTTAGCTCCAGCTTCAGTGTTGCTCATATGCAAAATGGCTACAACATAGGGAAGGTGATAAATTAAATGAACTCATAACAAAAAATGTATACAATATTAACAACTAAAATTATTGAAATGGCCAGTTTTATCATTTGTCTGTTATATATATTTATCTTCATTTTCACAAAATGCTATTGACACATTATATTTTCCTGATCATTACTGCATTTTACAGTTGGCTAAATAGAGACAATAATAAATTAAATGGTTTCCTTATGGTCAAACAACAAATCAGAAAATACACATATATTTCAGCATATTTAAGTACTATTTAAGTGGATGAACCTTAAATTTTAAAATGTTTTTGATTAAATTAACTACTGGTCACTTCTGAAAAAAATCTAGCTTTCACATTTGAAAATGTTAAAGAAAATATGCAACAGAATAAAGCAATATGACAAAGAAAAAAAATGAAGTGAATTACTAAACCATATGAACTTAAATGTGCAAATTAACATTATCAGACTACCACAGCCAGATTCAATTATGTAGGTTTCTGGTGTTAATCAGTAATAAGAAGGATTTTCAAAAGACAAGTATATTTATATATCTCACTGAATGATCAAATAAACACACACTGAGTTTCTAATATGTGCCTAAATTCCCAGCTAGTTATTGTGCCACGTTCACTGTCCAGTGGCGGATACAAATGAGTAAACAAAATTACAGTACAGGTATGCATCACATAGGAGCTCTGGTGGCACAGTACCTAAGGCATTTGACTGCTAACCAGAAAGATGGCAGTTCAAACCCACCAGATAATCCAGGGATGGAAGACTGGTCAATCTATTTCCGTAGAGATACCACCTCGAAAACCCAAGGAGGGGTCGCTATAAGTAGAGTCAACTTGACAACAGTGATATGCATCACTTAATATCTATGATACATTCTGTGAAATAGGACGTTATGTGATTTTGAGTTTGTGCAAACATGATATTAAAATCGTAGTTCTAGTCATCCTCATTGCAGCTGCTGCCACTGTTGGACCTGCTGGTGGAGAATGGGCAGAGGTAATGATGAGAGGGCAGGATGCAATCAAGGAGGGAATGCATGAGAGGAAAGAATAAGGAGGAATGGGAGTGAGTGCACCAAGCCCCACCTGCCATTCCATCCATCAGAGCATCAGGAGCAGCCCAGGACTTCTGACTGCCTGACCACTGCACAGAGCTCAAGAGCCAGCGCCCAGTGCTATGTTCTCTTCTTCACTTGTCTGTATCCCACCTGTGGTCCAGTGTTGGAATAGTCTGGCTTTGGACTCTTTTTAAAACAACTAGAGGGAAATAATAAAGTTTTAAAGAAAGAAAACATGGGACATTGCCAGAAAGGATAAGTGACTCATATCCATACATTGTAAGTACTGAACTCTGCATCTAACTGGAAACCAAAAAAAGAAACAGTGACAGTATATTCAGAAACAAGTTGTAAATGATTGGAAGTAAGACCCTTCCATTAATAAAACAGTTCATTATAGGTACAGTTTACCAAAAGCCAAACTCACTGCCATCGAGCCAGATCCAACTCATATCAACCCCTCCTTGGGTTTCCAAGGTGGTATCACTATGGAAGTAGATTGCCCAATATTCCTTCTGAGGAGTGGCTGGTGGGTTTGAACCGCCAGCCTTCTGGTTAGCAGTCAAATGCCTTAGGGACTATGGCACCAGGGCTATAAATAGCTAAGTGACTTCATAAGGCATAAGGAAGAGTTTACATGTCTTCCTGAACACAATGGGTAGTCAATGAAATGTTCTAAGCAGGAACGTGACATGATAATTGCATTTTAGGAAGATAATTCTTCCTAGGTTGTAGAAAACAGACTGGAGAGAAATAGGACTCAAGGCAGAGAGACCAATTAGAATGCTATTGAAGCTAAGAAGAGCAATGTCACAGAATTTGTAATTAGTGAGAAAACAAATTGTATATATCAATGTGGTTGGCAGCATTTGAAATGGCTTCCAATGGTTCTTGTCTACTAGTATTCATGATCATGAGTAATACCCTTGCCATGTGTGTGACAGGCTGGAACTATTAACTTTCTTCTGATGAATAAACTTCAGCAAAAGTGATAAGATGTCACTTTTAAGATAAAGCTATGAAAAGACGGTGACTTTCTTATTGCTTGCATTCTCTCTTCATTTCTTCTTGGTTTGCCCTCTTTGAAGAAGCAACAAGTTTCCATGGTCTGAGGTGCCTTATGGAGAGACACATGTGCAAAGGAACAGAGGACAGCCTCTGGACAGCCAGCAAGTGATACAGAAACTCAGTCCAAAGAACTGAATCTTGTCAACAACCACGTGAGTAAACATGAGTGAATTTCACATGAATGACATAAAGCACACCCCAGTTGAATGATCTTTAAAACTATAATATTGTCTAATATCTTGTATATCTACTTATGAGGAACTCTGACTCTGAGGACATAACTGAATTTTTCCCAGATTCCTGAAACTGTGAGATTATTAACAGGTGTTCTTTTAAGGTGCTAAATTTAGGAGTGATTTGCTATATAACTATGTTTTTGTTGTTGTTATGTGCCGTCGAGTCAGCCCTGACTCATAGAGACCCCTCCTTGGGTTTCTGAGGCAGTATCACTACGGAAGTAGGAATGCCCAACCTTCCTTCAGAGGAGTGGCTGGTGGGTTTGAACCGCCAGCCTTCTGGTTAGCAGTCAAGTGCCTTAGCCACTATGCTACCAGAGCTCCTATATAACTATGTTGTTGTTGTTGTTGTTTGCCATCGAGTCGGCCCCAACTCATAGCGACCCCTCCTTGGGTTTCCGAGGCAGTATCACTACAGAAGTAGGATTGCCCAACCTTCCTTCCGAGGAGTGGCTGGTGGGTTTGAACCGCCAGCCTTCTGGTTAGCAGTCAAGTGCCTTAGCCACTATGCTACCAGGATGACTAATAGTATCCCCTCAAAATAAAATAAACATATTGCCATCATATGATTATGACCCACAGTAATTCAACAGGAAAGAGAACTGTCCATAGGGCATATCTTTCTCCCATGGAGTGGCTGGTGAGATCAAATTAACAATCTTTTGGTTATAGCCAAGCACTTAACCTACTGTACCACCAGGGCTCCTTTCCAAAAATAAAATTAAAAAGTTAAAATTCTTTCCATATAACATTCATGAACATTTGAAACTCTCTTCAATGTACAATTATATTTCTAGAAGCATTCATTAAAATGGAAGCACTATTTTAAAGCTATAATTTTGTATTTCTTGTGTCATCTCCCATACAAAAACTAGAGGGCATATAATAACAAAATTTCATTCATTCAATATACACAACTATCTAACAAGGTATTAAATATGGTTTTAAAATAGTGATAATAAAATCAATTAGCAGAGTTTAAAATGAGGAAAAACAAAGTAAAGGCTATATATTACTGAATAATCTGTAACAACAGAGTTTAATGTACTCTCAACCATAAAATGTCTAATTGCCTAAAGGAATTACTTATATATAATTCTGCCTCAGAAAAGCTAGCCAACTTCAACTTCTCCAAATTAATTTTTTAATGAATGAAACCCTTTGTACTTAATTCTTAGGCCATACATGGTATAGTCTAGGATTGGCTTTACCTACTACTAACATATAAGTGGGAACAAAGTACACACCATTGTAATTGTGCAGGTTGTTTTTACTGTTGTTAGGTGCCACTGAGTCAGTTCCAACTCATAACAACCCTAAGTACAATGGAACGAAACACTGCCCAGTTCTGAGCCATACAATTGTTGCTATGTTTGAACTCACTGTTGCAGCCACTCCGTCAAAGAATTTTGTTGCGTGTCCTCCTTTTTTGGCTGACCTTCTACTTTAACTAAGGAACTGGTCACTACTGATAACATGTCCAAAGTAATCAAGATGAAGTCTTGCCATCCTCACTTCTAAGAAACATTCTGGCTGTATTTATTCCTAGGCAGATTTGTTCATTCTTTTGGTAGCTAATGGTTCCTTTGGACTGAATTGTGTCCCCCAAAAAATGTGTCAGCAGGGCTAAGACATGATTATGGAATTATCCTCTATCTTGTGATCTAATGTAATTACCATATATGTTGTAAATCTTAACCACTATGATATTAATGAGGCAAGATACAATCTACAGAACTAGGTTGTATCTCGAGTCAATCTCTTTTGAGATATAGAAGCGATTGAACAAGTGAGCAGAGATAGAGGGAACTTAATACCACCAAGAAAGAAGAGCCAGAAGCAAAGAAAGTCCTTTGGACCCAGGTTCTCTGTGCTGAGAACCTCCTAGGCCCAGGAGTATATTGATGCCAAGACATATGTAGATATTTAAGGAATGCTGGGCCCATAGACAATGAAGGAGACAAGGACCCTCCCACAGAGCTGACAGAGAGAGAAGGCTTCCTCTAGAGCTGGCATCCTGAATTTGGACTTACAGCTTCCTATACTGCAAGGAACCAGTCCCTCGAGAAAGATATCAACACTGGTAAAGTAGAGGGCTGTGAAAAAGGGGAAGACCCTCAATGAGATGGATTGAGACAATGGCTACAACAATGGGCTCAAGCATAGCAATGATTGCAAGGATGGCACAAGAACAGATAGTGTTTTCTTCTGTTGTACATAGGGTCACTATGACACTATGAGTCAAAATTGACTCGACAGCACCTAACAACATACTGTGAAAGAATAAATTTATGTTTCTTAAAGCCATCAACTTGTGGTAATTCTGTTATAACCATAATAGATAACTAAGACATATTATTAGCCAACACAATAATTCAAAAGCATGAATTCTTTAATCCCCCTTATTCACTGTCCAGCTTTTGCATGGATGTGAGGCAACTGAAAAGACTATTGCTTGAGTCAGGTACATTAGTCCTCAAAGTGACATATTTGCTCTTTAATACTTTAAAGAGGTCAATTGCAGCAGATTTGTCCAGCATGATACGTCATTTGATTTCTTGACTACTAATTTCAGTGACGTTGATTCTGGCCCCAAGTAAAACGAAATCCTTGACAATTTATTTTCAAAATTTTATTTCAATAAACAATATTTTCTCTGTTTTTCATTATATTGTTTATTGGACCAGTTGTGAGGATTTTTCTTTTATGTTGAGGTGTAATACATACTGAAGACTGTAGTTTTTGGGCTTCAAGGCTTCTTCACTTTCAATAAGCAAGGCTGTCATCTGTATATCACAAGTTGTTAATGAGTATTCCCTCCAATCTCGATGCCATATTATTCTTTATTTAGTACAGTTTCTTAGAAGATATGCTCAGCAAACAGATCGAATAAGTATGGAGAAAGGATACAATCCTGATGTATACTTTTCCTGATTTTAAACCATGTAGTATTCCCTTGTTCTGTTTGAATGACTGCGTTTTGGTCCATTTATAGTTTTCTCATGAGCACAATTACGTGTTCTCAAATTCCCATTCTTTGCAATGTCATCCACACAGTAGAATGCCTTTGCACAGTTAATAAAACACAGGTGAACATCTTTCTGGTATTCTCTCCACCTCAGACCCTTGGTGTAAAAGCTGGTCCTGGTCACAAGGAGTGTCACTTCCCTCAAGAGAGATGCAGCAACAAAGGGTCTTTTGTCCAAGAAAGAAAAGCTGAAGCTCAGACACAACAGATAACTGAGCAACAGTGCTGGGAGGTACAGAGGCAGAAGGCCAAGAAGGTGGTGGAAGACCAGCACCTGCTGACGGACGCCCTACTCAAGCTGGCAGAGCTGGAGAGTAGTGATGGCTCACAGTAACCCGGGAGCAGGATGATGAGCAAGCCCAGTACTCCCGAACTCAGCTGGATGAGTGCAGAGCACAGGATTCAGGGCCTTGAGGAAGAAAAGAGCCTGGTTTGGGGTGCTTCTGGCTACCCCAGCATAGCAAGCCAACCCCCTGCAGGCCATCGGGCAGCAGGTGGCTTACCAGATATGGCTGGAAGACAGAGGCACCAGCAACCAGTTCTGAAGTTCCAGAGCCCCTCAGATGCAATGTTCAAAAACACCCAGTGAATGCCAGGCACCCAGCCAACTCAGGCAGTAGGTGTTCTGCAGCTGTTGACACCCCTCCCTGCTCTTTTTGTCTTGCCAGGGCATTAGGAAAGATAATGGTGGATGTGATCAATGAGAAGTGAAGTTCTTGTGGCCCAATTTTATAAAGTTGTATTAAAAACCCCATTGGATTTCAATGTAAATAATTTGTATTTGTCAATATAAAACTAATTCAGCAAGAAAATTTTTTCCAAATATAAATGAGAATCTGTGTGATTTGTAAGCACTGTCAACAAAACATCCCATTACAGAGCTTAAATCTGTGTAATGTTTATCAGCAGAAATCACTGAAATGAGGATATTCAGACTCACTAACTCATAGCTAAAAGTGTCATCTTAAAACAACACAGACTGTATATAATGTTAAGAAGCTAACTTCAAAAAAAAGCTCATTTGAAAAATTGACCTCATTACTCTATACATCCTGAGTATATTAACATTCTTAACAAATGTGTAATGTCATGAAAACCATATTTCTTCTCTCATTACTATTAGAGATAGCGCCCACATTATAAAAACACTTTGACTATGCAGAAAATGCCTGTCTTAGTTATGGAAAGAATAACTTTATCTTCTTCAGTGTAAAATATATAACTTATAACTTATTACCTTTGTATTGAACTCTGAAGATCTGTCTTCCGTGGCTTGATGATTAGATTATACATTTTGCAAGATAAGTACATACATGTTAAACGATATCATAACTGTATTAAAAATGCATCTGTTAATTATGCAGCACCATGTAAAAATTACTAGGGCCATAAAACCATTGTAACCTTATAGAGGAATGATTAAGAACAAACCTGGGTTCAAATCCAGGTTTTGTCACTTACTAGCTATGTAACCCAGACATATTGCTTAATCGCCCTTAGCCTCAGTTTTTCATAAAAATAATAATAATAGTGCCTAGGGTTCTATTAGGACTAAATGAGATATGAATTTAAAATGTTTATCGCAGCTCTTGGTATATAGAAAGTACTTAATAAATGTGCTATTATTGTTATTACTGTAATTGCTGTTATTACTGTTAGTAGTGGTGATAGTAGTGATGGTGGTAGTAGTAACAGTAACATCCCTGTAGTGGTTGTGTTTTTGTATGTCAACTTGGCTGGGCCTGGTTGAGTCGCTGGGCAGCTGGTGGTAGTTATTCCCCATGATGAGACT
>NW_006921752.1:6729749-6732641 GCF_000298275.1 Orycteropus afer afer
TCCCCTTAGTACCACCAATATAAAGATAAAACCATTTTGAAGACTCCTCACTAAGAAAGTTGAAGATACTCTGTTCCCAACTTCTCTCTACTATTGGTTACTCCTATAATTAAAACAATAGTGTGTGTGTATACACATGGCTCACAAATTCTTTATTCCCTCTTGTACATAAAGGAAATGATTGCTGGATGCTAAAAATACCAGATGAAAATACTTCTGTACTTATGGTAAAGATATTTAAAACATTCATAATGAAAAATGATAATTTGATATGCATACATATAAATAGTTCATATATAGAAATCCAAAGAACTTTAAATATAAGAAAAATGATAAAGTTATGTACAGGTAGAATCAGTGAACTAGAATCAGTACACTAGTTCTCTAGTTCCTAATTCTCTGCCTGAAAACATTAAGCCTTCTTGATTCGTAACCTAGTGTATAAAAGCTTAAACTTAAAGAAGCATGTATGCTATTTCATTAAAATGACAATTATTTGTTAAGACATCAGGTCTCTCAGTAGACTATGGCATTATTTTATAGGAGGTGTGCTCTCTGAAATTGTTATCTCATTATTTTCAAGCCAATTCCAAGAATTTCTATATGATTGAGACAGAGATGAATTAGATCTTACCACTCTTTTGTCTTTTCATTACTTCACTGAATACAGAAGACTGTACCAAGCAACCAAGCAAAGGTGGGAATTTTCAATAGTAACCAGCTGATTATAAGACTAAGCATCAGTATTTAAAATATGATGCTGGAGAAAAAGTGCTTTTACATAAATACATCCTCAAACTCAGTTCTACCATAATTCTGAAGCTATGCTCAATATTTTAAGCATTGCAGAATGACATTTATATGCATTTGTAATATTTATAACACCTCAATTTTCTTTTATTATTAAAGCTAAATTTCACTACAGAAATATGCTATTGAAGAAGCTAAATTTTATTAATCTCTTATGTTTATTTCTTATATTTCCTCCAAGCAACATTAAAACCAAACACACTGCTTACAAGCATCACACACACTATCTTTGTTCTTCCTGAAGCCTCTAGAGAACCCTAGAAATTCTAATTAGAATTAGCAGTATGTAGTTATAACCTACATATTTTATTATTATTTCAAGTTTAGTTAATATTAACCACCATTACTTTAATTACTATATAATATCATTATCTATAACTACTGCAGATTGTAAGAAAAACAACACTCATTATAGCCTTGACGATTGTATGTCCCAAAATATCATCAAATTGATTTTTTTTTTTAAAAAAAACCTAGAACACACACAAATCTCAACAGTTGCATACATGATACATGTTCAAAAGTACTAATAGGGTCTTCTCAAACTGCCTCTAATATATATACATCTTTTCATTAATCCAGAGAGTATTCTGAAATATATTTAGTGATGTATCATTACATTTTATAAGGAAAATCTGAATGCTCTAAGTATGGGAAACAGGATTCCAGAACCAGAAGAGACCTTAGAGATTAAGAATTTGTGCTGGTTTGGCTATCATCTATCATCACATCTTCCCTAGCCTACTGATATTCACTCACAGGCAGTGCTCCAGTCTTGTGAATTCCCATCAGCTATCTGTCCTCCAAAGGCATGCTAAATGGTCAGTAAGGAAATTATTGGACCCTGAATTTCTAAAAGCATAAAATCCAACTTCTTCATTGTGAAGTTACTTTTATCACCTTCACCCCTAAGTCTCTTCATTCTACAGTCCTGACCCAACAGAAAACTATAGTAAACCCTTCATCCCTCCAGACTTCTGCTAATGGCATTCTCAGTCTAGAATGCCTTCTCTTCTTTTCTCATATTGAAATTCTACTTAAATTTCAAGGCCCAACTCAAATTATACTGCCTCTGGAATGTTCTTTTGCCATACTCAAAATTAATTAGCTTTATTTTGTATCCCTACAACATTTAAAAAATATCTATTCTAACATTTAATATAATTTGATTAAATATATTGTGCCTCTTTCTATCTCGCTCACTAGATTATGATTGCCCTTGTGTAGGGACAAGACCTCATCTATTTCTCCCTGTACCATTTAGTGCAGTACCTTGCACATAGTGGGTATTCTAAATATAAACTAAATGAAATGAGAGATGCATTCTCTCCTAAAACCAAAATAATTTTCCTTTAATAGGGAGCTCTGGTGGCATAGTGCCTAAGACACTTGACTGCTAACCAGAAAGCTGGTGATTCAAACCCACCAGCCACTCCTCTGAAGGAAGACTGGGTGATCTTCTTCCATAGGGATACCGCATAGGAAACCCAAGGAGGGGTCACTATGAGTCGGATCTGACTCAATGGTAGTGAATTTAGTTTAAATATAAGCTAAATGAAGTGAGAGATGTATTCTCTCCTAAAACAAAAATAATTTTTTTTAACAGAACATCAAAAATAATGTTCTCAGCATGATGTTTTCAAGATTCATCACGTATCAGGACTGTAGCATATATCAGAACTTCATAAGTCTTTATGGCTGAGTGATATTCCACTGTATGTATGTATCACATTTTGTTTAACCACTTACTTGTTGATTGAAATAAGTCAATCACAAAAGGGCAAATACTGTATGAATCCACAGATATGAAATATCTAGCATCAGCAAGTACATAGAGGCCAAAGTTTATTAGTGGTTACCAGGGGTGGGTAGGAGACAGGGGGAAGGTGGAACTTATTTCTTATGGAATACTGAGGTTCTTATAAGGATTATGGAACAAGCTGGAAATAGATAACAGTGATGGTTGAACTACATGATGAATGTAATTAATGTCACTGAATTGTATATCTGAAAAATGTTGAAATGCCAAATGTTTTGTTACATATATATTTACCATAAAAAATAATTTTCAAAAAATACATT
>NW_006921752.1:6733152-6738752 GCF_000298275.1 Orycteropus afer afer
AGAGCTCTGGAAATAGGTCTTAGAAATAATGGGTATGTTTCCTCCTTCCCTAATGCAGCTGAGTGAGCAGCAATGAGCAGCAGACTGGGGAAGAAAGTGGTACCCTGAGGCTAGGAAACTTAGGGCAGTGTGGTTTATGCTGATGGAGACAGCCTCACACTGATTTCTCACTAAGCCTGCCACCTATTGAGTGTTCTAAAAAAAAAAAAAGGCAGCTGTTTTATCATTAAAATTTGTTTTAGCTATGCTACAAATGTCTGGCATATGATGTAATGTTTAATTTGAAAATGCTCTTGTCCTGATTTTTCAGGAAAGTAGAAATAGTATCACATAGAAAATTAAGAGAATCTGACTTAAGAGGAAAGGAAATCCAGCATTCTTAGCAGTGAGTACATGAGAACCTTTATATGATTTTTGTTTGATTGCTGTTGTCATCAGCAATAAGAAATGTTTCTGTCATAAATAACTGGCTCTACTAGCTGCTACATAGAAGAGCAGTATATCCTCTTGGTGAATTAACATATGTATTAAGTGTCAATATCTACAGCAAACAAACAAACAAAAAACAGCAGTAGCCACAACAAGAACAAAAACTCAAAGAAGAAAAAAAAAAAATCAACCCACTGTTACTGGTTGGTTTGTGTCCCTCCAAAAATTATATTCAAGACTTAACCCCCACTACCTGTGAATGTGACCTTCTTTGAACATAGCATCATTGTTGATGTAATTAGTTAAGAAGTTCACATGAGGTCATACTGGAGTAGCATGGGCGTTAATCCAACATGACTTGTGTTTTAATCAAAAGAGGAGAGACACTTACACAGACATACAGGGAGAATGTCATGTGATGACAAAGGTAGAGATTGGAGTTATGGTACTATAAGCCAAGCAGTCCGTGGGACCATTAGAAGCTGCAAGGGGCAAAGAAGGATTTCTTCTAGAGCCTGGTGCTGACACCTTCAATTTGAACTTCTAGTCTCTCGGTCCATGGCCAAAGGCTGGTGTTTCAAACCCACCAGCCACTCCTCGGAAGGAAGGTTGGGCAATCTACTTCCGTAGTGATGATGCAGCCTCGCCAACCCAAGGAGGGGTCCCTATGAGTCGGGTCCTACTCAACGGCACATAACAACAACAACAACAGATCCATGACACAATAAATTTCAGTTGGTTCAAGCCATTCATTTTGTGGTACTTTATTATACCAGCCCTAGGAAACTAATAGACAAAAACAGTATCAAGGGGATTCTGGGAAGATGGCAGTATGAACAGACCATTGTTGTGACTCTCCACCACAAATACAACAAGAAAACAATGCTCAGCGTTGAGGAACTCTGAATCCAGGAGCAGGGGAAAGCAGCAGGGAACTATGGAGAAGCAAGAATAAATCCCTGAACAATGAGTTGCAAAACCAATTCCCCAACCATGCCCTGTCCCTCCCCCAGCCACATGGGTCACTGGCTGCTGTGAAATGGGAAGCAGTCCCAGAAAAATACTCTAACAAAAAGCATGGACAAGGAGCTAAAATAAATAAGGAAAACAATGCAAGAACAAAATGAGGATCTACAAAAAGAGCTATTGCAACTGAAAGGGACAATGTTGTCATTTTTGTGGTTGTTGTGTGCCATTGAGTAATTAAAAGAAAAAAAAAGGACTTACCAACAGACTTAAATCAAGCACAAGAAACAGTCAGTGAATTAGAGGATAAGCTATTTAACATTACAAGAGACCCAGAAGGAGATGATAGAAAGAATATTTGAAGACATGATGATAGAAAAATTATCCAATGTAATAAAGGCCACAAATCTACAAATCCAAGAAGCCCAAAGAACCACAAGCAGGATAAACCCAAAGAGACATACACCCAGTTACATCACAGTTAAATTCTTCAAAATTTAACATAGAGAATCCTGAAAGCAATCTCATACAAAGAATCTCCAAAGGATTTTAAGTGCTGAATTATCCTCAGAAACACTGGAGGCCAGAAGACAATGGAATATTTAAAGTGCTGAAAGGAAAAAGAAAATTTTCAAAGAAGAATACTATATGCAGTGAAACAGGTTAAAAAATGAGGACGAAATTGAAACATTCCCAGATAAAGAAAAGCTGAGAGAGTTCATATCCATAAGGCATTTTACTGCTAACCAGAAGGTTGGTGCTTGAAACCCACTGGCCACTTCATGGAAGGAAAATGGGGCAATCTACTTCCATAAAGATTTACTGCCTTGGAAACCCACTGGGGGTTGCTATGAGTTGTAATTGAGTCTATGGCAGTGGGTAAGTAAACGTGTTCCATAAAGAAATTCTAATGGGAGTTCTGTAGATGGAAAGGAAAAGACACTAGAATACTTTCTAAGCTATACATAAAAAGATATATCACTAATAAAGGGAAATGTATGGGCAAGTATAAGGGCTAGTAATAAGATATTCATGCTTGATAATTCTAATTGTGCTGTCCTTCATGTTTCCTAATAGCAAATATATAAAAAACATGCATAAAATGACATTAGAGGGCACATGAAATATACAGATGTAATTAATGATAACAATAAACAGGGGGAGAGAAATGGTATAGATATAGAACTTCTTACAAGTTACTGAAATTAAGTTGGTACCACTTACCCTAAAATGTTATAAATACAAGCTCATAAATGTAATATTCATGGAACCTACCAAGAAAATATCTGAAAAACATACACAAAAGGAAAAGAGAAGATAAATAAAATGGCTCACTACTGTAAACCAACAAAACATAAAAGTAAGCAGTGGAACAAAGGCAAAGAAGGCGTAATACACACAAAAATAAATAAATTATTTAAATAACAAAATGGCCGATCTAAGTCACTTCTTATCTGGAATTACAGTGAATGTAACTGGACTAAACATTCCAATGAAAAAGCAGAGAGGGGCAGAATGGATTAAAAAAATTATGCAACTGTATGTTGTTTACAAGAGACACACCTTACATTCAAGGACACAAAAAGGTTGAAAGTGAAAGGATGAAAAAAAATATGCTATGCAAATAACCAAAAGAGAACTGGAGTGGCAATATTAATATCGGACAAAGTAGACTTTAATAAAAAAAATCTGTTAGGAGAAATAAAGATGGACATTATGGACACTGTATACTAATAAAAGAATCAATTAATCAAGATTTACCGATCACAAATATATATGTACCAAACATTGGAGCACCTAAATATATAAAGCAAATAGTGATACAAGTTAAGGAAGAAATAGATAGCACTATAATAATATTTGGGAGCTCTGGTAGCATAGTGGCTAAGACACTTGCCTGCTAACCAGACGGCTGGCAGTTCAAACCCACCAGCCACTCCTCGGAAGGAAGGTTGGGCAATCCTACTTCCGTAGTGATACTGCCTCAGAAACCCAAGGAGGGGTCGCTATGAGTTGGGTTTGACTTGACGGCACATAGCAACAACAACAACATAATAATAATATTTGGAGATATCAATGTATCACTTTCAATATTTATCTTCTACAAAGAAGATAAACAAGGAAATTGCAGAATTGAATGACACTATAAACCAACTAGACTGAACCGAACACTTCAGTCAACAAGAGCACAATATATATTCTACTCCAGTGCACATGGATCATTCTCCAGGATAGACCAAATGTTAGGTCATAAACCAAGTCTTAATAAATTTAAAAAGACTGAACTCATCCAAAATATTTTCTCTGAACACAGTGGAGTAAAGCTAGAAACCAATAATGGAGAAAAAAAAAAACCTAGAAAATACACAAACATTTGGAAATTAAACAATAAAGCTACCAATGGATCAAAGGAGAAATCACAAATTTCTAAGAGTCAAATGAAAATGAAAGCACAGTATACCAAAACTTATGGAATGAAGTAAAGGCAGTGCTCACAAGGAAACTGATAATGATAATTGCCTATATGAAAAAACAAACATCTCAAAACAATAGCCTAACGCTGTAATTATAGGTATAGCAAGGATTGAGAGGCTGGAGAAGGACTGGGCAGTGCTTCCTTCAGCCGTACAGAGGGTCACTATGAGTCAGAGCTGACTCAACAGCACCTAAAACCAACAATGTAACTCTAGGCACTTCAAAGAGAAGAAACTAAGCCTAAATCTACAAGAAGAATGGAAATAGCAAAGATCAGAGCATGAATAAAATTGCAAACAGAAAATCAATGGAATAAAAACCAAAAGTTTGTTCTTTGAAAACATCAATAAAATTAACAAGCCATTAGATAGACTGACAAAGAGAAAAGCTGCCAATAGCCAAAATAAGAAATAAAAGAGTGGACATTACAACTGACCTGACAGAAATAAAGAGAATTATGACACAATATTATGAACAACTGTAAGACAACAAACTAGATAACCTGCATGAAATGGACAGCTTCATAGAAACACACAACCTATGCAAACTGCTTCAAGACAAAATAGAAATCGATAAATTTGTAGACACAACCAACCTACCCAAACTGACTCAAGATCCATAAATAATGAAGAGATCGAATCAGTGATCAAAAACCTCTCAACCAAAAAAGCCTCCTAAACCAGATGGCTTCACTGGGGCATTCTATCAAATATCTGGAGAACTGACACCAATATTCAAACTCTTCCAAAAAAAAACAGAGAAGGAAAGAATACTCCCTAATTCATACTTTGAAGCAAACATAACTTGATAGAAAAACCAAAGACATCACAAGAAAAGAAAATTTCAGATCAGTATCTCTTGTGAATACAGATGCAAAAATTCTCAACAAAATACTAACACACAGAATCCAACAGCATATTTGAAGAGTCATACACCAGGACCAAGTAGGCTTTATTCCAGGAATGGAGAGATGGTTGAACATTAGAAAATCAATATAATAAAGAAAAAGAAAATCACATAATCATCCTATGGATGCAGAAAAAGCATCTGAAAAATCCTACACCATTTTTTGATGAAAACATCAAAGAAGACTGGGCAAAATAAGGGAAATTCCTCAGAATGATTCAAGGCATATATGAAAAGCAAATAGCCAACATTATACTTAGTGGAGAAAGACTGAGAGTTTTCCCCTTGAGACTGGGAACAAGACATGGGTGCCCCCTCTTACCACTTCTATTCAATAATGTGTCCTAGCCAGAGCAATAAAACAAGCAACAGTAATCAAAACAGCAACAGCTTGGTATTGGTACGCTAAACACAAACCAATGGAAAACAATTGAGAGTTCAAACATAAACCCACATATCTATGGTTAACAGCTTTTTGACAAGGGTGATCCAATGAAGAAAGAATAATCTCTTCAATAGATTGTACTGGAAAACTTGGATTTCCATGTGCAGGAAAAGGAAATAGAACCCATGCCTCACACCATACACCAAAAAAATAAATAAATAAATAAATAAAAATGGATTAAGGATCTAAATATATAAATTAAAAACTTTACATTCATAGAAAAAAATACAGTACAAACATTTATCAGGCCTAGCTTATAACAAGGAGCTCTGGTAGCATAGTGGCTAAAGCACTTGACTGCTAACCAGAAGGCTGGCGGTTCAAACCCACCGGCCACTCCTCGGAAGGAAGGTTGGGCAATCCTACTTCCGTAGTGATA
>NW_006921752.1:6739037-6740958 GCF_000298275.1 Orycteropus afer afer
TCCTTCCGAGGAGTGGCTGGTGGGTTTGAACCGCCAGCCATCTGGTTAGCAGGCAAGTGTCTTAGCCACTATGCTACCAGAGCTCCCATATATCTAATAGGAATCTAATAATCAAAAAAATACATGAAATTTTGGCAACTGACCAACACAACAAAAATAACTCAATCAGAAAATAGGCAAAGGACTTGAATAGACATTTCACCAAAGGGGATATTCAATGGCCACTAGACAAATGAAAAGATGCTCAACAACATTACCGATTATAGAAATGCAAATCAAAACTACAATGAAATTATCATTTCACTTTCACTAGGATAGCTAAGATTAAAAAAATAAAAATAAAAACCCATAAACTAAAAAAAGAAAAATGTTGCAAGGATGTGGGGAAATTGGAACCCTTTTCTAGCACTGGTAGCAAAGGCAGAATGTTATACCCATTGTGGAAAGCAGTCTGGTAGTTCGTCAAAAAACAAAAAACTGAATAATACTTTAGCTTAACTAGTGAAAAAGGACTGCCTTGAGCATTATACTCTTTTAAGAACCATCCATGTGGGATCAAGTTGACAACAACAATTCAAAATACTATATAGAAAATTTAAGTTGCAGTGAATTTATGTTAAAGACTGAGTAACTCAGAAAACGGAGCTCTGGTGGTGTAATGCCAAGGGCATTTGACTGCTAACCAGAAGCCTGGAAGATCAAAACCACCAGCCCCTCCTCAGAAGGAAGGTTGGGCAATCTACTTCCATAGTGATAGTGCCTCGGAAACCCAAGGAATGGTCACTATGACTCGGATCTGAGTCAACGGCAGTGAGATTTTTTTTTTAACTTAGAAAAGGAGAGTTACCTTTACACAGACAGTACTGAGTTGTCAATGATGGCAAACATTGATCTACGGGCAGATATATGGCTAGACAGGCTGAACAATAAGGTATGTCATGTCTAGGCACGGGGCAGTGGGCCCAAGCATGTGTAAGGTTGGCAGATGATGTTTCTACAAGCATATTTGTATATTCTGTAAGAATGTCCAGGTATATAGCAGAGCTGACAAAGGAAAAGGTTGTAGTGACTTCTCGGGCACAGCCAGCTACCCAGAGGGAGCAAGTAGTTGGACCAGTGGGCTCGGGACCATAGTCGCAGGGGACATCAAGCTCAATTGGCATAACATACTACACAAAACATTTTTCTACCTCCTATTTTGGTGAGTAATGACTGAGATCTTAAAAGCTTGCAAGCATCCATCTAGATGCAAAAATGGGTCTCTCCTCATCCAGAGCAAGGAAGAATGAAGAAAACCAAAGATTCATGGAAACAATTAGTCCTAGAGACTGGTACACCATGCAACCCAAAGACTATACAACTATGAGATCAGAAGAACTAGATAGTGCCTGGCTACCTGCAGTGAACTGCTTGATGTGGCCCTTCTAGCCATTGTCCTCCATTCTGTGATGTTTTGTAAATCCTATTATCCATGCCTATTCGGGGTGGTGTGGTAGTTAAGGTCAGGTATCAACTTAGCTGGGCAGCTGGTAGTAGTCATTCCCTATAATGACTGCCAATGGACTCTGTGATGGGATTTAGGTTAATGCTGTTGGGGCAACACAGGTGGAATGTATCTTGAGTCCTGCCTTGCTGGAGGGTATAATTCAAAGCACCACCCTTAGCTTCCCTGAGGGTATACCTACGAATTTCCTGGGAAGATTCGCTCTCCTCTTGCTCCATCTTTGTGTCTTGGATCATCCTCATCTCACCCCTGGATTTGGGACAGCAGCCGTCATCTGATCTGCTGATCGAGGTTCATCAAACCCCGAGAGTTGGGAGGATCCGCCAGACCTACTCACGGACCCGGGACTCCCCAGCCTGCCAGACTTCACCACTACCACATGAGACGAACCCTTGGGTGTCTGTGAGTTCTGTGAGG
>NW_006921752.1:6741114-6745500 GCF_000298275.1 Orycteropus afer afer
CCACTCAGAGGGGGATCTATGTAGGAGATCCTGGACAGAGAGGGAGAACAATGCGGAACAAAACTCAAAATCATTTGGGGGAAAAAAATAAAAAAGGACCAGGTTTGCTGGTCTGATAGAGCCTGGTGGAACCACTGAGACTATGGCCCCTAGCTGCCCTCCAGGTCTGAAATTGAAATCACACCTGTGGCTTCCAGCCAAACAAAAGACAGGCATAGGAGTTGAACATTACCCGTGGTAGATACATTCCTTGGAGAGCACAATCATGGGAGAAATAGGGCTGTTTATGCAAAGGGAGACAGCTCAGGGGGCAGGAGTGCACGGAGGGAAGGACACAGGGAAGAGGTAACTATCGGGAGGTAGTGGGAAGGGAGCTATTGTATTGGGGAAAATTGTACACAATGTCATGAGACAAAGTGTATGTCAACTGCTGTATGGAAAGTGAATTTGCTCTGTAAACTTTTCACCCAAATCACAATTAAAGAAAAAAATCAGTTAACTATACTCATTATATACTAGGTATTGATATTATTTGTTTATAGACAAAAATGGAAAATTTCTTAGGAAATCAAACTGATTTATACAAATATAGGAGGAAAGACCATTTAAATGCCATCACATTGATCTTATTCCAGTTTCCTTCAAGCTTCTAACTCATTTGTATTGTTACATTATTTTCTATTATATGGTGAACTGAAAGTTCATCTCTGCTTCACTTTAAAATGGAAAATTTCACTATAAAGAGGTATAACATACATTAAACAACAGAAATTAAATTTACATTTTCAGATGAACAATAACATTTATGCAAAATAAAATTTACAGAAAAAACAGTTATTCTTCTTATTTGCCAGGTAAAATATAGATGTTAATCTATTTATGTTTGACCCTGTCCAGTGTGAAAAAAATCACATTTATATACATGAGTAGCAATTTTAGCAAAGCACAGAATCCCAATATATCGGAATCAGCAATTATATTTGAAAAACAAATTGTACCTTTTATCTGGGTGGCAAAATTCAGTGCCAATTTTGCAAAGAGATCGGGATTTTCAAATTTATCTTCCTTAACTTTTAACCAGAAACAGTTCTCCGATAATTCTTTGGGCTCAATCTAAAACAAAATAATAAATATATGTTTCTGAATTAATACTTCATATGTAATTTTTCAAAAAATTCACTTTCAGCAAGGTTGAATGAGAGTTCTTTTATTCATTATCTACTAAATCAATTTTACAGTCTATCAAAATAACACTTTTAAATATCCATTTTGGGGAATTTCTCAGACTTTTAATGGTTTACAGAAAGGTACACAATACCAATAGGTCATATAGCAAATTAGATTTTTAAAAAATCTTCCACTGGAAGACATCTTAAAGTAATTTAGTACATACATCCCTCCTCTAACTCACACCACATTCATCTTCCTCCTGGATTTAAAGAAAGAAATGTGAAAGTCAGAACTGAGAGTTTAGGGCCTAGGTAGAAGGCAATAACCATAATAGTACCTGATACATACCTCCTGCATGTGCTAGGTAATGTATTAAATAATTTACATATATTAACTTCTCTAGTCTTTACAACAATCCTTTGAAACAGGTCATAATATTCTCTCCATAGAAGAGAAATGGAAACTTGAGGCTCAGAAAGTTTAAATGTCTGCACAATTTCATACAGCTTTTAAGTGGTTGAGCTAGGATATAAACACAGGCAATCCAGTTCCAGAGAACTGTGCTCTTAACCACTACAGTGAAACCCAAAGTTAAAACTGTATTCTTTACAATAAGTCATGATGCTTTGTAATTGGGAAATACCATTAGATTGTATATGCTAAATTACCATATACATTACATTTAAGGAACTCTAGTGGTGCAGTGCCTAAGGCATTTGAGTACTAACCAGAAGGTCAGCGATTCAAATCCACCAGGTCTCTATTAAAGGAAGATGAGGCAATCTACATCCATAAGCCTGGGGAACCCAATGGGAGCCACTATGAGTCAGAATCATGACTCAATGGCAGTGAATTTGTTTTGTTTTGTTTTTTGTTTCTTTATAATTACATTTACACACACAGATGCACCAACAGTTTCTGGAGCCTGTATTTTTGTGGATTTTGCCACATAAAAAAGAACTACATTACAATACAATTAATTCTTCATTTATTGTTCTAAGCAAAGCATAGATGGACACTTGGCTTTTTGAAATTGTTTCTGCCATCATTCTGACCCAACCAATTTACTACATAGACACTGTCAGATATCATGTAAGTGTGTTCTTGGATGAGTTATTTTCTTTAAATGGTGGTCTGGGAAATTGTATTTTCATTACAGGATTAGCTCTTTTTAGTTAATGGGGACAGTATCATCTTTTATAGTAAGTTTCTTTTTATAAACATTTCAATGATAAAGTAAAATAAGATTCATCAGACATCCTATCAAAAAACAGTAAAGTTATGTCATTAACAAATACTGTCACGTATTCAACATTATCTCTAAAGTTTAAAACTCAGTATAAACAGCATCCTCAAAGAGCAAGAATAACTAAAATAACAAGGCTCAATAATAATAAAAAAAAGATTATTTTAAGAAATTGTTATACTACTTAAAGTTAATGATGGTAAAAGAATCAAAATTGTTTTCCATGTGGGGATATATTTTGTGTATTATTCTTTATACCATTTTATTGATTTATTTTGCATTGTACATTAATTTCATATTTTCTGTGATGTTTCCAATTATCTAGATACTATACTGACAAATGAGCATAAGATTGTTAACTCACAAAAGAAAGCAAGAGGGTCAGCAGTCATATTCTCAAACATTATACAACACATATATGTAACAAGAGGAGCACTGTGGTTAAAGCATTGGGCTGTTATCCAAAAGGTTGGAAGTTGGAACCCAGCAGCTGCTCCTTGGGAGAAAGGTGAGGCAGTCTGCTTCTATAAAAATTTACATTTTTCCAAACACTTTGGGCAGTTCTACTCTGACCCACAGGGTCTCCATGAATCACAATTAACTAAATGGCAGTGGGTTTATATGTAACAATACAGTTATTTACACATTATTGATCCCCAATGACAAGAAAAAACAAACCAATACAAAACAAGCCACTAGTTATACTATTACCTTTGACCAATTGATTCTCTTCATGGACACTTCAGGTTTATATATTTTTTTCTCCTTCATTCCATAAGGCAGATCAAGTGGTGCTCCTATAGGAGGAGGAACTCCTCCAAGAGGTGGTGGTAGAGGAGGTCCTCCAAACAAAGGTGGTGGTGGTGGTACACCATTTAGTCCAGATAAAGGAGGTGGAGGAGGAGGAGCATTTCCTCCTTGTAGAAGTGGTGGAGGTGGAGGTGGTGGTGGAGGTGGAGGTGGTGGGGTAGGTGACGCAACACCTGGCAATGGAGATGGTAGAGGAGGGACTGGAATTCCTGATGAACCTGACAGTGCATGTCCCTAAAATATAAATAATCCAGTGTTTAAGTGCTTGTAATATAATATAGAAGCAAAAAAATAGCTATAGGTAGACATCTGTACTTTTTTTAAAGATAATATGCTCTTTAATTTAGCAACATCTAAGTGTTAAACCATATAAGAAAAAAATACACATAGACTTTTGATAGGCCTTATAAACTTTGGACAATGACTAATTTCACTAATACACTAATGCAGGCAATGTTAGAGAAGCTCTGGTGGTACAGTGCTTAAACCAAAAGGTTGCTAGTATGAACCCACCATCCACTCCACAGAAGAAAGATGAGGTAATCTGCTTCCATAAAGATGTACAGCCTGGGAAACGCTATGGGGCATTTCTACTCTTTCCCATATCATCGCTATGAGCCAGAATCAACTCATTGGCAGTGGGAATGGTTTTGGTTTAGCCAAGCTGGCATCTTCAAAGATTTTTTGGCATATTCCTCCAAAATCATGAAAAATTACTTTTTATTATAAGCACATGCACAAAAGAAGTACTCTATGGCTTGGGCCTGTTAGAGTAGTTGGGCAGAATATAGGATAACTAATATAAACTCATGGATTTGATTCCCTTGCTAGCCAACTAGCTTTACATAAAGAGTCCGTCTCCTAGCACCAGTGGCCTAGTTGTCTGTTGATACCAATACTTCATACTAAGTAACATCCATTTGCATTGTAATATATGCATATACACATATTATTTCATTTAATTCTTATTATAAGCCTGTAATATAGGTAGAAGAGACCCTGGGTGGCACAAGTGGTTAAATGGTCCACTACAAACCAAAAGCTTGGCAGTCTAAATTCACCCAGAAGTGTCTCAGAAGAAAGGCTTAGTGATGATCTACTTCTGAAAGATTAAAGCCATTGAAAACTCTATGTTGGGGCAGTTCTTCTCTGACACAGAG
>NW_006921752.1:6746085-6756457 GCF_000298275.1 Orycteropus afer afer
TGATCCCACAGAATGTGGAAATTATTGAACAATATCATTAATATCTCATGCAACCAAAATCTTACTGAAGATAAATCAAAAATTGTTGGAGCCATACATTCACAGAGAACTTCCAGAACTGCAAGCTGGTTTCAAAAGAGGGAGTGGAGTAAGGGATATCATTGCTAATGTCAGACAGATTTTGGCTCAAAGCAAAGAATACCTGAAAGATGTTTACTTGTGTTTTATTGACTATTCAAAAGCATTTGATTGTGTGGATCATAACAAATTACGGATAACATTGAGAAGAATGGGAATTCCAGAACACTTAACTGTCCTCATACAAAACCTATACATATATCAGGAAGCTGTCATTCAAACAGAACCAGGAGATACTGCATGGTTCAAAATCAAAACGGGAGTGCAGCAAGGTTGTATCCTTTCAACACACTTACTCAACTTGTATGCTGAGCAAATAATCCAAGAAGCTGGATTATATGAAGAAGAACATAGCATCAGGATTGCAGGAAGACTTATTAACAACCTACAATACACAGATGACACACGTTTGCTTGCTGAAAGTGAGGATGACTTACAGCACTTACTGATGAAGATTATGGATGACACCTCAACATAAAGAAAACAAAAATCCTCACAACTGGTAACAGCTTCACAATAAATGGAGAAAATATTGAAGTTGTCAAGGACTTCATATTACTTGGTTCTACAATGAACATCCATGGAAGTAGAAGTCAGGATAAATATTGCATTGTGCAAATCTGCTACAAAAGAGCTGTTTCAAGTGATGAAGAATAAAGATGTCACCTTGAAGACTAACGTGCACCTAACCCAAGCCATGGTATTCTCAATCACCTCTTATGCACATGAGAGATGGACAATGAATAAAGGAGACCAAAAACAAGTGGATGCTTTTGAGTTGCGGCACTGGAGAAGAATGCTGAGAGTACCGTGGTCTGCTGAAGGGACTAACAGATCCTTCCTGGAAGAAGTGAAGCCAGAATGATCCTTGAAAATGAGAATGGCCAGACTTCATCTCACCTACTTTGGTCATATTGTCAGAAGGGACCATTCCCTGGAGAAGTATATCAAACTTTGTAAAGTGGCGTGTCAACTAAGAAGGGGAAGGCCTGAACGAGATGGATTGACACAGTGGCTGTGATGATGGGCTCATGTACATCAAGAATCGTGAAGCTGGCACAGGACCAGGCAGTGTTTTGTTCTGCTGTGCACAGGGTTGCTATCAGTCCGAGATGACTCAATAGCACCTAACAACAACAACAAGCTTATAGATGTAGAAATGGAAACTTCAAAATTTTAAGGGACTAACCATAGATCACAGTTTGAAACATGATGAGGACTTGAATACAGATCTCCTCATACTTAATGAAGTCCTCTATTCCCTGTATCAGACTTGTTGTTACTGTTAGTTGCCATCAAGTCAACTCTGAGTCATGACAATCTTATGAGTACAGAGTAGATCTAGTCACCATGGTGTTTTCAATATGTTTGTGTGACCTTTCAGAAATGGATCACCAGGCCTGTCTTCCAAAGTGCCTGGGTTGAAATCAGCAACCTTTCAGCCACTTAACCATTTGTGCCACCCAGAGACTCCATCAATAGCAGACAGACAACCTCTTTGTGAATGAATATAAATTTGCTATGAGGATAATTAATTCACACAGATTGAATTATATGGATACTACAATGTATTTCTACTAAAAGAAAGCAACTTCAAGTTCATTCTCTAATGGTAATATATGGCAGATGAAGAAAAGCACTATATTCCATAACGTCTTCTTTTGTGATGATCCATCTGTACCCATTTTTTTAAACCATTACTGATCAGAATGGTTCACTTTCAAAATAAAGAAATACAAAAGTGGAATTGTTTAATATGAATATTCCTAAGAAACCCCTACCAATGAATAGACATCTTTTGTAAACAAGATATGACACAGCATTCATTGAAAGAAAAGTTTAAAACTAATGAAACATCTTGGTATAGTGTGATTTTTATTTTGCAAAAATGTCTTATCTTTATTAATAGAAATTTTCTACTTGGATCATTTAATTGTACTAACAAATAGAATTGAAGCATATTTTTAAAGCACATTTTTAGAACAATTTAAAGGTTTAACCTATTTACAAAAATACTACAAGTGAACAATCCTAGGTTGGCATGATCATGGAAATGTTTCCATAATAATCACTGAGCAATAACCAAGTATTTTATTCATATGTATGAATGTTTACATGTAAATATTCATATACACAACTAAAATAGTTATATACTTAACAAATAACAATCCTTTCAGAGGTTAGGAAGAAATGAAAAGATGAGATTAAAATATGCAAACCTATTTTCATTTTATTTGTAACACAGTAAAATTATAAAAAATTCTGATTGCCATCAAGGAAATTCTCGGAAAAATTATATTTTTATTCTGAAAAATCTCAGGAAATTATAATTCACCTTATAAGTTTTGTATAATTTTTTAAAAAATATTTTGAAAGGCAAAATGTGTGAGCCATTTTTTATTAAGGGACAACAAAATTAAAGGAATACATTTGGTAGATATCAGTCAAATTTTGTCTTTTAGATATTTTTAACGCTATTAAACTGGTACCACCACAGAACCTCAAATGCTTATATTAAATGTCACAGACCTACAGAAAGTAAACCATAGCATCTTTTTTCTTCCCTCCTATGAAAAAATAAGAATTGAGTGATTAAATTAGACCTCATCAAATACAGCAAATGAATAATTTTGTATTTGGAACATATTGTAGTGTACTAGAATGTGCTTCATGACTCTACTTTTATAGGCCAGTTAATTTAATAAAAAATAAGCAACTACTCACTAAACAGGAGATCAGGTAGTGTAGTGTCTAAGGCACTTGACTGCTAACCAGAAGGCTGGCGATTTAAACCCACCAGCCACTTCTCAGAAGGAAGGTTAGGCAATCTACTTCCATAGTGATACCACCTCAGAAACCCAAGGAGGGGTCATTATGAGTCGGGTCTGACCCCACAGCACATAACAACAACAACTCACTAAACAGCAAAGGCCTGCATTAGTGCAGTAGGACCTTGAATAAGTACAAGAGTATGAATAAAAAATAAGAAAAAGAAATAGACACTGCCCTCAAAACTGCTTTTATTAAAGTGGAAGAAACAAAGCAGGTACAGAAACAATTCAATACAAGTGGTCTAAAAATATAACATAGATATTCAGTGAAATTTCCTAATGAGGGTTTTGGTGAAGATTTCCAAAGGTTATGTTATTGAGTTCATCCTTAAAGGATATGTTTCACATGTACAGATTATCAACGAAGGGTACTTCTAACAGAGACTAATATAAGCCAGCATTTCTAACTAAATTTAACAAAGCACTATTTCCGGGAGATGTTAACAGGTGTTCTAAGATAAAGTGTTCTATTTGGTCAAATGAGTTTAGGAAATTGACAGGAAAGAGACAAGTCTCTTCCATGTAGGACATCCAGGCCTCTTGAATATGCTAATGAGTACACTGGAGAATCTCCAACAGGAGAATTCTACATTTATGAAATTTCTTAAGACTATTTAATGTTTTCCTCATGGAAGGCCTATTAACATCTTTGTAACTCATGTCTAGGAAATGCAGGCAGATGGGAAAAGTATGAAGACGGTAAATTCTAAATGTCAAGGGGGTGGAATGGTAACTTAGCTCCAACAGAAGCTGTAGTTAAAGCAGTCAGAAATTTAGCTGGAAAGGGGAGATAAGGGAGGCTATGATTGAAGACCTTAAAAGTCCTAGTAAGGAGATTTTTATTTAATCTTGAATGCAACAGGCAACCACTGAACATATTAGAGCCTGGAGTGACAATAATCAGGGCAGTGTTTTAGGAAGATTAATTTGCCACTGACATAAAGGATGGATTTGAGGAGAAAGAGATTATAGGCAGGGGGAAAAGTTAGTAAACAATTATAACATTCCAGGCAAGATGTAATGAGAGAATAGACCTCAGTGGTTGTGGGTTTTGATGCCAGAGGGGAAAAAAAGACAGTGAAAGAAGTGACATAAAAGAGTGACTACCTTAATTTTTCAGAGAACGAGGCACAGAAAAGACAAAGAAAATTTCAGTCTCATTCACTAAAAAAAAAAAAAAAAGAGGGTAAAATTTAAATAACTTAGAATGGAGACCACACTGGTTTGAGAAAAGATAGGACATCACAGAAACCCTTGTAAATGGTGACATTTGACTTTCATACTGAATGGGATATCAGAACAAAGATATACAGAGAAAAGAAAAGAGCAGAGGATGGTAAAACAGGAGAATGTCACCATTTAGGTGGTGAAAATAACAGAGAGTAGTTTAACAGCTGTAAAAAGGCAAGATGATACCAAATAGAGAGTCATGCATTGAAATGCAATGATCAAATACAAGTGAAATAGTCTAAAGTCAGGAAAAGACCACTGCACTGGGGAATTTGGAGGTGAGTTTTGAAATAACTTTTCAGTACACTGATGGAAACAGACCAATTCAATGAACAAACATACTGAGCATCCACTATGTTAAGAAGCAATCTTAATATTCATTCAAGAACTAAACTGTGCTGAAGACAGTACTTAATCAGCTCTAAAGTTAGATACCCTAGTTAAGATTTTAAGTGTGTATAGGAACTTTTCATCATAGGGAATGTAGGTAGAAATGCAAAGCTTACAGGTTTTGAAATTGTGGTAGTTGGCATTTAGAGGTCTCAAAAAGCTTTGGGGACAATTAAAATTAATGAGCATTTCTACATTCTTTTTGAAGAAAATACTATGTACCAGATTTTTCAAAATCATGAAAATTTCACCTCAAAAAGTTTTTCTTGTGTAATATAGTCTGTTAAAAATATTCTGGGCAATTTCAAAAACTATTACCCAAACATTAAAATGATTTGTTGTCTTGGAAATAGAATTAGGAGAGTTATGTAAACTAAAATGTGAAACTGCCAAAAAGTCTGCTTCTGGTCATATGTTCACCTTCCATATAACAAGATATCACTGCAGAACTTAGTGTGGCATGACAAAGTCTGTATCTAGTTTTATTACCTGAGTGCGAAGCTGCTGGATTTCTGTTTCAAGCTCTTTGATTTTTTCTTCTCTTTTCTGAAGCTCAGCTTGAGCTTGCTGTCGAGCTGTGAATTCTTCATCAAACTGCAAGAATAACCACCATAAATGGACCTTAATAATAAAGTTTCAAGAAAGCTTTCAATACTATTATGTAATATATAAATGATTGTTTTCCTCTTTGATTGCCTAGACTACCAAGAAAATCAGAGTTCTTGACTGTTTTCATGACAATTAAGTACTGAGGTTGGGTGGGGTGAATGCTGGTAGTGGCAGTAGTAGTAATTTAAGAAATATGCCACTGACCCAAGGCTAACAAACCCATTTTCATTTCTGAAAAGAAAATACAAAATAAAAAAATGGGAGGGCTGAGAAGTTTCTCTTCACACATCATAGCCATTCATTGTTTTCTTATTAAAAATTAAGTTTCAGAAGAAATACTAACTTTTAAAGTTTCTTACCATACATATAAGTTTAATGAATTAGAATATGAAAACTAAAAATAAGTTGTAAAAAAGTTCAACTTCTTAAATTTTTAACCTTGAGAAGAGATTGCGTTTCTAGAATGCACAAATACATGTACTTTAATACAAATTAGAGTGTTTATATTACAATCTTAATTGTCCAGCATCCCAAAAGAGGTGTATCATGAAATCTTATGGGTGAATGTTAGGGGCATGGCATAAAGCCATTCTCCTTCAGATGGCTAGCCACAACATGTTCATAAAATGTTATGAGAGAGAAAGTGAGATGTTAAAGTATGGTACACTAAGTCAGACACTGTCTGAATGGTCTCTGAAGTTATCTACTGTGTCTCAGTCTCTACTTCAGTCAAGCCTCTAAACAGGTTCAAACAAGCTTGAATACTTAAAGTGAACAATGTTTATGTACAGCTAAAGAAAGATAATTCCATTTTATCTGTCCTTTTTTTGGTCAATGCCACCTCTAGTCACTGTAGAAACCTATACATTATTCCAACAATGCTATTCCAGTTTCTAAAAATGATCTATCTTCTTGTCTAGAATTTTCTTTAGAGTTTGTGGAACAATACAAAGTATGTTCACTGTTAATAAATATTCATTCTCAGAGGGGATGTGACCTTTGGAAATTCTAAAATACCATTATTCAGATCTAACTCTGAACAAGAATGGGTGAGCAAACTGGATTAAAAATAGTGTTTTGGTTAAACCTGAAAAAGTACGTAGAAATTATTTTATTCATCCATACCCAAGTCCCTGTAAAACATGCCAGAATGGTTAATCCAAATCTTTTCTAGCCTTTTTAAATTTCAAGACTAACCCAGAGACTCCACAGTCAGTAACTGATTGTTTCAGACTTGAGGGAGAAGATGAAGGTCCTCCAATGTGAGCTTGTCTGACTTCACCAATTTCCATCGTAACTATTTACCTGAATACACTGTCATTCCTCTTCCCAAAGTTAGCTTCTCAATGTGTGCTTTCTGAGCATAATAAACACACAAGCACACCGTCTACAATCCCCAATTCCCTTCTATATATGGAGTATTGATACATTTAAAGAGAGTCACATAATCTTTCTGCTTATAAAATAAAATTATTTTAAAAATCTGTAAAACCATAAATCAGAATTACAGAAGCCTGAAATATGTGAGCTGGAAGAGGCCTTCTTAGAAGTCCACTAATCTCATTCTCTCCTCTAATGATGAATAACTAATATTCAAGGAGAGTAAGTGGCTTACGTAAATCATAGCTAATCAGTGGCAAAGCTGATCTCATATCTTCTATCACTCCACACTTTTTAAAAACTAATTTATACTCCCTTTAAAAATGACCCAAAATAAAAGAAGATAGGCAGATAACCACTAGGAGATCATATCTGTTTTCATTCTAAATGCTGGTGGTGAGAATAAAGCTTTAAATACTGAATGATTTTGTTATTATTACTATTTTCAATATTCTATTTTGCATAATATATGCTTAAAGAAAACTTTTACCAGATAGAAAATCACAATTTGCCCCAATCTTGTGATATTATCACCATACCAGCCAAAAATTAAGGAGATTCTGATTTTCAAAGGAAGTTTTAAATGTGCTACTTAAAACAAGAACATCAGAAAGATAAAGGTCTATTAATCAAAAAGCATGCATTTCTTGCACCAATAAAAATGACAGCTTCACACAAATATTTTATGCTCGAGCTCTTAAAATCTATCCTAGTAACTGAAAGAGCAAAAATATTTCTTCAGATGCCCTGAAGTAACATCAGTAATACTCTGTAATTTCTAGAGTGATAGCAAAAGTGATTATTTAATCTCAAGGTAAGTCATAACTTTGAAGAGACAGCAATAAGTAAGCACTTTATCTTGCTGTCAAAAGGCTGAAAACTGGAGAGCTTTTAGACTTGTGCTTCAGCGCTTTTCCCTGCCACCAACAGAAGAGAAATACTCTAGAGCTTCTTAGGATCTACAATAAAAAAATTAAACTTTTGGTGGAAACTAATATAATTGCAGCTATGCATTCAAGAAGGAAGGAAAAGACAACCTTAGATATAAACAAAATTAAGAGATTCATAACACTGGCATTTGCTGCAAGGCACATACGTAAGGCATGGAAAGAAACAGGAACCTCAAATCCCACCAAGCTCACAGGAACTAACAGCATCATTTAAAAAATGCTAATTAAAACATTCAAAGATGCTAATCTTAAACAGAGAGACACACAGAGACAAAGAGTATATTCCATCATTCTGTTGCTGCCAATAGGACTGATTTTAAAACAAAGAACAGAGGACTAGCTAAACTTCTCGTAGTTCTCCCAGGTGCTACATAATCTAAGTGAGAGCTACAGTAAAGCAATGGAAGATTTTGGCTGATTACATCTAAATACCTCCTTTCAACAACCTATTTTTAGTTACTTTATCACTTTAGTATAATATAGCTAGTGCTCTTCCATTTTGGATGAAATGCAATGAGGAGAGAACAGTAGCAACTTTATCTTAATAGGAAACAAATGATATTCTGTGGTTATGTTTTGGGTCCAGAAATATAAAGTATTATACAAATGAAATGACATAGTAAGTCATCACATATAGAAAAAGATAGCCCATGTGTTGTGATAAAATTAAGTTAAGCAATTATAACTAATATTTTATAAGTCTTACCTTCTTTGAAAACTCCACTGCTTTTTGTTCACTTTCTTCAACTTTCGCTTTGTTTACACAAGAATCTACCAAGATTGATCAAAAGTGGTTAGGTATTATCACATTGGATCGCTAGGCAAGATTGCTGCCAGTGTATAATTCTAATATATATACTATCATTTTTATGCCAATTGCTATTAAAGGAAAATTAACCTATACTATGAATAAAATGTAAACTATCATGTTTTCCTTCTTTGGCATACTCACTGAATTCAATGATAAGCTTGCTGAAGCACAAACCCAAGCATCTCTGAATGTATTTGACCAAATCATCACCATTTTAACAGAATTCAATTGGTTCTCGACTTGTACAATTATAAAATGGTTTTAAGTGGTTTTCATACTTTATTATGGGTAGAGAGTTGCTCGAGAACAAACCTCAAAATGACAAATAAAAAAAAGCTAGAAGAGGAGATATAAAGCACTCATCAATTCAGGTTTCCAAATGAAAGATTTTACTTAAGTAATTTTTAATCTGGGGCAAATTGTATCATGTATATCAAAAAACAAATTTCAAATATTTAGAAACAATAAAATGCTCAAGAAGTATGTTGTATGTATGCATGTATGCATGTATGTTTATTTTCCTAATAAAAATCCTTTCTACTGATTTATAAAACAAATAACTGGAAAATGTTTTCTTCAGAAATACTGCATTTCTTATCACTACATATAGAGTCTATTCTGTACCTAGCCATTCTATTCCTATTTACCATAAAACAAAACAAACAAGCTAAGCCCATTGCAATAAGTTAATTCCAACTCTTAGCAGCCCTATAGGGCAGAATAGAATTGTTCCATTTCCAAAACTGTAAATCTTTAAGGAAGCAGACTAACACATTTTGTCTCATGGAACAGCTAGTGGTTTCTACTGCTGACCGTTTGGTTAGTAGCTGAACACTTAACCAGGGAGTCTCCAGGGCCCCTATTTATCAAAGAGAAATGAAAATATGTCTATACCAAGTCTAGGAGCTCTGGTGGCGTAGTACCTAAGGCATCTGACTGCTAACCAGAAGGCTGGTGGTTCAAACCCACCAGCCACTTCTCGATAGACTGGGCAATCTACTTCTGTAGAAATACCACCTCGGAAACCCGAGGGTTCACTATGAGTCAGAACTGACTCAACAGCAGTTTGTTTTTTTCATACCAAGTTTAATACATGAATGTTCATAGTAGCTTTATTTACAATGCCAAAAACTAGAAATAACTAAAATGTTCATGAAGATATGAATGGATAAAAAAATTGCAGTAACTCCACATAATGGAATTCTACTCAGCAATAAAAAAGAATAGACTACTGATACATGAAATACCACATGTATAAATTTCAAAATTACTATACTGAATGAGCTCTGGTGGCATAGTGCCTAAGCCCTTTGCCTCCTAACCAGAAGGCTGGTGGTTCAAACCCACCAGCCACTCCTTGGAAGGTTTTGGCAATCTACTTCCATAGAAATACCACCTCGGAAACCCAAGGAGGGGTCGTTATGAGTCGGGACCAACTTGACAGCAGTGAGGGTTTTTTTTGTTGTTGTTGTTTATGCTGAATGAAACAAACCAGACCAAAAAATAGTACATGCTGTTTGTTTCTATTTACATATATTTTTTTTTAGAAAATGAAAAGAAATCTATACTAAAAAAAAAATCAGTGGTTTTTTGGGGATACAGAGAGTTGGGGAGGTATCAAAGAAAGGGACTACAAAAAGAATGAAAAAATGTATGGATTGAAAAGTTCATTATCTTGGTTGTGATAATGGTACTATGGGTACACACAAATATAAAAATTCATCGAACTGTATAATTTAAATGTGGATAGTTTACCTTGTGTCAAGTATATCTCAGTAAATCTGTTTTAGTTTTTTTTTACATTTGTTTTTATAGTTTATTTAAAATCGTATTTTTTTTTTTTAATTATGATTTGGGTGAAGATTTACAGAGCAAATTCACTCTCGATACAGCAGTTCACATATACTTTGTCTCATGTCATTGACCACAGTTTATCACAATGCAACAGCTCCCCTCCAACTTCCTCCCCATGGTACCACTTCCCAGTGTCCATCCCTCCATACTCTCCTGCCCCCTAAGCTGTCTCCCTGTGC
>NW_006921752.1:6758804-6760143 GCF_000298275.1 Orycteropus afer afer
ATTGATTTCCTTATTTCTTTTTCAGCAATCTCTTTGCTGGTGTAGAGGAATCCAACTGATTTTTGGATGTTGATCTTATATCCTGCCATGATGCTAAGTACCAAAAAACCCTGTGTAGCTTGAGTAAAGCAACTTAAGGAGGAAAATGGTAAGTGATGAGGTTAAAGAGAAGCCAGATCTTGTGTGTTGCTGGCCAAGGTGGGAAATTAATTTGATTTGGATTTAAATTTCAATGGAAAGTAGTTGGACTGTTTTAAGCAGGGGCCAAATATAATCTATTAAATCTGTTAAATAAATAATAAATGATCCAGATTTGTTAAAGCTATCACAACCACAGTATTATAAAATCAGTAGTGACTCTGAGCTCCTTAATTCCAGGTGATTGTAAGAAATCATCCATAGATTTCCTAAACCAAAACAAACTCACTGCCATCAAGTCAGATCTGACTCCTAGCAACCCCTCTTTGGGTTTCTGAGGCAGTATCACTATAGAAGTAGATTTCCCAGTCTTCCTTCCGAGGAGTGACAGGTGGGTTTGAACCACTGGACTTCTGGATAGCAGTCAAATGCTTTAGGCACTACACCACCAGAGCTCCCATAGATTTCCTAGAAGTTCCTAAAGCACCCGTTAATTTTTGCATGGGTGTGCATATGTATGTGTGTGGCTTTAATAAAAGTTCCACAGCATTCATCAGCTCCTCAAAAAAGTCTTTGACCATTAAATATTAAGAGGTACTCATATATCTGCCTTGCCCAATTTAAAGCAGAAGAAATTGAAACCAGAAAAGTTACATGATTTGCTCATAATCACAGAGGTAACATGTAGGTGAAAGGTTTACAATAGACTATCCCCTCTCACCTAGTCCCTTCAGCTCTCCTTCTCCCAATGCTTTAACAGCATATAATAGTAATTACCTGGCACACAGTATAAAAATAAATGCTTATTGAATACTGAACAAGGTAGCTAAAATCAGCAGCGGAGTATATGTGCTAACTATGATCCATAATAGATGACAGGCCAATGAAAATATCTGGAAAGAGTTCCTTATGACTCCCTCAACAAAATCTGAAATAAAGTACTTATCAAGCCAGTTAAAAATAAACCGAGAGACTGCTATTGGCATTCATTGCTGGGGCAAGGGAAGTTGACACAATCTGTCTGAAAAGTACCTGGCCTTTGAAAGTTCATACCCTCACTTTAATCTTAAAGAAATAACAATAACAACCAAACTCAAAAATTTACAAATAAGGATTTCACTGCATATTTATTTATAATTGGAAAAATTTGAAAAATTTAGATATATAACAAGAAGGAACTAGTTAACCTGATTATAATATT
>NW_006921752.1:6760243-6761761 GCF_000298275.1 Orycteropus afer afer
AATCAGTAGATGGATTTAAAAAAAAAAAAAAAAACTCACTGCCATTTAGTCGATCCAACTCATGGCAACCATCCTTGGGTTTCCAAGGTGGTATCACTACGGAAGTAGATTGCCCAATCTTCCTTCTGAGAAGTGGCTGGTGAGTTAGAACTGCCAGCCTTCTGGTTAGCACTTAAATGCCTTAGGCACTATGCCACCAGAGTGCCTATGTAGATGGATGGCTGGGTTTAAACACCAATGGACAGACAGACCATAGTATAAAGTATGCAATTCTTGGGTTGATGTGATTAGTGGTTTATTTTGTCACTTACATAAGTTTCTAAATTGCCTATAAGAAGAGTGTATTACTTTTAAAATCAGAAAAGAATAGATGATAAATAACAGAAAAGGTATTTATCTTTGACTATTACTGTGAGCCCTCGCCATACTATGAAATAAAAGAATACTACATAATTGGCATTCAGCAGCTGCTGTTTTTCCTTCTTCAAAGACAAGACAAATGAGTTCATGTTTGAACATGAATAATAGTGATTTCAATTTGGTATAAATAAAACTGCTTGACTATGAGGCTATATAACACAGTATATTCCACAAGGAATATACTTCATCCTTCAGAAACTGTTCTAGAAAGTACAGCCAACTACTAGTCCAGGTCATTTCTTTACCAATATAGGGGGATGATCACCTAAAAATCTTTCTTAGCTCAAAGGTTCATGAAAATATAAATTGATCTAATTTGATAGTCTTAAAAGTTCTGAAGTTACTGAAAGAAGCCTGTGTTTCTATGATCAAACTTGAAACAAAGGACATAGCTATAATACTAATTAGAACCTATCATACTTATGATTCTACAAAAGCATCAAGGTGCTAGTATAAACTGAATTAAGAGATTTCAGAAAATCATGCTTCATATTCAGCTACAATAATAACACAATGATCTTTTATGGAGCATTGAGTTTCAACTGAACTCAGCTGTACTGAAACTTATGAAATAGGCTAATATTTCTAACCCTACAAGCAAAACTCTTAGGATCATCATAATTAACAATTATAGCTACTGAGCACCCATGGACATGAGGACTTACCAGATACTAGTGGAGGAAGTTGACTGGGAGAATTACCTTTAAAAAGTGTCTATTATGTAGAAGGGGGACAAAACACAATTAAAGGAACATTGAAGATAATATTACATACCTATCAGATGCGTGAAATCAATGTCTAATCTTTGCCTATACTTGAAGTCTGGGTCCATACCACTGCAGTGCAGCACTATCTGTGAAACACACTCCTCAATTATTTTGTAATATTGTGGCCTAAAGAAAGAGAGAATGTATTCTTCAATGCCTTTCTACACATACAAATCAATTTTCTTAACAAGGGAGTCAGCATGATAAAAGAAATAAGTCTTTGTTTCTAAATCTGTCTTTTTTCCGCGCCCCCCCCCAAAAAAAAGGAAGCCTATATGGGCTGAACAATTATATCAGGTAGATACACTCCTTGGAGAGATCAATCATGAGA
>NW_006921752.1:6762008-6766398 GCF_000298275.1 Orycteropus afer afer
TTCAAACCCACCAGCCACTCCTCGGAAGGAAGGTCGGGCAAGCCTACTTCTGTAGTGATACTGCCTCGGAAACCCAAGGAGGGGTCGCTATGAGTCGGGCCGACTTGATGGCACATAACAACAACAACAACAAGCCTAAAGATGGTCTGAACTCTGTAGTATAAAACTCATTGTGATATTATCAAGGGTGAACACTTGATGACTTAATACATTAGTTTGTTGAGATTCATGTGTGTGTTTTAAGATATTTGTCAACATTATCTACTTAAGTAAGCTATTGTTTTTAAAAGTTAATGAGAACAAGTGACCAAGTAGCCCTATATCCATGGATACAGAAATGGTTCTAGGCTTCCATAATTTCTCAATTTTTTTTTCAAACACAAGTTCCCAATTTCACAAAGGGATAAGTGTCTTGGTATTAAGAAGCTTGGGTGGTACTATGGTTAAGGTATTGGGTTGTTGTTGTTGTTTGACATCGAGTTGGACCTGACTCAGAGAGACTCCTCCTTCGGTTTCTGAAGCAGTATCTCTACGGAAGTAGATTGCCCAACCTTCCTTCCGAGGAGTGGCTGGAGGGTTTGAACCTCCAGCCTTCTGGTTAGCAGTCAAGTGGCTTAGGCACTATGCTACCAGAGCTCCCTAGGGTATTGGACTGCCAACCAAAAGGGCAGTGGTTTGAACCCACCAGCTACTCCACAAGAGGAAGATGGGGAGATCTACTTCTGTAATGCTTTACAGCCTTGGAAAACCAATGAGGGCTGCTTTGAGTTGCACTTGACTCCATGGCAGTTTTTGGTTTTTTTTTTAAATCTTGGTATGAGGTGGAAAACATCATCTTGAATTTACTACTACACTTTTACTCAACATAGAGATAATGGCTTACAAAACTGGACTGAGCCACTTATGTTAGAGATTATTACAAAGATCTATTTATATACATATTTTAAAAGATCAATTTTACAGAAGTATACATGGTTAGTATGCATGGCTAGAGCCTCAATTTGTCTAGAGTGTCAAGCATTTTAAACCATATCCTAATTTTGCAATTTATCAATGTAATTCTGGCTTTAAACATGATCACTTGCATGTTGCAAAAAAAAAAAAAAAGCACTTCTTATATTAAAATTTTGAGGAAATCTATTATTTTGTCAGTGGCTAATAAATTCAAAGGTGCTCTGGTGGCATAGTGCCTAAGGCACTTGACTGCTAACCAGAAGGCTGACGGTTCAAACCCACCAGCAATTCCTGGGAAGGAAGGTTGGGCAATCTACACCTGTACTGATATGGAAACCCAAGGAGGGGTCACTATGAGTCAGATACGACTCTACAGCAGTGAGTTTTCTTTTGGTTTTAATAAATTCAACAGAAGGGAAATTTTCAGTAGTACTACTATAGAAAATTATGACACCTAAATTCACTGCTGACAGTTGAAGCCGACTCATACTGACTCCTTCTTGGATTTCTGAGGTGGTATCACCACTAATTATGACATAAACATCCCTAAATACAGTGACCTAATAACTAATTGCTCTTCTATGTGTTTAAACATGGGGTTGATCACAAAACTAAGAATAAGAATACATAGTGATACATATTATACCTTGGGGCCTGTTTCAAGTCATCATCAGGTCTAGGGTAAATAATACCAGATTGTAATCTCAGTCTAGTCAATTCCTTGGGTAAATAAGGAAAACAGACTTGTTCTCTTTAGGCCATCTTAATCATCAAAGGATTAAAAGTGCTTTTCTTATCTCTATCTCACATGGATGTTCTCAGGATAAAAAAGATATGATGAAAGAATAACTTCTCATTTATTCAGAGTTACTCAGAAATGTAAAATTTCACACAAATTATTTCTGCAGGTTACTGATTATCCATGGTAACAGCCTGTTCCTGTTAAGTCTATTTCAACTGACAGTGACCCTATGTAACAGAACAGAATTGCCTCATAGCATTTCCTAGGCCATAATCTTTACAGAAGCAGATTGCCACATCTTTCTCCCTTGGAGCAGCTAGTGGGTTCAAACTGCCGACCTCTCTCTCATTTAGCAGGCAAGCACTTAACCATGGTGCTACCAGAGTGCCTTTTGAAAAAACAAAAAATAACTAACTCACTGTCATTGAATTGATTCTGACTCACAGTGACTCCCATTGGTTTTTAAGGCTGTAAATCATTACGGAAGCAAATTGCCTCATCTTTCTTCTGCAGAGCAGCTAGTAGCTTTGAACTTCTGACCTTCTGGTTATCAGCCAAATGCCCTAACCACTTTACACCAGAGCTCCTTCCAGGGCTCTTTACTATGCCTTAAATTGCCACAACTTAAATTAGACAACAACAAAAATTTAAAACTTTAAAACGCATTACCATCTTTTCTGCATCTTTTCTTTAATTGAACAGAATTTGAGGAATCAGAGAACCCAATATGACAGAATTTCATATAAATTAAGAAACAATGAATATAAAGGACAACTAAGTGTCTTTTATTTTTTATTGTGATTTGGGTGAAAGTTCACAGAGCAAATTTTCCATACAGAAGTTCATACACATTTTGTTTCATGACATTGACTGCAATTCCCCACAACATAACAGATCTATTCCCACTTCCTCACTGTAGTTACCTCTGGATAACTAAGTGTCCCTTGAACATACTTAAATATAAGATTGTGGTCATCAACTGATGGGTAATTTTAGTTACTGTCAGATCTTTTTCTAATGTTTTGGTTTTCAGATATATTTCTACTTACTAGACTCTAAAAGTTCTAACTTTATGAGTCATTATCGTACTTACTTTGAAGAATTACAATAGTGGACATGAAACTGAAATACTAGAATGATTATTTTCTTAGAAGCTAAAATCATATCTATTACTACATGGAAAAATAAATAAAAGCTATACGTATTAAAATGTGTAAGAACCATTATTTAGTAATGAAAATTCATTATAAGGACAACGTCTGTTGGGTCCATTGCTACTGAAAGTTCTGTCATTAAGGTACCCCAATTTTGTAAGTAGGTTCTCTCTTCTGGTCCAATTAAAAATAAATGAATACTTTAAAAAATATATATTACCTAAAAAAGTCAATCTGTTAACACTCCTCTTGGGTATCTATGCATATACCATATTGGCCCCAGTATGTTGTTCTTTATCGTTTAATATCCAATTTAAATTATAAACATCAGACTTTCAGAATTGCCTCTTACCTGATATAATAATCATTTCTGATGAGCAAAAAATGCTGTAGAATGGATAAAAAGTAATTTTCTGCAGTAGTGTCCTTCAACATATTATATAGAAGATGGTACACTTCATTCATATCGGTAGAAAGTAAGTAAAGGAAAAAATATCACAGATTCTTGATGAAAACTTGCTTATTTTTTGTTAAAAATACTGATTTATTATTTGGTTTCCACCACTGCTTCTAAACCTTCAATTTCAAGATTCAGTATTTAAACATTTACATAAGCTAATTAGATCTATAGAATCATTTTCATCTTTTAATTAGAAAAACAGACTTAAATTATTTCCAAGGTTATCTGTCATAACCTTAAATGATAAGCTATCCACTACAATTTAAAGTCTAGATTACAGTTTGTATCTTTGGAACAGTAATCCCAACAAGAAAACCAGATTTTCTTAATATCCCTGTGGTTATGATGTTGTTGGTTGCCAAAGAGTCAAGTCCAATTCATGGTGACCTCAAATCCCATGTGTGTAGAGTAGAACTGCACCATAGGGTTTTCAAGGCTGTGATCTTTTGAAAGTAGATTGCCAGGCAACGTCAGGGTGTATTTGAACTGCCAACATCTGGCTAGTTATTGAGTACTTAACCATTCATGCCACCCAGCAACTGGTGTGACTGTGATAAAATCATAGCACTCCCCCTGCAACTGAATCAATTCCAACTCATAGCAACCCTACAGGACAAAGAAGAACTGCCCCGTAGGGTTTCCAAAGCTGTACATCTTCATGAAAGTAGACTGCCTCATCTTTCTCCCACGGAACGTCGGGTGGGTTCAAACTTGTGGTGTAGTAAATCACCTGGTATGGCTTTTCTATCCATAAGTCTTTGTAAACCCCGTGGTGAAATTTTCCTTGAGCAACTGAGTAGCTCCTGATTGTTAAAGTTATCCACCTGGGGTATTTCTGTTGAGAGTGGCATGAAGCAATCTTCTAGGAAGTTTGCTCTTTTAGGTTTGTAGAACTCTGATATTGGGATTGATTAGTTTGGCAACTCTTCCAGGCTCAAAAGAAGCCCTCCTAGTGGCAGAAAGTCTCTCTGGCTGCTGGCTAAGAAAGACATGCTGCTGAGAGAAACACACTCCTGAGAGAAACACGCTGCTGAGAAAGAGACATTGAGAGACATGCATTGCTGAGAGAGAGAGACACCT
>NW_006921752.1:6766810-6778987 GCF_000298275.1 Orycteropus afer afer
CTCAGGAACCCAAGGAGGGGTCGCTATGAGTCGAGTCCGACTCGATGGCAGTGAGTTTGTTTTTTTTTTTAGTGTGTAATATAGAAGGCAAACAAGCCTTCTTAGACTTCATGGAACACTACAAGATTATAAAGGCAGTTTTATTTTGTCCAGATTAAATATTTCTTAAATCTGAAATTGTTTACATTTATTTGTATTTCATTATTTGATAAAAGATGGAGAATAATGACCATCGAGATTGAAACATACTATTCTTAGGATGTTAAAAAAAAAAAGTGGCCAAAGTATAAATGCTTTTAGTAAACTACAAAAGAGATTTCATAGATAGGTTCACTTTTATTATGAAAATAAGTAGCTGGAAAACCAAAGTAAAAGAAAAACAAAAGTGGAAAAGTAATCCAACATTGTAAAAATAACTTGAAATGCCAAAATTTTCTCCAAAGTAGAATTAAGTAAATGATGGATTACTTCTTAGACCTCATGTTAAGATTTTGAGGTAAAAGTTTCACCAGGCCTTTAATTGGCTATAGAATAGATCCAAAAGTAACTCTGTGGTGAGTTCAATTATGGATTCAAATGTAACTGTGTTGTGAAATTCAATTATAAGAGAAGTCTACACAAAACAAGACATATATTAATTGATAGAAATACATTTAATGTAAGACTGGTAACACTAATGATGGATTAAAAATTACTAGAAATTATTCCTTATAATAATAACATTCAGTTATTCACTATACACAAAGTTATCTCATACCTATGTGTAAGACACTTTGATAGGAGCACTGGAGGAAAAAGATGAACTATAACATTTCTATCCTCTTTCTCATAGGGGCAGAGAGATATACACAAACAAGAGAGATACAAAGAAAGTATCATGGAGGCAAGGAAGTATTACTTGCAGATTTTGGAGGCAAAAGGAGAAGACTTCATACAGAAGCAGTTCTGCTCAAAGGTCAGTTTGATTCTGAGATATTTCCCAACATTTCCAGAATTCATAGGAAGAAATGTAATGGATGTAAAACAAATGACAGGCAACACTATGACAAAGATCTCTCAGATCCAAAATAATTTCATATCAATTGTTGCCATAGGAAGATCATATGCCAGCTGTATTGAATTTGGATGCTTCAACCACCCCACCTTGTTATACTCAGATAGCATTGCATTTAAATATTATTTTTGTTAAATAATGTAAAATATTTGTACAAGTAATAACTCATCTGAATTGAAATCTATCTCTAAGCCATTGAGGATCCTTTAATAAGCTGAAAACGCAGATTACCAGTAGACATATATGAACTCAGTGAACTTTTCCCAAAAACTCCTTATTCATGAGGTAAACTGCCTTAGGCTCTTGTCTACTGAAGACTATTGAACAGAATATATCTATAACAGAGCAAAGCACTGTGTAATATTTCAGCATAGTACTTGTAAATCATCAGGACAGTCTGAAAATTCCTCAACATGTATCTCAAAAACAGCATCACAGTGAAATTCTAATGTAAATAAATTGATATAAACTGAGCATGCAACAAATACTGTAACAACAGTCCACAAAATTGCCCACAAATCCTTCTTTCATAATAGATGCAAAATTACTTTATGGTTTGTCAAAAGGATATTCCATTTCTGCTCGAATGTCATTGAGACGGTGTGATAATTCAGTTAGGTCGTCCTCTTTGTTCTCATCAAATACTTTCAACTGAATATCAAGCTCATCATTCTCTTTTTCTTTTAGATCCTAATATATAAACATAAAGCTTAACAGACAAATAACACTTTGATAACTGCATACTTTCATAATAAAGGCCAAAACACTATTATTCATTTGCATACAAGGAAGCAATTTCAAATATTGACCTAGGCACTTCGTATCCTAAAAGAAAATAAACACAGCTTTTTTTTTTCTATTTCAAATTAAAGGATCTCATTGCATTCATTTCATTGTCTTACCATGCCTCAGATTTTGATTATTCACATTATACACAAAAAAAAATTTTAAAAAACTGACTTTTAAAACGAAAGAAGAAGAAGAAAACAAAACTAATTGCTAACAACCCAAATTAAATGCTGTCATCTTGACTAAACACACTAATCAAAGATTTCAAAAGAACTCATGCAATTAGAACATTCACATATGCCTCTGGCAAAAGAACGCAAATATAGATCAATTGTATTAATGAAGAACAAATGCAAGGATATATTCAAGCACAACAGTCCCAAGTATGGCGTGAAATGTTCTACAAAGAAGTTTATTTTACATGATATTTTGTGATTTTAAAGCAAAAAGGCTTTAGGACTTATTATCAATTTACATGTTCCTGTTTCCTCCCCACCTTTCATTTTTGCTTAGCCTAATCACAAAATACCCACTTGGGCATCAAAGATTTGTTTTTGTAATACATTATAAGCACATGCATTACAAACCCCTGATAATTTTCAAAATAATATAAAAAAAAAACCTTTGAAGCATGCCACACTAGAGATTGTTGGGCTTAATATATATCACCTGGAAGATCTTTTAATATGTGTCCATTAAAGTTGCAGCTTTCAAAACCCAAATCGATAATCACAACTGTGGATGCTCAAGGGTGATACCAAAAGTGGGACTAGGATGTTCAGAGCTGAGCTTGAACTCTAAAAGGAAATGCAAGCATGATGTACTTCAAATTAGGTAGATGAAACAACATGGGATGCATTTCTTCTTATTATTTTTAGTCAACAGAATTATAAATTGCTACTACTAAAGCCAAACTCAAATGTAAGCAATTTCTAGGTGTTCTTTTCCTAATAGTCACATTTATAATATTTTACAAAAAATATGCTTCCAGGGCATATGAAAATAATTAATAATATATCCCATAATTCCATATAAAACATGACAAATAATTTTATTTACACTTACTTTTCTGGTTAGTAATAACTTGCTTTAGATCTACTTATCCACTTTTAAGTGGAATGAGAAAAGTTATCGGAATGTAACATTATCTAACATTGGTGGGTCATATTATCAGGTGATTTCTTAACTCAGAAAGTAATGGAAACCGGATACAATCAATACATTAATTACTGAAGAAACAATCTTTCACACATTGTAGAGTACGTGCATTTTCTTATTTTTATATCACAATATATGTTCTCTTAGACACTCATCATAAAACTTGAATACATTCAAAACTAAGTTCAATATTTTCAGGTAATCAGCATTAGAATTTTAGAAAACATGCATAATTAAAATATTTTCTGCATAATTAAAATATTTTCAGTGAAAATAACTGCTTAAATGTGTAATTTAGCTTTCAGTTAAACTAGACATTATTTATGCAGCGTACATATGAACACATATTGCAGAATATAAAAAATATAGGTATGCATAAACGTACTATGTATTAAATATTATTATTAATGTGCCCAGCATATTGATATAAATATATACATGTATACACATATATTTAATTTTGATTTAAATGTCAAACCTTGAAAGACACATCTATAAATTCTTGACAAAAATAATCATTTTAATAAATTAGTACTCTTTTTATATAGCAAAAAGAATGTGATAGATAGCCTACAAAAGAAAATGGAAATGTGTAATTATTGTTTTGTATTTTAAAATGTAGAATATCATAAAATTAGTGAGTTATACTATTATTACGTGAAATCTTATAAATATTTTTCAGATATTCTTTAAACATACCTGCTCCATCGATATTGAACTGTTTTTACTGATTCCCTGCAGATATAATTAAGCTTCTATAGTATAGTGTACTTCAAAGGAAATCAAAGTCCATTACCAGTACACTACTTATCACCATGAATTGTCACTCTCTTACATGAGATGAATAATGCTCACTTGCCACAGATACAATCTCTTCGTATCCTGTTCCTTCACATATCTCACTTAACCTAATATTCACTTAATTTATTTAGCTAAATAAAAGGTAAATGGTGAGAACTTTACAAGAAATCCATGTAAGTTAAATACTGAGCAAATAATCTTTTTACAAGTCACTGTATACTATACAACCACTCATTGATTCCCAATTATTTCTCAACAGTGCATTTTCCAGATAAGTGAAGTATAAAATTCATTTAAAAACCAAAGTTCAATCTTGGAGATAGGGGAAAGATCTTGAAAGAGTTATTTTTCAGAATGTAATTAAAATAATAGTCCTTGTCTCTAAGATCCTGATAATTATTAAGAAAAAACTTTCATTCTACTATTATATTATGATGGTCTCAGGGGCTATTGAAATACTAAGAATTGGTCTTCCCTAACATTAATAGTTCCGGAGAAGGGATAATTTTTATTTTTGATCCATGCACCAACTACTAATATTAGCCCAGTTTTTGTGTACTATTGATTCTAACTTTTAGCAAACCTACAGGATAGAGTAGAATTTTCCCATACAGTGTCTTAGACTGAAGAGTACTTAACCATTATGCTTGCAGGGTTCCTTATTATTTATTAATATTAGCCTTAGCCACATCTGCTCTTTGCTGCTTTGAATACACTATATTCTAGAAAATTTGGGAGTATATATCATTAAGATTGTTGAAGTACGAAAAAATAGAAAAATTAAGTATTTGAATGGCTCATCTATGACAATATTATTTTAAGCTTTAGTGCATGTGTGGAGCATTGGTAGCACAGTGGTTAAAGTGCCAGGCTGCTAATTAAAAGGTCAGCAGTTCAAACCCACCAGCCACTCTATAGGAGAAAAAGGTGGCAATCTGCTTCAGTAAAGACTTACAGCCTTGAAAACTCTATGTGGGCAGTTCTACTCTGTCCTACAGCGTCACTATGAATTCCAATAAATGGGTTTAGGTTTTTTTGTTTTTAGTGCATGTGTAAAAGACATTTAATGTTGCAGTAAATTCTAAACATTTTTAATTTCAATGTTTAGTTATTTAGATAGTAAATTAATTAGTTATAGATGACAGCATTAGTTAGGTACAACTAGCATACATTAGGGAGCTCTGGTAGCATAGTGGCTAAGGCACTTGACTGCTAACCAAAAGGCTGGCGGTTCAAACCCAGCAGCCACTTCCCGGAAGGAAGATGGGGCAATCTACTTCCGTAGTGATACTGCCTTGGAAACCCAAGGAGGGGTCGCTATGGGTTGGGTCTGACTCAATGGCACACAACAACAACAGCATACATGAAAGTATGATCATTCTGTCCTTTGCTCCAAATCATAATAATAAAAGTACAACAAAAACAACAGTAGTAGAATCAATGGACTCTATTAAAGGAATGACCTCCAATCTTCATAGAAACTATCTACCAGGACTCTTATTCTACTCTTTCTGTCAGATTTACCTCCCCCCCGCGCCCCACAAAAGAAACATGTCTGCCTGACCCTCAATAAGATATTGACAGTATCTCTTTAAGGAGACATACCCCACCACTTGTTTGAGAATCAGTCATATTTAGCCGTTATACTTGATGCAAGTGGATTCCATAGCTCCACTGTCTTTTAAAGAAAAAATTCTTTGAGAATTCCTGTAGAGTCTTCTGATAGTTCAAAATTTTTAAGAGAAAATCATGACAATTTATACTTTTGCTGAGGCATCAATAATATCTGAGAAGTAAGGCATAGTAAAGAGATGTGCCAGTGAAACATCTGACTGGATGTATATATTTATAACATATAAATTAAGAAGTATGTGGTGCCAACAAAAGTTTTATTTAGGGCCAGATGGTCAATGGGAAAGTGTAGTTTGGAAATACTGATGCAAAAATCTCAACTATCAGAATAGCCAAATGAATAATATACCATAAGACACTGAACCTGAGAGAGATTAATACACTCAGATGAAAGTGTAAAAACTAAGAATGAAGGCTACCATCCTTATCTTTTTCTGCAAAGATGAGGACTAAAATAAATTAAAAAGAAGAGACACATTTCAGTAATATAAGGCAGAAAATGTTCACAGACAGAGGTAAATGGAAGATAAAACAGTAATAGTAACAACTAAGGCAGAAAAAAACATGGATTAGGGAATGAATGGAGGATGGTAAAAGGATTCCAGAAGACAACAAGCATGTTTCAAAGACATTACTCTCCCAAAAACAGACCAACCCAGTAAGGACAAACATGGAAACCAAGAAGAAAGCAACTCAAAAGCAAACTAGAATCAAGACTACAACATTATTTCTAGCTCTCTAAAGCCATATCAATCTTTTTTTTGAGCAGAAATTTTATCAAGAAGAATACGCATGTATTACACATACAATAACTGGTGAATGTGCCTAAGTTCATTGAATACTGAATCATTATATGGGTCACCTAAAATGTTGTTTTGACTCACTGCAAACAATCCTTTTATTTTAAGGAGCCACTCAACGTGGGTAAGAAATTTCTGAAATTAAGCAGATCCAATCATACATATTATAACCGGTTTCAACTACTTTCAGCAGGACTAACAAATTATGAGTTACAGAAGCACAATAAACACTAGTTTCTCACCAAGAAACAACTCTGATTTTGGTTTTCTAACAACCCAAGACTTAGATACATACTGACATTTTTTCACCCTTTCTTTGGTTCTTTTTTTTCTCTATCCCTAACTTTTATTTTTAGCTTCTTAGGTGTGTCCTGAGTTGTTTAAAAATGGACTTGTGAGATTTTACTAATTTCCTTTATCAAGGTAATAGTCTGGAACAATATTATTCTTCACTTAACATATTTAGTAAATTATAATGCCAAAAGAGTTGTGTGTGTTATTTTTAAAGTAAATGTGCTCATTTATCTCAATCCAAGCTTATAAATGTATTTCCAAGATGTTTTCCAACATGAGCATAGTTAAAGCAAATATGCACATTCAATTTAAGAAATAAAATTATTTTTCTTTACAAAGTTCCTAAACCATTATACTTCCTAGTCATTTATCGACTATCCATTATCTGACATTTCATATTTATAACAATAGTAAAAAATCAACTATTTTGCATGTTAATGACATACATATGGCAATAAAGAACACTAAGGTGTGAGGCAAGAGAAATGCTGACTGACTATGATGGTTAAGGATATGCGTCAACTAGGCTGAGCCATAATTCTCAGTGGTTTGGCACTTATGTAATGATATCATTTGGAAGTTCTGTAATGATGTAGTCATCTTCCATTTTGTGATCTGATCTGGTCATCCTCCAGTTTTGTATAATGTCCTGGTATTTGGAATCTCACCATGTTGATAAGTGAGGGGTGGATATACAACAAGAGTACCATTCCTAAGCAATATGGATAGAATACACTAGTCAAAATTCTACACATGGTTATGCTAACCATAGATGAAAACAATCTAAGTTATCAAATAGGAAAAGGAAAATTTTTCAATGATATTTGAAACTACAAAAATAGTAATCTTTCATGGCCTCGATATAGAATGTAATAAAGAAAAGAGGAGCCCTACTGACTTTAAGGCGATTTAAAAAAAAAACAAAACTATGTCACTTCTGGACATGTCATTAGTTGAATTCTGAATCAGTTAAACATAGTAACTGCTGTTACTCTAATATTAAAAAAAGCTTATGAAATGTTTGATGTTTTATAAAAGAAAATAACAAGGAACATTTATTTACTCTGTTTCAAGTATTCTGTCTGAAAAGAAAAAGCAGTAAAGTTCATCAATAGTAATGGATATATTCAACTTACTGGTAACATTGTCTTTAGACCTGAACGGAGAAATTCGTTCCTTAAATGTATTCGAAAATCAAGTTCATACGGAGAGGTTACAAGGGCATTTATAAACTGCATGCAGGCCACCTGCAATTGGAAAGCAAATTTTATTTTGTTTTAAAAAAAAGACACTTTTAAAAATTTTAGAAAATATAAACTTAATGCATTCAAATAATTATTCATCTGTCCACACTAAATGCATACAGACATATTACAAATGTGGTTAAAAAATGTAAATACTTCACAGGCATAATGGCAATGATCACTTTAGAGTATAAACAGCAAAATTAACAAATTTTCTAATGTCTTAATGTCTTAATACCATGGAACATTTGATGGATGGTCAAGTACTGTAATGCTTTGCTAAACAATATAAAGGAAAATTAAACTCCCTCTGAGAAACCTAAAGTTCCATAAGTATACATATATAGCCCTCTAAAAAGATTGTGAAATGTATATCCAGCTCTCCTCAGAGAATTCTTGGCCTCAATTCTACCTGGTGATAAACATTTTTCTAAAGCAAATCAAATATAGTTATAAAAGTACCCTGATATTAAACAGAGAGCAGTGATAACTTGGAGAAATTATTAAACTGATTTATATACCCTCCACCTTCTTCTTCAAATATATTTGCAAAAAATATTTTGAGTATTAAAATACGTAATTAAAATGATTTAAATTACCATGTATGAAAAAATGAATGTAAGTAAATTAAGATCATCTAGAAGGCACCATGACACCAATACTACTGTACATTTCATAATAAAATAAATATAAGGGCTTGTCAAGTAAAAGGATTTCATTAATTATGTTAATACTGGAAAATGAGTTTGGCTTTCCTTACCTTCTTATTTTAAAGTTCCCTATTATAAAAGGGAACTTACTTTCTAGTAATTGCAAGTTAGAATGGAATCAACAAAATGCTAATTGCCTGGGGTTCTATACATTATTACTGAATAGCACTTCTGGAAATTTCTGTTCAAGTCTAAGGCAGCTATTAGTTTAATCAAAGAGCTACATATTTAAATTGATTAATTTTAAAGCAAGCAACTAAGAGTAGAGTGCTCAAACAGTTGACTGTAAGAAGACTGCCAGATGATATTTCAAGCATCTTTTGACTAAGTTCACCCAGACCTATCAATATGATAGTTATTCTTTCAAAGTATGGATATAACATAAAAACATATACAGTGAAACCTGCAAGAAGCCAAACTCACAGAGACTGCCTTGTTTTTCCAGGTCTCACAAGTTTTCCACCTTTAACAGGGTGCTGAATTCTACCTCATGAACACCCAATGAGTCTTCCTTATATCACAGCCTTCTGCCTTACACAGGTTCCAAGTCTGACAATTCTACTGCATTATCTTTGATTTTATATCTCTGCCATATGCATCCATTTTGAAAATTAGCCCATTTACCTCACATCCACGTTCAAAAATCAAAAGTTACATGCTTTATAAGGGATGATTCAGGTGGTTGTTTCTAACAATATTGTTGTTGCTATTGTTGTTGTTGTCATGTGCCGTCGAGTCAGACCTGACTCATAGTGACCCCTCCTTGGGTTTCTGAGGTAGTATCACTACAGAAGTAGATTGTCCCATCTTCCTTCCAAGGAGCGGCTGGTGGGTTTGAACCGCCAGCCTGCTGGTTAGCAGTCATGTGCCTTAGGCACTAAGCTACCAGAGCTCCTAACAATATTAGATATCTAAATGAAACTTTAACAATGCAGTCCAATTTAAACAAATGTCCAATTATGAAGATAAAATACACAATTTCCTAAATATTTGCCATACACTTGGCATTACCTTAAAAGACACACCAAATAAGTTAGTATGAAACTGATGCCTTAATGGATAATTTAACCTTCCTATCTACTTTCATAGCGAAAGTCCTCAGAAACCTAAGGAGGGGTCACTATGAGTTGAATCAAATTGAGAGCAGTATGTCTGGTTTTACTTACAATAAGAAACCATAAATCTTTATATTGACGCAATAGTATGGGATATAACTTGCATACTGTACTTGTCCATAATGATATTATCATTGTGTTTACTTGATTGATCCTTGTGACAACTATGACATGACCAAACAGGCCAAAGTACATGCCTAATCAAAAATCAACAGAGAGAAAAGTTGCCATCTGCTAGGATTGTTTATGCCAGAAGAAATTCTAGCTTAATGGCTTGTAATAATATTCTACAGGTAAAGGAACATTTCTATTAAGAAACAAGTTAATGACTCTTACAACTGTACCTTTACATAAATGAAAGTATTTTAATCAGAAGATAATGAAAATAGTTAAAATCCATAAAATGACTGTATTGACATCAGCATAAATTTACATTAAATCAGATATATGTTGCAATGCTATTAAAGATATGTTTTACATATAAGTATTGATATATAATTGAATACTCCTCGGAAGGAAGGTTGGGAAATCCTACTTCCGTAGTGATAATGCCTCGGAAATCCAAGGAGGGGTCGCTATGAGTCGGGGCCGACTCAACAGCAAACAACAACAACAACAAAAAAGAAAAGATTGAAGCTGTCAAGGATTTTCTTTTATTTGAATCCAAAATCAACACCCATGGAAGCAGCATTCAAATAATCAGATACAGTGGGCAAATCTGCTTTAAAAACATTTTAAAGTGTTAAAGAGCAAAGATGTCACTTTGAATACTAATGTGCACCTGATGCAAGCCAGGGTATTTACAAATAGGCTCATATGCATGTGAGAGATGGACTATGAATAGGGAACACGGCAGAAAAATTGATGCATTTGGATTGTGGTATTGGCGAAGGATACTGAATATATCATGGACTGCTAGAAGAATGAACAAATCTATCTTGGAAGTACAGCTACACTGATCCTTAGGAGCAAGAAAGGCCCAAATTAGTCTCTTGCACTTTGGTCAGGCTATCAGGAGGGACCATTCCCTGGAGAAGGATATCATGCTTGGTAATGCATAAGGTCAGTGAAAAAGAGGAAGACCCTCAATGAGATGGAATGACACAGTGGCTGCAATGAAGGCCTCAACTCAAGCACAGCAATGACTGAGGATGATACAAGACCAGGCAGTGCTGCGTTCTGTTGTACACAGTGTCACTTTGAGTTGAAACATATTCGATGGCATCTACCAACAACAAATACAACAATGAAGTTACATCTTTTGACAAGAATGTAAAATGATTAGGATACACATTCAAGTCAGTAGCTTATAGAGGAAAAGGCACTGGTTTATCTATGTACGATTTATTGTTTATCAAATACTAATATATATTGAATTAATTATGAATAACATAAGATGAACAGTCATACCACCTTATCACTTCCCCCATAAAACCTGCTAAGCAATACGCTTTTATAGAAATATTTATATTTTATGCATGTGGAGAACAGAAAAAGTTATTTTAATTATTTCTATTTCTTTATGTTACTATACTATTACTGCCCTTTTCAGACAACAGGTACAAAATCAGTTAAATATTGAAATGAGTGTTGCCTGTACAAGTACAAAACTAAATAAAATAATTAGCAAAAAGGATGGAAATGTTATTATTTAATTATAATAATGAGATACTCATTGTATAGGTTTGGAATTCACAGCAAAATAGAGGATTCCAAACTATTATCATAATTATTATTTTTTAATTACTATTAGTTGCCAGAAAATCTATTAATTGTTTTATATAACCTCATCCTCATAAAAACCACATAAGGTAATTGCTATTATCTTCATTTCACAGATGATGAAACTGAGGCTAAAAGCAGATAAAAAAGACTACACGGCAATGAATAACCTCCAGGCTCTAAACTATATCTTTTTACTCCAAATATTGATTAATTACCAGTACATTCCAGCTGTCTCATAAACTCCATTTATAGATTCACACAACAAAAGGTTTTAAGAACAGGTCAAGTAATCAAATTTCATTTGCATCATGCTTAATATACTTGGAATATCTAGCTTTGAAATTGTAGGTTAATTAAAAGAACACAAAATTATTTTAACAATATCCTATCTAATAAATAGTTATTATCATAATAGATATTGGAATGAAAAACGGAAGAAAAGGAAATGTAGCAAATAGCTCCCAGAATTAATTACATTCCACTTTAAACCCATCTTGAACAGTGAATAAGGGCAGGGTCCCATTATCCTAAATAATGATCTCTTCCTTCTCTCTCCCTTTACTTCATGTATGTACATACAAACATGCAGCGCTACAGCAGTATTGTTCAATACGAGAGTCCTTAGTCAAAATTTAAAATTTAATTACAATTAAATAAAATTTAAAATTCAGTTCCTCAGTTCCCCAACAGTCAAGTGCTCATATGTGTGCCTAGTGAATGGATATTATATTACATTCCCGTCATCTCAGAAAGTTCTATCGGACAATACTCCACTTGTTGTTGTTGTTGTTTTGCCGTCGAGTCAAACCAGACTCATAGCGACCCCTCCTTGGGTTTCCGAGGCAGTATCACTAT
>NW_006921752.1:6779337-6797282 GCF_000298275.1 Orycteropus afer afer
TGGTGGGTTTGAACTGCCAACCTTCTGGTTAGCAGTCAAATGCCTTAGGCACTGCACCACCAAAGCTCCTTCATTTAAAGGTAAAGAAACTGAAAACTTAGAAAGATGATTACCCCAATATTACACAGCTTGTAAACCAGAGATGAAACTAGAACTCAGACCTCACAATTTTTAGCCCTGGATTCTATCATACTACTATGCACAAAAAGGAGCTCTGGTGGCACAGTGCCTAAGGCCTAGCACTGGTGAACAGTTTCCTCTTGTACTGTGATTTAATTTCTTTACAATAGCTTTCAATTTCAAAATGGTCTATCACACCTTTTTCAGTTTCAAATATTGCTTCCATGAGAATTAAAATTTAAAAATCAGTGAATCTTCTTCATTATGAGTAACTATGCTAGGTTAGGACCACAATTCTGATTTTTTTGACTAGTAAAAACAATAATTTTCTGTGTTTGCATTTTTATTTGATGATCTTCTTATGTCATAAGGAGATTTATTTCTATATTATACATAAATAAAATACCGAACAGATGCATAAACATATATAGATTAAAAATACATAAATTTTGCCCACATGATAATGCATGCAATAATCTGTACCATATACTAAATCTAATTACTATTGTTTTTTCCACTACATTATAAGTCTTCCTTTATGAAAATAATACATTCTATTTGTCAATTCTCATCTGCATTTTTTATTCAAATGATATTATCTCCATTTGTGTGTGTAATGTGCGGGTATTCAGTAGAGGGTAGCCGATCTCAAAATAGATTGTAAAATTTCTAAGGGTAAATCTTATTTGTATTTGTTTAAGGTTTTCGTTGAAACATCTAAATACCGTCCATTAAAATGGTTAAAATTTAGTGGGTGAATGGTATTTAAATATTTCTAATTTTCTTGGCATGATATATGTCATTATTGGGAAAAAAAATCATTCTTTTTATTGCCTAAGTGGTAAAGAGAATTAAATGTTTAAACAAGAAATATTTTCACAAAATCAATGAAAAAATGCTATAACCTTTTATTTATTTTAACTTGACAGCTTTGAAAACTAAACAAACATCTATCTGTTCTCAATTCCTACAGCTATGGAATACAATAATTGTCAAATCTAGGACATTCTCTCAGAAGAAAAATGGAGCAATCTACTTCCGTAGTGATACTGCCTTGGAAACCCAAGGAGGGGTCGCTATGAGTCAAGTCCAACTCGACGGCACATAAGAACAAGAACAAGGCATTCTCAGACAGATTATCGATATTGCCATTAAGTGTGGCAAATTGTGCCTTTAACATTTCATTGACATTGTCACATACTTGACCTTATTAAGCATGCTCATGACATTAATAAGATATTTCTTTATCCTAGCCCATCAAGAGTTATGAAAAAAAAAAACGTAATTGAAGTCAAAATAAGAACAAACCAAGGAAGATATAAACACACAGAAGAAGTTAATAAAGTCAAGAAATAGCGAAGATTACAGGCAAAAGGAAAACCTGTGCAAAATTATGGAGATAAAGGTATGACTGAAACAAAAAGTATATAAAGAGGAGGGATATGAGGCTAGAGACAAGAGCACGTGAGAAATGAAGAAGTATACTTTGTGGGCTAGGATTAGACTTTGGTCCTAGAGGCTAGGGGAAGCCATTGTATGATTCCAAATAATTATATGACAAAAATTGCATTTCAGAAAGATACCTTGATGGAAGATAATTTAAAGGGAGCTAGAATGAAGGGTGAGAGAAGATGTGGCAGTCGGCTTCTGTCAAGATTTACAGCCTTGAAAACTTTATGGGGCAGTTCTACTCTGTCCTGTAGGGTCACTATGAGTTGGGATGGATGCAACAGCAATGTGTAAGGGTGGAATGGTGGGTAGAAGATATGTAACAGTCCAGTGAAATGAAAAAATGCTGAGGAGTGATCTTGTCCTGATATAAAGAAGTGACAGTAGCAGGGAAGAAGAGATACTATACTAAGGGAAGAATAACACTAAGGAAATAGAATTGATAGGATAGGGTGACTGATGGGATGACAGATGGATTCAAAGATTGATAGGGTGGTTCAAAAATAACTATTAGCCTTCTGGTTTGTGACATTCAGCAAATATTCCTAAAGTTAACTAGAATTGGAAATATAAGAAGAAGGGAGGTGAACGTTGGGAGGAGTTTGGGGTGAAAAGGGGAAGGTAGAAAAAAAGGAACTTAAGTACAGTTAAGGACAATATTGAGTTTGAAACCCATTCAGCAGGCAGCTAAATATAAGGGGCCTGTGAGTTAGGAGAAATATGGAAAAGAAAAGTTCAGAGAGAATCATCCTATATATAAGTGCATGTAGTGCCTAAGGCACTTGACTGCTAACCAGAAGGCTGGTGGTTCAAATCTACCAGCCACTCCTAGGAAGGAAGATGGGGCAATCTACTTCCATAGTGATACTGCCTCAGAAACCCAAAGAGGGGTCGCTCTGAGTCGAGTGCGACTCGACAGCACATAACAATAACAACAAAGTTGAAGATGTGAGGATAGTTGAGATCGCCCAAGGACAATGTACAGAATGAGAAAAATCAAAGAACCAAAGGATGGAGGATCAAGATCTAAGAATCAGTGAAACGAAGAGCCAAATATGGCAATGGGAGATTTTAAAGGAAACAAAGACGTAAGAGGAAAAACAGGAGAGCTTAGCATCATGGAATTCAGGAAATGCAGGGGAGAAAGCATTGGTAAAGGAGCGATCAACAGTATCAAATGCTCCCAAAGAAGCCAATTACAACATCAAAAGTGTCAACTGCTTTTTTATAGTATGGAAGAAATAGCTGGCGGCTCTCTGTTACTAAAAATGATATTTAATTTGGTAATTATTTAACTTTGAAGGAGTTAAAATAAAAGCTACCTTACTTTAAGTTAAGAAGCTCTGGTGATGTAATGGTTAAGGCACTGGGCTGCTAACCAAAAGGTTGGTGGTTCAAACCTACAAGTGCTCCACAGAAGAAAGATAAAGCAGTCAGCTTCTGTAAAGATTTACAGCCTTGGAAACCCATTGGGGGTTGCTGTGAGTTGGAATTGACTCAATGACAGTGAGTTTCTTTCTTTCTTTTTTTTTTAATAGTTAGAAGTTATTTTTCAAATTACTGAAAAATTATGTTTACAAATTGAAACAGTGCTGTGGAGTTGATTTTGACCTACAGAGACCTTATAAGACAGAATAGAACTGCCACAAAGGGTTTCCAAGGCTTTATATCTTTATGGGAACAGACTGCCTCATCTTTCTCCTGCAGACTGGCTAGTGAGCTCAAACCTCCAAAATTCTGGAGTGCTTAAACACTGTGTCAAATAATTATATTGTACAAATATCTCTATACAATCCTCTACTATATAGTATTTCTACTTTGAAAATAGTAGTAACATAAAAACTATCTATAAACAGAACAAATTCCTGGGAATTACCTTATATCCATTCAATACATAATATTTAATATGCTCATTTAATGTTCCACAAAGTTTCACTTTATTAAGTGAATTTATTAAGTGAATTAAGCTTTAGTGCTTAATTTTTTTGTAAATCTCCCTCTACCGACAAATGATAAATGATTTACCCCAAGGCAGTACTTTATTTGTGATGGTAAGAGTACACTAACACCTAATTTACCAATATAATGAAAATAAAATTTCAACTCTCTACAAACCACTACAGAAAAAATGAAGCTACACAGAAACAGTCCTTAGATTGGAAGTATCTACTTTTGCATGGAACTTTTTCTAAAATGAATTATATAATTCTTACTTCCTTAAACAAAATACAAACCAAATCAAACCAGACTGCCAACAAATTGATTCTGACTTACCGCAACCCTACAGGACAAAGAACTACCCCATAGGGTTTTCAAGGCTGCAAATCTTTAAGAAAGCAGACTGGCACATCTTCCTCTCACAGAGCCACTGGTGGTTTCAAACCAATAACCTTTTGGTTCGTAACTGAGTGCTTTAAGAATTGTACAACCATGGCTCCTGAGAAAAATATGCTAGATATAATTTAACATTTTCTTATTGACTCAGGAGCATCAGTAAATATGTGAGTTACTGAGCTGTGCTGTAATACAGAGGTACTCTCAGTAACTACTGAGATATGTAGGACTATTTGCCCTGCTACTGAAAGTAATAAAAGGTGGTAATTTTTTGCATTCTAGTTTCAGCCTTCCATTATGTTTCTGTCTCATCCCCTTTTTTCAGCCTGTTAAATATTACTTCCTGATGATCTCAGTACCAATCTGGAATAAACCCTCTCTCATCCTCCCACTGGGAGCTCTGGTGGTATAGTGTCTAAGGCATTTGACTGCTAACCAAAAAGCTGGAGGTTCAAACCCACCAGCCACTCCCTGGAAGGAAATCAGGCAACCTACTTCCATAGAGATACTGCCTGGGAAACCCAAGGAGGGGTCGCTATGAATCGGATCTGACTTGACGGCAGTGAGTTTGGTTTGGTTTTTTTAACTTCCTACCTGTGCTTTCTAGTCTTCTGCAGATGGAAAAGAAATAATCAGGCTCATTAAACAGCACAGAAGGCAGAAAAATAAAATAAAATAAAAAGGCTATGCTTAAAGGTCAAAAGGCCCTTCTTGACATGAGGCTTGATGGACTTGGTGACATTGCTGTAGGCTGCTAAGATTGCTTTACTGTATTTCTTTTTCACTTACTTTCCAAAATGATAAATCTATCAACTAAGTGAGGTCTGGATAAGTGAACTGATTACACAGTGAGTAAAAGAGTATATTTACTGCTACATTTTCATATATAATATCTAAACACAACTTGTACTCATTTTTGTTATTTTTACAATGCTAGAAAACAGTTTTAAATGCACTAAATCATGTAAACATATTTGTGCACATAGCTCCTGATATACTTTAAAATATGGCACCTTTCAGACCAGTAGCAGCCTGTAAAGAGTGGAGCTGTTTTTTAATACATCATTTTGTATTACCTTCACTACTTTCTTATTCCATAAATAACTATTGTTAATGGTCAGAATACAGTATCTTTTCCTGCTGGACTATGTACAAAATCAGTTTCATAAACTATATAATGGTATTACCTCACTCTGTCTTCTTTCCTAAAGTGACTGGCAGACTGACTATTCTGGCCTCTATTTTTACCCACTGGAAGCCTTTCTCCTTGCCTCCCACCCTACCATAATACATTTGCTCTACTAGAAAAAAAAATTTCTGGAAAATTATTACCTATCTCTCAAGACTTGGTTTAAGTGTCACCGCATCACTTAAGCTTTCCCAAATTTACGCAAGACATACCTAAAGCACTTCTTTGTATTCTTGTTAAACCTTACCAGAAAAAAAGGGATATGGGTAGAAGAAGATGGGAATTTCAAGCAAAGAGATCTGCATGATCACATGTATAGGCCATTTAAAAAGTCTACAATATATTTGGGAAACACCAAATTCAGTATGGCTGAAACATACGGTACATTTGTGAGAGTGACAGGTCCAAAGGGCAGCACGTAAAGATGAGGCCACATTGAAAAACATCTTATACCATGATTAAGCTTTTCACCTTTGTCATGTTAGTAGACATGAGCACAGGTTTTGAAGAATGCTAATATGTCAGAATCATGTTTATCTTTTAAGGATAACTGACAACAGTTTAGAACATTCGTCTGGAGAGGGAGAAAGTATTAGTATGTGGTACTAATTAAAAACTTGTTGGAATAATATCAGTGGAAGAAGGTAAGGGCAGCAGGGGTGGAAAGAAATGGGATGGATTCATAGTCTATACTAAAAACTAATCAATAACACTTAGTGGTTCATTGGGTTCAGAGGAAAAAGAATGAAGCCATAAGGAAAATTGGAGATTGGGTAAAAGGTGATACCCTTAAAAAGATAATCTAAATTGGGAAACATAGGAAAAAAGTAGACTTATTTTGGGGAAATTGGATTAAGGAAAAGAGGTAATCACCTAGCTTTAATATAAGAAGAGGCACAGTATAGTGGTTAAGAGCATATTCTTTGGAGCCAGATTGCCTGGTACAAAATCTAGGCTATGCCTCCCATCTGCTTTGTGACTCTAGAAAAGTAGTTAATTTTCTCTGAGCTTCAGTTTTCTCATCTATAAAATGAGGATACTACTACTCTATCCCTCATAGAACTGCTATGAGGTTTAAATAAGTTGACATTTAGAACATTGCTTTGTCTATGGCTTATAAATGCTATTTTTATTTTCCTGTTTTTAAAATGGTTACCAGACATCTAAGGAGCACTGGTGGAGCAGTGGTCAAGTGCTCGGCTGCTAACCGAAAGGTGGGTGGTTTAAAACCACCAACCACTCTGCTGGAGAAAGATGTGTCAGTTTGCTTATAGAAAGATTTATAGCCTTGGGAACCCTGAGGGGCACTTCTAGTCTGTCCTATAGGGTCTCTATGAGGATTGACTTGGTGGCAATAGTTTTTTTTTTTTTTTGGATAAGACATCTAGTTAGGCATTTGGAATGCATTTCAATAGAGAAAAGCATATGGGCTGGATTTATAAATCTGGGGAATCATTAGAACAGAGTTGGAGGTTGAAGCTAGAGTAGCAATTGAGAACACTCATATACATACACATGGTTATATGTATATGAATACATATATATAGATTCAGGTACATAAGTACATAAAATGACAATAGAAGAGGACTAAGGATAGAACCAAATAAACAAAATACCCAAGAAGTAAGAAGAGAAGCAACATATTAAGATGGCAGAAGAGAAACAGAGGTAGTCAGAGAACATATAAAGAATGTTGTTGTTGTTGTTGTTGTTGTTGTTATGTGCCCTTGAGTCAGACTCTACTCATAGCGATCCCTCCTTGGGTTGCCGAGGCAGTATCACTATGGAAGTAGCTTGCCCAACTGTCCTTCCAAGTAGTGGCTGGTGGGTTTGAACTGCCAGCCTTCTGGTTAGCAGTCAAGTGCCTTAGGCACTATGCTACCAGAGCCCCTGAATAGAGAATGGTGCCTGGAAATCTAAGGAAAGTAAAATTGTTAAGGACGGAGGTGATCAATTGAGCCAAGTGATCACGATTGGATAGAGGCAGTAGGATTTTGAAATTAAAGGATCTTTGTCAACCTTTCTGAGAATTGTGAGACAGTAGAATTGTGAAAGGTAATTTATGAAGCAGAGAAAAAAAGTATAGTAGATTATTTAGAGACTTGGACTACTAAATAAAAGAGGGCTATCAGAAGCTAGTTTTAGGTATAAGTAGGATGCGAAGAAGGTACTGTAGCACAGAGGAGACTAGAGACTGCTACTAAGCTGAAGGGAAGTTAATAGAGATCAGATGAAGATACATGATTTAGTTTCTATCTATTTCTTAAACTACTGAAGATAATGAAAATTGTATCACAGGAAAAAAATTTCATTTTAAAGATGAACTAGAAAAAATTATGTAAGAAGTTAATGATCTGTTTTGAAATCCAAAAAATAGGGTAAAAAAGTATATAGTTGTTATTTAAAAATATAATTAGTGCTGTATTTTAACAGAATTACTTCCTGAGGCTGTAATAACATTTTGAGAAGTCTCAAGATACTACAAAAATAGAAAAAGTGATTCTGTTAAAATACAGCACTAATTATATATTTTTAACAACAGATTTAAACTTTTCTTTTTCATTTTTGTATTCAGAATATGTTTTTTGAACTTTTCCATATTTTTTTATGTTCAATCATGTTAGGTAGTCCAACTAAATAAGCTCACAAGGTACTAATTTTTGTAGTTCATTAAAATAGGAAATTTCAAATTGTGGTTTCATCTACAATCAGTATTCAACAATTTCTTGAATACCTGCAAGATGTCTATGACTCTTCCCATATGTTATTCATTAACAACTTACCGCTTTATCACTCCATTCAATCCAGCTTCATTAATGCTAGCACATTGCCAATCCCATCTAACTATTTGGAGTGAACTGGTATTTGATAGTGGTTTCTCTTTTAAAAATACAAATGATGGCATCACAAAAACCTGGTTCAAATCACAGCTCTATCACATACTAGCTGTGTATACTGATTTACTTAGCCTCCCAGCTCAGCTTCCTGATCATAAATTGGAGATAATATCTAACTCACAGAGCTGTGCTTAAAAATCAAATTTGTCTAAGAATTTTCAAATATGTAAAAGGGCTTGGCCCAAGTATGGAAAACCATGTATAAAATGTGATGAATACTATTATAGCTGTGGTAGTTAAGGTTATGTGTCAACTTGGCTGGGCCCAGTTATGAGTGACTGGGCAGCTGGTGGTAGTTATTTCTCATGATGTGACTGGCAATCAACTCCATGGTGGCATCTGCAGCAAGCAGCTAAGCAGCTGCTTTAGGGATATGGTCTGCTTCCTGCATATAAGGAGAAGCTTTGGGAATGGAATACACCTTTTTGGCTCTCTTGAACACTGCATATAGCTGAGTTTTCACTCAAAAGCCTGCCATGCTCTGCCGATCTTGGGACTTTTAATGGACTTGAATCAATGCCCTGACACATGGTTTGGTAATAGCGAGACAGTGCCTTTTCACTTTTTGCCCTTGGGCTTGTTAGCCTCAGCAGCCAGCAGCTCCCTGAGTGAAGAGATGCCTCTAGCTTCAGAGGGCTGGGAGCAAGAAGCAGTGCTGAAACCTAAGGTTGTGGGGCTTTCACACAGCCCCTAGAGCCCAGCAATTTGAACTCAGACTTCTAGCCTGCAAAACTGTAAGAGAATAAACTCCTGTTTCTTAAAGCTATCCCATCTGTGGTATTTCCTATTAGAGCAGCACTAGGTAACCAAAACAATAGCAATCAAAACTTTTATGTCTTGCTAAACAAATGTCACAAGGGAAGCACAAACTTGTGTGTATGTCTGAATGTCAATCAATCATAGGAACAAGAACAAAACTTTCAAAAAGGCTTCCTTAAAAAAAAAAAAGAAAGAAAGAAAAGAAGTTCTCAAACCTTTCAGCACAAATATTATATTTCATTGAGATAAATTTTGTAACAAGTATATTATGAAAATGAAAGCCCTGGAAGGATCTATGCAATTTTTTTTAAAAAAAAATGCTATTACTTTGACATAAAACGCACATCATAAAAGTTTTTTAAGAATGCTCATTATAATTGAAATAGAAGTAATGATTAACAAAGATCTTTAAATATTTGGAAGGGTATTATATTTTTTTTAACACTACAAATTCTCTTTGGACAAGCCTATTCATCTCTCTGCTATAGTTTGAAACTCTGGGTGGAGTGGAAGGGGTGGGATCCGATCCCAATACTTAGTAATATGACAAAAACTAACAAAAGCAATACATCAAGATAAGGAATTTGAATATTTAAACACTCACTACTAAATAATTTGATAGAATAACGAACCATCTTTTCTTTGTTAAACAAGAGTTTAAAAAGATTACATATATTTAATATAAAATATAATACATGTTACATATATAGGCAAATGCAATGCACTGCCGTTGAGTCGAATCTGACTCACAGTGACCTGTCCTTGGGTTTCGGAGGCGGTATCACTATGGAAGTAGATTGCCCAACCTTCCTTCTGAGGGGTGGCTGGTGGGTTTGAACCACCAGCCTTCTGGTTAGCAGTGAAGTGCCTTAGCCACTACGCCACCAGAACTCCCTGTTACATATGTATTGACATAAAAATACTTTAAAATATTTCAGAGAGGGTTTTCTTTGGTATATTAAAAGGCAAACAATGTCTAAAAGAAAGAGATGAGCATCAGACCAAAAACCCTAGGGTTACCTTCTAACTCTACCACTTACAAGGTGTGTCACCTAAAGACAAGTTATTTAATCTCACTTGGGCTAATTAGCTCAACTCCCTGGGTTGTACAAATGGTTAAGTGCCCAAACACTAGCTCAAAGACTGGAGGTTCGAATCTATCCAGAGGTCCCTTGAAAGATATGCCTGGAGACCTACTTCTGAAAGGTCTCAGCCTTGAAAACTATGGAGCAGTTCTACTCTGCACACACGAGTTTGCAATAAATCACAACCAATTCAATGGTCACCAAGAACAACAAGCCTTATCACCTCAGAAGCAAACTGGATATATGAGTGCCCACACAGTTGGATTGTTGTTAAGATTAAATCAGATAATGTATGTTAATTAAGATGTTTAGACCAAGAGTTCCTATCATAAATGTGGTCAATAAACAGGAGCTCCCATCCCTCAAGAACAAAGTTGTTGTCCATAAAATGATTCATTTCCCAAAACCATTTAAGAAAAGATGGTTTTGCCTTATAAAAAAGCCACTTAGGCTGGGTCTACACAGAGCTATCACATGTACTCAGACTTAACAGCTGCAATTCAATCCACTCAATTCTGGTGAATTAGACCTTTGATTGTGTGAAAGGAACAAAGAGAAGTGTATTTAGTTACCTTAAATATCTACAACAACCTCACTCATTTCAGTAATATTTTTAAGATAATGGCATCGGGTGAGCTGCTTGATCTTTTGTCCTGATGACTGTTAGGGCTTTAGTTTCCCTGATTGCTTACATTCATTATTGAATTTCTGTCCAAATATTCATGATAATCAAAATTGACACATTTATAATAACCCAGAAGTATTTTGCCTAATTTTATACAAATTATTATTCTCACAAAGTTCTAGCTTTTATAAATGATCAAGCAACAGGAAGAATTTTAGTTTTAAATTCCATTCTATTTAAATGTCAAATAAAATGGTGCTGATGTCATATAAAATGAGTACTCTAAATAAAACCTTAGAAACAATTTTAGACAAAACTAGCTCACCTGTAATTGCAAGGCTTCGTGATTTTCTAATCCTTCCACAATTGGTGAAAACCGTTCCCTGTTATTTCTTTCTGCTGCTGTAGTTATAGCTCCTAAAAGTTTATCTAGACTGCAGAGGAAAAAAAGAAAGAAAAAAAATACATATCACATGCACAATATAAGTATGAGTTATCTTTCCTATTTGCTTTCTGCTGCTTGATGTTTATATGTTGTTATTATTGTTGGGTGTTATCAAGTCAATTCCGACTCTTATCGACCCCATGTGGCAAAGTAAAACTTCCCTATAGGATTGTCTAGGCTAATCTTTTATTGGCCATTACAATTTAAGAATTGTGTTTCTGTTCACATGTTTCTGAGTCAATTGATTGTTTTAAATAATTTTAGAGCATCAAAATAAAAATGCAACTTAAAAATCTTTGAAGAAAATTAAGTTTCTAGGTGATATTTTTAAAAGTATAATAACTTGATAAACACTGAAATAGTTTCAAGTTTGGTATTTCACATATTAATACCTTGAACATAATGTGATATCCATAATTAAAGAGAGTCCAAGAAAATAAACATCTACAATTACCTAGCATATGCAACTTATTTACTTGAGGAAAAATATTGGTAACTATCACCATACAGTGTCTCAATTAAATTAACCTTATGTACTATAAAGCTCTTACCAAAAGGTATCTGAAATTATAATTAAATCACAGCAATTACACCAAACATCAAAATACTCATTGCCATCATGTTGACTGCAACTCAGAGCAATCCTATAGGGCAGGGAAGAACTGCCTTGTAGAGCTTCTAAGGCTATAATCTTTACAGAGGAAGAATGCCTCATCACTCTCCCTTGGAAAGGCTGGTGGGTTCAAAGCACCAACCTTTCGGTTAGCAGCTAAGCGTAACCACTGCACCACCAAGGCTCTTTAACAATTATACTCACTCACTGCCGTCGAGTAGAATCCGACACATAGTGGCCCCTTCCTTGGGTTTCTGAGGTGATATCACTAAAGAAGAAGATTGCCCAACCTTCCTTCTGAGGAGTGGCTGGTGGGTTTGAACTGCCAGCCTTCTGATTAGCAGTCAAATACCTTAGGCACTACGCCACCAGAGCTCCTAATAATTATACTGGGTAGATTACACTTTATGAATTAAGTATTAAAAATCTAATTCACTAGAAAAATACTAGCTACTTATGGATACACTTATTTTTTCTATAAAACCTAAGGGAACTTTACTTTTCCATATGTTATTTCTTTCTCTGTTCTCATTGAGTAAAGACTTGATGCTATAGGATGATATTTTCGTTTGCTGTTTTTTGTTTGCTTTCTAAGGACACTAGAAAGCACTAAACATCATCTCACTGTATGTTAACAGGTATGAGACTCTTACTTGCTCACAAAGTGATCAGAAAAATAATGCAATTTAGATCCTTAGCTGACATTCCATTTTTTTTAGCCAAATAGTTTCTTAGAACTGGGACTATTGATGCCATCAAATCTGGAAATTTCTTTCTTATTCAATATTATTTCCATAAGAAGATATGATCTAATGCATATTCAGCAACAACTTGCTGGATCCGGCACATACATACACTGAGTAGTTATCAACAACCTTTAAAAAAGGAAGTTAGTTTATTTCACTGTATGAATAATTGTTCCATCTTTTCATTTAGCTTAGGCAAATAGAATAAAATTAATTCTTAAAAAAAAAGTACAAAATAAAAGTATTTAGGCAATTTATTAACTTAGAGAAATCAAGTCATAGGAGTACATGTATGTGGTATGTGTGTATTTTTGTATTTAGCCAAAATAATACTCTAAAATCACTATTCATTCCCTTTGAAATGAACTTTGAAAAATTTTCCATTAGGATTCTATCTGTAGAAACCTTTTTTAAAAAAAAAATCAACAAAAATCCTAAAATATGAACAGGCAAAATAAAAATGTCTGGGTTTCATGCAAGTTATCATCAAAAAAAGGAGAAAATTAGGATTTATAATTTTGCAAGTCTCATTTTCTCATGCAGTTAATAGAATAGTATAGCAATACTTACATGTTCTCTTCTCCAACAATGCAAATAGCAGAAAGTATTTTTACTATTTCAGTCATCATGTTGGGTTGTTTGGGGTCAATTGCTCTTGCCAATAGTAAAAGACTTCTTTCATCTCCTAGAATCCTTTGCAAACCAAACTAGGAAAGAAAGAAAAAGAAACCATCATTCAAAATGTTTATGGACTGTATCTTTAATTAAAGAAATCAACTTAAAATGATTTTTCAAAACCCCATACCTCCACAGTAAGGTTCTACCTAATTGTATGACTGTTATTCATATTTGGTTTTTGTTTGAAATGACTGCATGTTAGAGTTTTTGCCCCTTGATCAGATATAATCTACATTAGCCTGCTCTAAAAATTCCATAAAGATTTGAGAGAAATATGGGACCAATCAGTAGTTCTTCAACAAAGAAGAACATGGAAAGCACATACCGATATGATTTTCTAAAGTAATTCTACTTATGTCATCGGATCTCCCCAGAGATGTCTGGAATTCATGGTTAAATTCTCCAGTATGTTTGTGTATAAAATTAAGTTGAACAAAAAAGGTAAAATGTTGAAAAGCTCTTTCGTACAACAAATGTGAGTTAAAGAAGCAATAAACTTTTGTCTGGATTTTTCCATAACTTTCTCTCTTATCGTCCTGTCTTTCAGCCAGCTGTGCCTCACTACAAAAGCTATGAACTCAAGGAAACATTGACTAACACAGTAAAGTAGGGCAGAGGATACAATTTTCATTGCATTCAATAATATACACGTGTGTGTGCATATGTGTGTGTTTGTGTGCATTATAAGAACAAATAGGTTAAAAAAAAAAAAAAGTCCAAAACTTGGGTTTTCACTACATTAAGGATATATATCCTTTTTAAAGTCTAATGGAGAAATCTTACAACATTTCATAGGAACATAATTACTATTTCAGGGTAAAGCTTTAGTAAAGAATCAAAAATACGAGTATTCTCATGGTTCCTAATATGACTTCTTAAAGAACTCAGAAAAAATAAAAACACAGCTAAAGCTCTTAAGCATGACTTTATCAGAGGTCATAATAAATAAGGAAATTTACAGAGACAAGACCAAATAAAATAAAGAAAAATGAAATGGAAGACAAAAGAGTAGAAAGGTATAAAGAAAACAAAATGGATAAATATGTGAAAAGGTGGCCAATAGATAACACTAAGGAATAATAGCGATAAATGCATGTGTGAAACCAAGAGATGGATTACTATGCCACTACCAAAATTAAAATGATAGCTTTAAAAATCAATTAGATTGAGAGAGAAATAATTTGCATTTTCCATTTTTCATGCATTTGTAAAAGCATTTTATAATATGTAGAGACATATTGATGATAAAAATAAAGATATGAGAAATATATCTGGAAAACCATCAATCCAAACATCAGAGCAATTATTATAGCAATGCACATCAACAATGTGCTGCTTTTTATGATCCTATTTTTACATGCATTAGATAAGGGAAAATCATTTTTGAAGAAGGTAATCTAAACTCCATGGGGCCCACAAATTAATGTTTATATCATTTCAGAGGAAAGTTTTATTATTTGATTTGGACAATTTATTCCAAGATGAAATGGATATGTCATTGTGTGTTTTTAATTTTGAATGTATGCTTTATGCTCAATGTTTCATATGCCTATAATTTAAAAGATCCATTTATTCATATTCTGAAAACCTTATGTGCAAGACATTAACATATTCTAACTAAAACTTTCGTTTACAATAATCTAAGTAGAATCACTATGTTTTTTCAAAACAGTCAAACTTTTAAGAGATAAGAAAGTATGTGTTAACATACCAACTTATATCCTACGGGGGGAAAGTTCCCACAGGAAATCTCATCAATATATATTTCTATAATGACTATTCTGATTACAGTCACATGGTATCATGGAAAGCTATGAAGGCTGACAACACAAGTCAGTAAGAATTTAAAACAAACAAAAGGTTCCATGGCTTATTTTAAGATGGGGGAAGTGGAAACTAATAGAGAGGTCAAGTGATTTTCCAAAGTTCATTCAGCTCATTAGTGGCAAAGCGTGAACTAAAAACTCTTATCTTCTGATTTATAATATTTTTTCTCTTCCCATTATTTCATTGTTTCCCTCAGTTGAAGAAACAGATCTATCTTGATCTTGGGAGAAGCAACATTCATTTAGTGCTTTGTTGTTAGGCATCAGACACTGTATAACTTTACAGCCAAGGAATAAAAGCACAAAAGTTGATAAATTCTGTGCTAGTACTGATGAGAATCTTTCTCTCAGAAACTTTCAAGAACAGCACAGTCAGCATATTCTAGGATAGTGTTACATAAACTAGCAAGAACCCATTTTACCTCCCAATAAAACTCTTTGTTGATATCTATGTGTGTGATATGTACATATATAATCCCATATGCTTAAGAAAGACTATTTAGAGATTACTTAAATAGACAATCTTATTGCACTGGTTATTATTAGCTGTATTTCACAACTGGCAAGTTTCTGGTTATTGTTATAATTATTTATTACTGTCAAGTATTTTAAAACACAATCTGAAGGGAATTCAAGTAATTAAATGAATTGGTCAACAGTATGTTACCTATAGGTATATTGAGCAAATCATTTTCAAGATTCAAACAAAAGTAGTTTAAAGAACAAAATTAATATAACCACATGCCTGAACACAGACTATTTTTAGAAGAAAAACATTTATTTAAAATTCATAGAGCCACTAAAGCATAACTGTTTTTAAACATATATGTATAAAAAACAACACAAAACACTATCTTGTAGAGATTTCTTTCACATGTTAACTCACCATCATTAACTGAACATAAAAGGGAAATCTTAACATTAAAATGTTCTTAGCAAACAAATCAAATCATAACTTTTGATTTTTCTTTACAATAAAATAAAAACTCTATATAAGGAAACGAGCTCTGGTAGCATAGTGCCAAAGGCACTTGACTGCTATCCAAAAGTCTGGCGGTTTGAACCCACTAGCCACTCCTCAGAAGGAAGGTTGGGCAATCTACTTCAGTAGCGATACCGCTTCAGAAACCCAAGGAGGGGTCACTATGAGTCTGGTCTGACTCGACGGCACACAACAACAACAATGTAAGGAAACAGTACTCAACATATGACCTTTAATTTTTCCTATTACTATAAAAGAAATGTGTTATCTAATTATTAGAAAATATTAGTGTTATCTAATTTGGGAACAAAAATGATTATGTTTGTATGGTTGCAAAAACCTGCCAATAGATATTTTATTAATCAAAATATATATTAAATAATTTTTAAATGACACTTATGATGATTTCCATCATAAAGAGGAAGACCTTTTTGTAAACAAAATAAGCAACCACTAATTTGCCTGATTTACAGCTCATAGTGTCAGGCAAATTCTCACCTTTTAAGAAAAAGGTGGAAATAAATATTACTTACCTTGTTATTCATAAATGCTTTGAGGCACTGAATAAGTTTATACTGATTCTTCTTGTCAATATGTTCTTGCCTAAAGAAATGAAAGAAAAAAATTAAAATATTGTGTCGTGCTTAAAAATTACTCTGGCGAATATTGTATTTTAGTATTTATTCTTACTGTTTCTTGTCCAGAAGCTTTTCTAGCACATCCAGTAAGAGTCCAAGACCTTCATGGCCGAAGTTGTTAACCCAGCTAAAAAATAAAAGAAAAACATAAATAATTTTATATATTTAAAGCATTAAATATCCAAAATGAAATTCTGATTAACAAGTCTTATAATCCAGACTCAGTATTGCTTGCATTCTTTTTTCTACTTCCATTGCTTCAAGAATCGCCTTTACAAAGATGACTTGGAAATCTTTATCTCAATTACAGATCTCTCTTCACATTTCAGATTGCCCATTAGACAGTACTTCCTTGGTTGTTTCACCAGCATCATATACTTAAGCCTGAAATTATAAACCAAAAATTTCTTCCCCTGCTTCTACTCCTTGAATAAACTCTTACACTGGTGTAAATAACTCCACTACCCTCTTAATTTGTTTTTATTTTAAATATGGGCATAATTTTGATCCCTCATCTCTTTCACTTTTGCATGTATTCTGTTCATTCATCCAAAAAATATTTATTCAGTATCTACTAAGTACCAGGAGCTCTGATGGTGTGTACCAGGCACGTTTCATATGCTAAGGATACAAGAGGCAACACAATTAAGTCATTGCCCTCATGGAGCTGACCTTCTAGAAAGAGGGAGATGTATGATACAAATAAATAAATATTTAATAAAATATCAGTGTTATGGTGCTAGGTTTAAAAATAAACCTTGTTGTCGTTGTTGTTGTTATTTGCCGTCGAGTTGGCCCTGAGTCATAGCAACCCCTCCTTGTGTTTTCCAGGCAGTATCACTACAGAAGTAAATCTCGCAACCTTCCTTCCAAGCAGTGGCTGGTGGGTTTGAACAGCCAGCTTCTGGCTAGCAGTCAAGTACCTTAGGTACTATGTTACCAGAGCTCCCAAAAATAAACCTGAGTAGATGGAATTGGTAGACCAGAATGCTAATTTTTAATGTGTTGTCATGGAATGATTCTTTCATAACATAGAATTTGAACAGAGCCCTGAAGCAACTGAAGACTTTTCCAGTAGTTAAAATAAGAGAAAACTGGCTCCTGAGGATGTAAGTAGTGATTGGCTTGTTCCAGAAACTGCAAGAAGTTCAGAGTTGCATGAGCTGAGTAAGCAGGTGGGAAGAGGGGCAGGAGATGATGTTCTGAGTGTGGTAGAAGTCTGGGAGACTGATCATGTAGAATTTGATTTGACTTTCTAGAATGACTCCCACACACGGCCCCTCCCTCCTTTTCACTGTCTCTGCTAACATTCTAGTTAGTCCTAGTTATCTGTTTGCCAGGAGCCTCCCAACTAAGGGCCCCACAACTTCTTCTTTCCTTTTATTTATTTTACAAAATGCCACATTAAGTTGTACTTAAACACAACCAGCTGTAAAAATTACCAGGGGTGGTTGTTGTTGTTGTTATTTGCCGTCAAGTCAGCCCCGACTCATAGCGACCCCTCCTTGGGTTTCCGAGGCAGTATCACTATGGAAGTAGGATTGCCCAACCTTCCTTCC
>NW_006921752.1:6797537-6812485 GCF_000298275.1 Orycteropus afer afer
CTTTATTTTTTCTTCTCAGAAGGCAACAGCCAATTCCATTTCTCCAAACCCTTCAAGGTGCAAAGTGACTGTCAACTCTTCCATTAAAGCTCCCCCTATAAAGCCTCCAACCAATTGTGACTTCTCTATCTTTTGAACTTCCCATGCATCTTTATTTATCTTCATACACTTGATATTCTGATTCTTGCCATACATGACTTATCCATCTTTCTGGATTATATAATATACTTCAGAGGAAAGCAGTTATAATATTCATCTTTCTATCTCTCTCAGTGCTTAGCAGAGTAATATACATAAACTCAGCAATAAATAAGTATTTGCTAATTTTAATTGAATTACATTTGCTGGTTTGTATGGTTAAGAAAATTAGCAGCAACACTGATAATAATAATGTGGATTTACGCAATGAGTCTCTTATTGCCCAAGAACTTCATAAATATAAATTTATAGCAAACTCCAGTGGAGTAATAATTAAAATTATACTCTAAATAGATAAGCCACAACTGTATATCCAGTCCACAGTTTTAAATCAGTGACTTCATATCTGCCAAAGGAAAAGCTTATAAATAATATATATATATATATAAAAGCTCTGGTAGCATAGTGGCATAGTGCCTAAGGCACTTGACTGCTAACCAGAAGGCTGGCGGTTCAAACCCACCAGCCACTCCTCGGAAGGAAGGTTGGGCAATCCTACTTCCGTAGTGATACTGCCTCGGAAACCCAAGGAGGGGTCGCTATGAGTCAGGGCTGACTCGACAGCAAATAACAACAACAACAACATATATATATGTGTGTGTGTTTGTGTGTGTGTGTGTATATACTTACATATACACACTTATATTTATGAGTGTATCAGTAAAAGACATCAGACCACTAAAGAAAATAGATTTAAAAAACAGCTCAAATATTCAGAACCAATCAGATTCACAAGATATACAGAAACTCATTTTAAACAAATTCTGCTTTAATTTCCATTGTGGAAATGAGAAAAATCAACATGGCATTGTAATGATAATTGGCAGCAAACTACTACTCAATTGAGGCATGTAATCATCCCAGGCAATGAGCTATTTTCTCTAAAGACTCTTGATAATCAGTGGGGTGGTGGTAAAAGGATAAAAGGACATTAGCTTGAAGAATAATATACTGTACTTAATCTATCACAGAGAAAAATCAGCAGATATCATTACAGCATGATATACTTTATGGCAACTTTAAAATAATAGGAATCTGGAACAAATTTATATATGTGGGCCTCAATATTTACTATGGCATTTGGAAAGATAAAATGATCCATGATTTCCTTGAATTTAGGACTTACAAATTGTTTAAGTTCTAAATGTGACTCATATTCTCTTTACAACTAACACTACTACAATTATTAATGCTATTTCTTTCTTGGTTTAGGGAAGCATTTAATGTAAGAGCATGATTTGTATTTTCTAACTTGAAATCAGTCACTCACACATCCCAGACTGCTTCAAATTGTGTGGTGTGTGGTACTTCGGTGTCGCTCACTGAAAATTACTATTGCTTTGGGAGAGAAAAAAAAGGGACAGAATCATGAAACTTAAAGGGTGAGGAGGCTGGACTTACTTATTACAAAATAGGGAGTGAAAAGTGCTTAACAGAAGGATATTTAAAGCCTAGTAGAAGTCATAGAAAATTTTAGAGAAAATGGGAGCCCCAAATAAGCCTATTGCTACATAGATCCAATAATTATGATGTAGCATGATGCCACTTGAGGCTAAAGGGAAGGGAAGATGGCAGCTAGCAGACATAACATTTTTACCCCTTTTTCTCTTGCCAACACCATTCTATGTCTTTCAGGAATCACTTTGTGAATGAACGAATATTGTACAATGCTAGAGTAGTTATGAAATGATGAAACAGTTTCAACTGCTATATGAGGGAGTTTTGATATTCCAACACCTGAGTAAACATAAATGTGTGGTTTTTAAAGAAAATACACTCAAATAAAAGCATCAGGAGCACCTGGATGTTAGAAATACAAAATCTTGGGCCCCACCCAGACCTACAAATCAGTAACTCTGGGAGTGGGGCTCAGAAATTCGTATATTATTAACTATTCTTCCAGGAGATCTGGATGTTCAACCTAGTTTGAGAACCACTAGCGAAAAATGATTGGCAGAGAAGGGGGGAACTCTTGCCCAGGCAGCATTCAAGGCTACTTTATAAACCATCCCAGCCATACTGTGCACTCCTACTGTCACAGGACACAGATCAGGTACACAGGTGAAGCAGGAGTATTTGGTATATTTTACAGAGATTGTAAATTTCAGCTGAGCTACTCATTACTAATTAGAACATCTAGAACTATAAAAATACTGTCGATGACTCAATTTAAAATTTAAACTCAGACATCTCAGACAACGACATATAAATTTCCTGTAGTATATCAGTCCTGAGATAAGAAATTGTAGTTCAACATGGACTTCGAATTTATGAGAGATATAGAAAAACAAGAGAATAATGAAGAACCAAACAAAAGAAGTAAGTGGAGAAGGAGTGGTCTTCCTTAATTCCCATAACCACCCTGAAACACACATTATTTAGTTATTTTCTTTTTTACTGAAGTCTGATTGACATACCAGAAATGAATATAATCATGTAACCATCGACACAAACAATATATAGAACATTTCCCTCGCCCCAAAATATTCTTTCATTCCCCTTTGCCATCAATCCTCTTTCCCTATCTCCAGCTGACAGTGAGTCACTTAGCTGATTCCCATCTCTATAGTTTTGCGTTTTCCAGAATGTCATATGAATGGAATCATATCATGCATACTTTTTTGTGTCTGGTTTCTTTCACTTAGTATACTTCTTATGACAGTCAATCACACTGTTAATGTATCTCCTGTCCATTCCTTTTTATTGTATGGATGTCCCACAATCTGTTTAACCATTCACCAACAAATGACATTTCGGCTGTTTCCATATTTTGATAATTAGTAATAAAGCTGTCACAAACATTCATACATAAGTTTTGGGGAAAATGAACCACCCAAGCATAAACAATGGGAAGATCAGTCAGGAGTATAATATATGAGTGAGTAAGAGGTCAGCGTTAGATCTGTAGAAGTTAGGGAGATTGAACCATAAATTATGAGGATTGGCAATATTTTCCAAACATACATATAAAAAGGCTTAACTACATATATCAGGGAGTCTAATATCTGGTACATTGCTCAAGAAGTTCAAAATTAGAGACTCTCCTACAACAGTATGTAATGGTATGCTTAAATGTATAAACTTTAAAGAAAGATGGGTCTAGATTTTAATCCAATGTTTATGGTATTCTAGCCGTGTTATACTTAACCTCTCTAAGCTCTGTAAGGACTAAATGAAATAAAGCATGTGAAACAGCACAGTGAAACCAGTATTAAGATATTTTTGAAAACATTAAAAACCAAAAACTTAAAATCTCTTTGTATCTTCTAGTCCAAAATACAGGGAAATTTAGACATACATTAAAGAATTCTCTTCAATCATATTAACACAAAGAAACTTACCATTCATTTAATTAAAATAAAAACTTTAATATGAAATATGCAGAAGGATCTAAACATAAACTAAATATTTGGTACTCATATTACCTCATGTGTTTTCTTTAATCTGCTGTTACTATTCAACTATGAAGGAGCTCTGGTGATGCAGTGCTTAAAGCATTCAGCTTTGCAGCCAGATTGCCTGGTATTAAATCTAGGCTTTGCCTCCCATTTGCTTTGTGATTTGATGGCAGTGATTTTGTTTTATTCAACTCTGTGTATATTTAATTCTAACTGTATTTGGTGCTGGTCAAATCACATTAAAAGAAAACCAAAAAAATCAAACCCACAGCCATCGAGTTGATTCTAACTTATAGCAACCCTATAGAAGTAGAAATGTCACAGAAGGTTTCCAAGGCCGTAGATCTTAACTAAAGCAGACTGCCTTGTCTTTCTCCCAGAGAGCAGCTGGTGGGTTCAAACCACTGACCTTTTGGTTAGCAGCTGATTGCTTTTAACCATTGTGCTATCAGAGCTCGTTTCACATTACAATAGCCATGGAAATTACAATGGTGGAGATAGAATGATTTTATATTTCATGAATAATACTGACAGGGCATATCCTATCAAAATTTATGAACATTAAGGTTTTAAAACATATATATCCCAAGTCTTCAGAACTTTTGAGGTCATTATCTTCAAAGGGCTCACTTATACTGATCAGCATGATCAAAGGAAAGAAAATCTTGTATTTAATAAAAGCATCAACTATATTTTACATTTAGTTATAAATGCAATAGAATTTCCGCCTTTCAAGCTCTCCAGGGCAAAACAGTGTAGGAAACTCTCTATAAATGCATACATAAAGAAAAAATTTTCACTGTTTTCCAAAACCTCAACGTTCCATCCATATATTGGGGATTCAGACCCTGATTTATTTCATTATGGTTCATGTAAATATAATTTAAAATCAAAGATTTAATAGACAAATGAGCTCATAACACTATAACACAATATGAACATAATAACAAATATTGCCTACATGTCCCTGTATGATTAGATTGCTCGATTCACTTCTGTCTTTGAAAAGAGTTGACACTAAAATTAGAAAGCACTATACTAAGTCTGGTAAACTGTAAAGGCAATTGGTCTCATGTGAAGGAGCCTAATATTAGTCATGCCATCCCTTTATCACTGTGTGTGCAGTGTGTACTAAAGGCTAGTATATAGAGTTACATGTTCTGTACAAAGGATTTCTCTCAAATGGTGTTCTATTCCCATGTGTAATCTCAGACAACAACCCAAATCATTGGAACATCAAAAAAATGAATGATAGTTCACCGTTTCTGGGGAAATTCAGAAAGTTGGTAAAATTCTAAGACATGAAACAACTAATTCAAAGGGTTAAGAAGACTTTAAAAATTATTGTATATGGTGAGTACTTTTTTGTTTTTATAAGGAAATGTCTAATTTTAATACCAATGTTGCAAATACAACGTTTTGGAATGTAATTAAAACTAAACCTTAGTTGTAGGCACTTATGGAATGAAGATGAGACCTGGGTGATTAAAATGAATGCATAATTCAGTGCATTCAGTATCATGCATCCAACTCATGGGTTAACATCCCTAAAAACAGCTAAGAAAAACTTAGCATTTTCAGCTCCTTTAAAGGATAATTTGTTCAGCTGAATCAACTTCATAGATAATTCCATTATCAACATCTGCATCCATTAAAAAGTAAAGTGTTAAAAAAAAATGAAACAGCTACATGGATTTGTATATGCTACAACTGACATGACTTGGTCTTGGTTCAACACATATATTTCCACTCAGGTCTGTTTACATGAAAGTAAGCACAATAACATTGGGCACATCAATGTACTTAGAAACCATCCACCATGGTAGACTAATACATGGGCTATCTCTGACCAATTATGAAGTATCTATCTGATGCAAAATTGCCATTTCTAGACAAACATGCACATATATCTTTGAAGCATGATGTTCACTGACCCTTTTCTTTCACGTGAATCATAGGAAGGTTGACTGTCAATTTTCCAGTTATGGCTCTCAGGGTTTTGAATTAATGTTAAGATAGATTATACCTCTTTACAAAACACCAAAAAAGACATTCCATCTTTCTCTCTATACTTAGGTATTCACTTAAGAGGGTTTTATCTGGCTGCCTTTTTGCTCTCCATCAGGCCTCACTGGAAAAATTTTGCTCGATTTCATAATACTCACACATTTTTAAGAGTTCCTTCCAAAGGAGGAAATATGTGTTCTGTCTAGTTGCTTATATTATATACAAGCAGCTTCCTCTTACATATTTATAACAAATTGTAAACATTTAAGGTACATGCAAAACTCTATTGAGGGCAATATTTTAGGTAAAAGATTTCCTCTGAAAGGATAAAAGTTCCTTAAGCATTAAAATCAGTTTCTGAACCTGTCTAAATTACTTTGGATATACAGTCAAAGTAGTGACTTAAGACCAAATCTGTTAAAATGTCCAAAAAGGAACACCATAAAGACTATTTTCCTCCCCAGCACCCTTCAAAATTACTCTTAGAACAGTATTAGAGATTACTTTCCCCATAATAATAATGGGGAAAAAATCTACAGAAAATGTGAAAGGAAGTGAAAGTACAGTCTTCAATCTATAGTTAATAGAGGGAAAACAAGGGGGGAAAAAGCATCCTTAGTATTGAGGGAAAAAAAAAAGTTAAAGGCCTATTTTAAACTTTCTTCCTATGTTTGAAATATGAATACAATTATGTCAGGGCACTTAGTAAAGTTGCCTTCATAGTAATGTAACCAGTCAACCTTATACTAAAATTCAAGTATACCACAAAAAGGTACTGGTTTATTTTCCTATACTAAGTAATACAGTTAAAATACTATCATGTACTATACAGATCTGATTTCTTCTAGTTTAGTGGAGTTTTGTTCAAATGAACTGACTCCAAGAAATCACATTCCTAAACTGTAAGTCTTGGAAACTAAACAAAGCTGAAACTCAGATTACCTTTGGTGAATAAGGTAAGTAAAAAGTTATTTGAATGCAAAGAGGAAAACAGAGGCATTAACATTTCCCTTTTCCCTAAACCAATTTGTATGTTACACTGTCTGATTTGGGTGGGTAGCAGAGAAGTTAAATGAAATTTCTTTCATGGTGATAGGGGTAAGGAGAGTGGAAGGGTAATTGCTATTTGATAGCTGAACAACAGAAATGCAACAGCCTTCTCACCTACCAGGTACAGTTTCAAAACCGTATAATTAAAGACTCATCATAGAATGTGATAGCTACATCGACAAAGATCAAGGAAACTTAATATTCATAAATATTTTTAGCCCAGGAAAACTGTGATCAAATCGAAAAAGAATTTCTATAGCTCCTCATTGTGGATGTCAAAAAAATCTTAGTAAATCTAAATATTTCTTGCACTGAATGTGATCTGTAATGGTAATTGTTTTAGTCTTTTCTTGCTTATTTTTTTATGTCATATTTTAGAACCTCTTCCACCCAAAACTTGGAAAGAAAGTATGGATATTATGCATGTATCTATGTGCACATACATGGACTATTTAAAACAAAACAAAACCCGTTGTCCTAGAGTTGATTCCTATTTATGGCAACCCCATATGTTATAGAATAGAACTGAGTTCCATAGGGTTTTAATAGCTATAATGTTTAGGGAAGTAGATTGCCAACTCTTTCACTCTCAGTGCTGCTCAGTGGAATAGAACTGTCAACGTTTCAATCAACAGTCAAACACAAACCACCTGCATCATGCGGAGACATTCACATGCACTTTTAGCCATGGTTAAATGCCTTAATGCAGCCAATTTTAATAAATTTTGAAAACATAATTATTGAACAAATACTCAAAATCTTTAATAATCTGCCTTTAAATAACTTGTGAATTATTACAGCTTATCTAACACAAACTAAATCAAATGTATTCATTATTTTTCGCTACTACAATGATTTTCTTCTTGTTGTTACGTGCCATTGAGTTGGACCCTACTCATTGCGACCCCTCCTTGGGTTTCCAAGGCAGTATCACTACGGAAGTAGATTGCCCAACCTTCCTTCCAAGGAGTGGCTGGTAGGTTTGAACTGCCAGCCTTCTGGTTAGCAGTCAAGTGTCTTAGGCAGTACGCTACCAGAGCTCCACTACGATGATATATACCACATAATGCAATAATGGAGTCCTTGGGTGGTGCAAACAGTGAAAGTGCTAGACTGCTCTCCAAAAGGTTGGTGTTGAGTACTCTCAGTGGTGGCTCAGAACAAAGGCCTGGAAATTTACTTCTGAAAAATCAGCCACTGAAAATCTATGGAGCACAGTTCTACTCTGACACACACGGGGTTGCTCTGAGTTAAAATCAACTCCACAGCATCTGGTTTGGTTTTGGTTTAAAGACATACCAACAATTACAGACATGTATATTATACAGAGACAAAACCTCTATAAGACTAGCTACAGAATAAAATAGCTAAAAAAGAAATACTAGCCTTCTATTATTTCCACCCTGTTGTTGTTTTTCCTATGTGCCGTCGAGTCGGACCTGACTCATAGCGACCCCTCCTTGGGTTTCCGAGGCAGTATCACTACTGAAGTACATTGCGCCATCTTCCTTTGGAGGAGTGGCTGGTGGGTTTGAACCGCCAGCCTTCTGGTTAGTAGTCAAGTGCCTTAGGCACGATGCTACCAGAGCTTCCATTTCCACTCTATCTTATACTTATTTTCCACCCTACCTTACACTTATTTTCAGAAAAATCTAAAGGCATGGCTACATCTAAAAGATACGCATTTATATGTAAGAAATCTTTCAGAATATATACATGCTTTTTAAAGAAAGCAGAATGTTTTAATTGCCAAAATAATTTCGACCTTCTTCAAAATGACAAGGACTCTTTTGTATTGTTTTTTCAAGCGGAAAAGTTAAAAGCCAGAATGAACACATGATTTAAATCAACAACATGGTTTTATCTTCATTTTCGAACAAACCTCTGTGAAAGAACACACATAGATAATAGTAGCTTTACTGGTGTGAAATCAAATTAAATTATCCCATATTAGGTCCTTAATTTTACATAATATGAGGAAACTAAAACAAGTTTAGAGATTGTCTTAGGTCATAGGGCTTATTAATGGCAATAACATGATTAGAGCTCTGGTGGCATTGCACCTAAGGCAATTGACTGCTAACCAGAAGGCTGGCAGTTCAAACCCACCAGCCACTCCTCGAAAGACGATTGGGCAATCTATTTCTGTAGTGATACTGCCTCAGAAATCCAAGGAGAGGTCACTATGAGTCAGATCCCACTCAATGGCAGTGACTTTGGTTTGGTTTTAACACGATTACAATCCAGCACTCCTCAATTTTTACAGGCCTCTCATTAAACTGTATTATCAATAACTAGTGTGAAAATTGTCAATGGTTTCAAGTATTTTGGTTATTCTCTATCCATGACTAAACATTGGATAAAATCCAAAATTTATAAAAATATCATTAATGGGTCTATTCAAGAATGAAAGCAATACCAGTGTGGATTTTTTGTTTTTGCAATTATTTATTCTGAGTTTCATCATCAAGGCAACTTTAAGATAATAGAAACATTAAGAATGGTTCAGGAATATTTTCTGTTCCATATACTAATATATAAACTATTTACTTGCTCAGCATAGACTGCAGATATTTATCATCCTATAATTCATAATTGTGGGATCTAGCCATATATGTTGTTGTTGTTGTTATGTGCCGTCGAGTCAGACCCAACTCACAGCGACCCCTCCTTGGGTTTCCGAGGCAGTATCTCTACGAAACTAGATTGCCCAACCTGCCTTCCAAGGAGTGGCTGGTGGGTTTGAACTGCCAGCCTTCTGGTTAGCAGTCAAGTGCCTGAGGCACTATGCTACCAGAGCTTCCTCAGCCAAATATACCATTGAAAGATATATCTGTAAACATCTACTTCAAAAAATATAGTAATTGTTCATTGATATTTAGCCTGGCACAAAATACACATATTAGGAATCACCTTAAAAAAAAAAAAACAAAGAAAGAAAGAAACCACTCACCATTAATCTGCAAACAAAAGTCCCTGGTTAGCCTGACTTGCATCATTACTAAGAGGAATGATGTAGTTAAGAATTTTAAGGTTCCTTCCTCCTAACTTCCTTGACTTTTCTATTTCCTTGGGCTATGTCCTACTCAGTTTGGCTATGCTGAATTTTGAATAAACTCAGTCACCTCTTTTAGCTGGACCTGGACCAATAAGAGACTTCTATCAATTCGAGTCTCCAAACGGAGTGAGGCCTGAATTAGACTACTGGCAACAGACACATAAAAATGATGCAAGAGATACTTCAAATGAAAAAAAAATTGGGCAAATAAGATGAATAAGAAATGTCAATGATGACTTCAAATCTTACACACAGGGGTCAGAGCCAAAACCCTGGATACATGAGCTCTCTAAGACAAAGAACATAAGAGAGTAGATTATTTAAAAAAAAAAAATTCTTGAATACTATTTTATGATCTGAAACCTGCTGTGAGCTCTCAAACTAAAAAGTCCAGCATCATGCTTATTATATTCAGCTCCAGAGCAGGTGTCCAACATGGGGCTTAATTCTCCACACTACTATCTGGCATCACTCATATGTATATATGTTTCAGAAATTTCAGTCCCACATGAAAAAATCAAATTGTATGTTCAATTCTCTTTTGCTCCTCAAATTTACCTAGTCTAAAGCTGTCCATTCTTAACTGCCATTATTCCAACCTTTCAACATACTTTGAAAAAGTTGGGAAATGCATTAAGGTAAATACTTGAATCGAACTATTGTTATCAGCACTATCAAGACAAATGATTTCAACATTTAAAATCATTGCTATAATTTGTGAACAGTAAAAAAAATAACAACAGAAACTAAAATTATTGGAAAGATCACATAATAACAATTCACCATAACAGATCCTGCATTCTATTACTAGGGAAAATAATGATAAATAAACAACCTGACAAAGATTTTTTAAGGGACATAGTATGTTATAAGGTCAGAGAATACCCCCAGTTTAATATCCCGAACCACTTACATTTCAAATATTATGTCATTTTAATTGACGCTCAGAGTGAGGATCTTAACAGTACTACCAAATTCTTAAGCATTTTCTATGTCAAAGAAAAATACATTAATGCTTAAAATTTTGAATGTTGGGTGTATTTCAGAGTATTCTCATTCTTTGACAATTGCTAACTCACATATGGAAATTTACAGTAATTGAATTTTTAAAAACTTCTGTTTAAGTATAAACCAAAAAACCAAACTCACTGCCATTGAGTCCTTTCTGACCCATAGCCACTCCCATTGGGTGTCCAAGGTAGTAAATCTTTATGGAAGTAGACTGCCCCATCTTCCTTCCACAGAGCAGCTGGTGGGTTTGAACCACCAACCCAATCTTAAATACTTCTTGATAAATTAATGTTGAACATGCCAATTTAACAAACTCCAGGAAACTCTCTTGGAATCAGGTATTAAGGGAGGTATGGTACCACATTGAGCCTTACCACATTAAAAAGAAAGAAAAAGGGCAATACTAAGTATTCTCTAAAATAGAATTCGACTCAATCTGCATATTTTCAATAACATGAAATGCTACAGAACAGTGCTACCTAATAGGAATAGGGTGATTCTGGGTTTAAAGGCTTGAGATTCATATTCATATGGCAGCTCAGTAAACTGTATCAGTTGAAGCTGATTTACTTTTAAAAAGTGTACAGTACTGTTATGCTGCCTTCTCTATTCTCCCTTCATGGAATCAATCTCAAGGGAAGTTTAAACGTCCTGATGTGAGAGGCTACACACCTATAGCTTTGCTGACCAGGTGGGAAATCTCCTCAAATTAGCTGTCCATTATCTAACACTAATAGAACAACCAGGGTCACAGAGCAAACACGGTTATCTAGTACACCTGGATCTTCTTTCAATCTACCATACAAGAACAACTGCACTCCAGGTGCTTCCTCGCATCTTATGTGGGAATTGTCAGGTATCCAGCTCCTGTCAAAAGTCCAGCTGACATGATAGATATTCCAGGGGAAGAGCCTAAGGGACACACCTTGGTAAAAGTATAGATTACTAGAAAGCAGCATACCTGTACTATTTATTACTCTGGGTCCTGTAGAAACATCATGACCTTCATTTTTTTTTTAAATGAAGTTCCCCATTTAGGAAATGAACATTCATAGAAAACTTCTGTACCTTATGGAAAATTATCAAGAACTTACTCTGTGTTGTTCAACATCCTTCATTTAAAAAACCACAATACTTTGCCTTTATTTTCCACTTTGGCTGCAAAGAAACTTAGAACTATTTTATATTGAAAACATTATTGGGCACTGACTTAGAGGTAGTGTGTGTGTGTGTGTGTAAACTCCTCTGGCTTACTTGGAGCTTGTATTTTTCCTTGTCTTAATGGTAGTAAGATATCTACATTTCTTTTTATACAGCAGTAATAGTGCATATCAAGTGATCATTTGGTAGTGTGAACCCCATAATGATAAGAGAAATATAAAAAAAACTCACTGCCTTTGAGTGAATTGTGACTCATAGCAACCCCTCCTTGGATTTCCCAGGCAGTATCTCTATGGAAGTGGATTGCCCAATCTTCCTTCCAAGGAGTGGCTGGTGAGTTTGAACCGCCAGCCTTCTGGTTAGCAGTGAAATGCTTTAGGCACTACACCACCGGAGCTCCCAAGAGAGGTATAGAGACTCTATATGCCCAAGACTTCTAATATGTTTAATATAGGCTATTTATGTAGTTAGGAGCTTTGGTAGCGTAGTGCCTGAGGCACTTGAATGCTAACCAGAAGGCTGGTGGTTCACACCCACCAGCCACTCCTCACAAGGAAGGTCCAGCAATCTACTTCCGCATTGATAACTGCTTCGGAAACCCAAGGAGGAGTTGCTATGAGTTGGGTCCGATTCAACAGCACATAACCACAACAACTTTTATGTAGTTACCAACACCCATAATTCCAAAGTGCTTCCTATTCCTAATGTATATTACTGTCAAGAATCACCTATTTTCATTATGTTATGTTAAAATGTATATTTGTTAATACACTGTAAGTTTAAATCCAAATGGAAGGAAAGTATCAAGTAAAAACAGTGTTCTACAAGCAATGCAAATATTGCACATTTATAAATTCTAAAATATATGTTATGTTTTCACCTGCTTGGAAACATTGGCTGAGGAAGCTATCATCACAGAAAGTAAAGAGGCTCTCTTCCATGAGTTTGGCAGATAACTAGATTCCAAGCAAAACAGAAAAAAAAAAAAAAAAAAAAAAAAAAAAGTTTCCTAGTGGGGTAAAATACCCCTCAAGGTGTAAGGCAATTTCAACAACAACTCTGAAAAGAATCCAACGCAATCACAAATCTGATATTATTCTTCAAACTAGTATTTGCTGGGGTTTTTTTTGTTTGTTTGGTTTTTTGGTCATGTGTTGAGAAACCTTAGTGACAATGATTTATTGCCACATATTTCTTTGGATCTTCGTAAAATATATTACCAAATACCTACACATCCTATAATAGGTTGGGTGGGATTAAAATTGTCCAAACTCATTGGTCATTTCTCAGCAGGCATTTCTTTTCATAAACTTTAGTAAAGGAATATGAGCAAAAATCTGTAAATAACATAATCTACATTCTAAACCAAATACAGACCATGGTATGTGCAAAGTCTAACACAATTTGTGATAACAGATTGGGATTTATCTTATAGTCAAAACACACAGATTTTTAAGGTGTTAAATAGCGTTGTAAAATTCAATTTCATTAATTTATCGTAAAACCATAAAAAGACCATTGTGTAAAGCATGCTATGTTGTCTGTAGCTTATGAACATGGTTTAAATCAAACCACCAGGTTTCATTCTTGTGATGAGCAAATTAGCTTCATTCTGTTTCTCTGATTACATCTAAAAATGCTTGGCCACAAGATAGTGCCAGATTAATGCAAATTCATTCTCACCACTAGAGAGGCTGGAAGCATCGTTTGTTAATGATGGTGGGTCAATAGCCACATCAAATCACACATTATTGTATATAAACTACACAGTACCAGCTATAATGAAACAAACAGAAGGGAAAAGGGTCCCTTCCCCAGGGGAGTCTAAAATTTAAACAAGAGAAACAGACGTGCATACGTGAAACTAGTATAGAGTATAAGCAGGTACACATGAATGTACATTTTAAAAAAATAAATAAATAATAAATGCTGATGAAATGTACAGTAAGGGAGTAATTTGGGGTGTGTCAATTTAATGATGACTTTTAGAAGGAATTTTTTAAAAATACTTGCCTAAGGCGTTTGATTGCTAACCAGAAGGCTGGTGGTTCAAACCCACCAGCCACTCTTTGGAAGGAAGATTGCGCAATCTACTTCCATAGAAATACTGCATCAGAAATCCAAGAAGGGGTTGCTATGAGTCAAAGCAACTTGACAGCAGTGAGTTTGGGATTTTTTTGCCTTTAACAGAAAATAATATAACTGTATGGATTTATCGGAGCCTTAGTACCTAAGGCATTTGACTTGCTAACCAGAAGGCTGGTGGTTTAAACCCACCAGCCACTTCAGGGAAGGAAGGTTGGGAAATCTACTTTTGTAGTGATACTGCCTCAGAAACCCAAGGAGAGGTCACTATGAGTCGGATCCAAATTGATGGCAGTGAGTTTGGTTTTGGTTTACCATCTGATTAAATGCCATATGAATTTGAAACTCATGACTCCGTATCATATTCTGAAATAACTGTGCATTGAGAATGTTTAACAAAGCTATACATTATACAGAGAGAAGAACATATTATACTCACATTTAGTTATTTTACTAAGGTCTGAACAAAAAGAAACTAGTTACAACTGTGGCGGTTATTGTTCACCTTATAGGCCTGTCTACTATTTGGCTTAAGGGTCTCTAAGGGCCACATAGTCCGGGGGTTCCACCAGTCTCTATCAGACCAGTAAGCCAGGTCTTTTTTTATTATTTTGAGTTATGTTCCATATCTTTCTACCACTTTGCCCAGGGACTTCTACTGGAATCCGTTTCAGAGTGGCTGGCAGCGGTAGGCCAGCACCATCTAGCTCTTCTTCTCTTAGGGTCATGGAGGCAGAAGTTCATGCAGTTTACTAGTTCCTTAGACTAATTGTTTCCATGTGCCTTTGATTTTCTTCACAACATTAATTTTTAACAGTATTACGCGATGACAAGTTGGAATAAATATACGGTTGGCATTTGAATTACTAGAGTTATCAGTCTCAATGGACAGGGCAGAGAAGCACCAAATTTCACTACACAGAGCTACCTGGTTATCCAAAAAAGGCTTTTTAAAACAAAGATATATATTCCTTTATTAT
>NW_006921752.1:6812809-6825613 GCF_000298275.1 Orycteropus afer afer
TATTGGACCAGCAAACCTGGTCCTCACCATTGAAACAAAGATATATATTCTTAAAATATTAGACTTCAAAAAATAAATGCATAGGTTTAGAGAGCCATGAGGAATTTTAGATAATTTTTTCATGAATAAAAATACAGGCCCAAGGGTATTAGAATATAAAAAAAATTATATGGCTAAGTTTTTGTAAGTATAATAGAATCTTATTTCTTAAGCTGGTAAGTGTTTCTTATATTATTCTTTATATTTTGTTTTGCTGAAAGATCTTTTTTTTTTTAATTCAAGTCAGGTAGATTTTAATGAAGCAATTATAGCCAAATATTTAGTTCATGATGCCACTGAAAGGAGAATATTAAAAAATAAAATATAAACTTTTCTTATTTTGAGGCAATAATGTGCAATGGTTAAGGTTGCAGTTTCTTTTTCTTTTTTTTTTAATTGTAGTTTGGGTGAAAGTTTACAAAACAAATTAATTTTCCATTTGACAATTTATACATATTTTGTTTTGTGACACTGAATGCAGTCCCCTCAGTGTAACAGCACTCTTCTCACTTCCTCCCTGGACTCCCTGTTCCTGTTCACCAATCTTTCCTACCCCTGCCTGTCTATTCGTTTTTAAGCAAATGCTGCTCTTTTGGTGTCATATGGTAGATTGTATGGAGGAATATATTCCTCCCTGGTCTTATTTACTGTTCACAACATAGGAAGGGCCTGGCCTCTGAAAACACACAGCCTAGGCTAGAATCTTAGTTTTAATACTTATTGGCTGTGTGTAACTAATTTGAACAAATTATTTAATCTCCCTGAGCCTCAGGTTCCAAATCTATAAAACAGGAACAATACTAATAAACTAAGAATGATACCTAACAGTGTGTATATATGTAAAGTTCTTAGAATATTATCTGGGAGATACTAAACGCTATATAAGTCTTTCTTCATGTTGTTATGTTTTTATCTGTAGGATATCCAGGAGATATTTGGAAAAGAAATCTGAATTTCAAGAGAGAGGTCTTAACTGGTGATATAAAACTAAGCATCACAAGAAAAAACAAACAGGCACACTCTTACAAGTGCTCCTGGCAGATAATAAGTACTATATAAAAATAATCTATCATTTTAAATAAGCATCTAAGTCAACTCAGTTTAAACTTTTCAAAAATGGAAGTTAGCTAACATTAAAATACATGTAATAAAGGTTCATTAAAATTCAATAAATCAAAATAAATCATGGTGGTTAACTTTCTTGGATTTGTGCTCATAAATATTAAATAGAAATTTAAAATACAAGAATGTTTATTTCTTAGATTACATTTATATAAAACCTAAATTTAGAAGGAAAAGTACCAAAACGATAACTAATAATTATGACAAGAATAACAACACTAGCTTTAACTTCAAAACATTTTCAAATTTATTTAGAATGAAGTTCAATATAACTACAGCTATTTCTTATTCCTATGAGCCACAGGAAACCTCCTCCAAGTGTATTATAACCCTCAGGTTTCTCAGGCTTTGGTGTACCAATACCAAACAGCAATAGTATTTCTCCAGGCTTTCTATCTTATCCTCAGACAAGGACTGGGGAGCTTTGGCTAAGTTATAACCAGTATAAACAAACTTGAAAATAGAGTATGGATGCCAGGTAGGTGGTTTAAAACTAATTTGAAAAATCTGCTACTCCCAACATGCACCAAATATGATTATTCAGCAATTGTTTTCTGCCTAAAAATATTTTTTAACTTCCATTCACATCATAATTGGACCTACTGAATTCTGCCATTGGAGTCTATTATTAGCAACAGAAACTTTCTAAAGCAACAGAATAAGGGAAAGAAGGGGAGTAATTAACAAAGTAAAAAACCAATAGATAAAGGACATGGGGATTTCCCCTTAGAGGATGGGGTCTAGGGTTGGTATTCTGTTTAAAATTGGAGTGTACAGGCTGCATTATATCAGTTCGCTATGGTGGCGTAGTGCCTAAGGCACTTGACTGCTAACCAAAAGGCTGGAGGTTCAAACCCACCAGCCACTCCTGGGAAGGAAGATTGGGCAGTCTACTTCCGTAGTGATACTGCCTCAGAAACCCAAGGAGGGGTCGCTATGAGTCGGGGTCGCTTCATGGCACATAACAACAACAACATTGCAAAGGCAGTTTAGTCTCCCATACTAAAGGCTTTCCCTCCTTGCAAAGTTCCGGAGGAATACTCCCACAGAGCACAGAGTGAGGGAAAAAAGTGCAACTGGTCGATTGGATTAACTCAGGCAATTATGAGAGTGACCTATAGTAAAAGTCAGAAATATCTGATTTCAATTTAAGAGTTCCTGCATTTTTATAAGTGATATTACAAAAAAAAAAAAAAAAAACTACCTAGACTATTTCCACACTACAATTCTAGGGTGGTCCCAAAATTCTTATATTTACAAGGCCTAGAATTTTCAAACATGCTTGATAATTAAAACAACAGGTTTATATTAAAAATTATCAATTTGTATTTTTCAAAATATCATCATTATGATTTCTTTGATTTTGAGAGGAAGAAATGTTAAGTTTATGCCTCACTGGGTTTCAATAAGAATAGGTAATAAGTTTTTTAAAGGACTGGCAAAGACAGGCAATATTGTGATAGTTTTCCTGACAGGATAGATTACTGGCAATGGTGCGTTTAAGGGATTTTCTATTTTTGTATCTCCCTTTTGGTGATCCAATTAAGACAAGTGAGGTTTTTCTCTTCTACCTGAATAATATATAAAATTTCCTTTCCTCTAATATAAGAAACCTGATACCTTGAAAAATACCATCTTTAGTGAATGTATAACTGAGACCTTATTTTAAGAATGGATTATTTAAAAATCTCATATAGTTATTATAATCTACATTAAGATACATCATTACAACATATATAGAAAAGAAAAAATCTTCTGGACAAATAGAACTATTAATTCTCAAGAACATGAAATAAAAGCCTTTTTAGAAAAAATTACACAAGATTTTGCAAAAGTCTTTTAATACAACATGAATAAATTTCTGTTAAACTTAGCAAGCTTAGTATTTCTAAAATGACTGCTTTATTCTTTTGCCTAACCTATAAAAATAGTATCATTGTTCATAAAAGAGTATTTAGCACTATGGGTAATAGATCAGAACATCAAAACTTCAAAAGTACCATGTTCCCTACAACTAAAATAAACAATCGTTTAATCCAAAAATCACCACACTGTATTTGAAATTATCATTCAATTTAATCACATCTTAAGGAAAAAAAAATTAAAAGATGACTGACAAAACATGAAGTATTTAAACATAAATATAATCACGTATTAAAAAATAAAAACAAAAACCTATGGTAAGAGAAAATCACTCAATAAGCACTTGAACATTTGTATTAATTGATATTCTTTAGCACATCTGAAATAATGAATTATTATATTTGCAAGAGATATAATAGGCTAAATTCATATGCGTAAAGTCTAATGTAAAAATGATGGAAACTTTTCCTTCTTTGTCTGCTAGCTGGCTCCCTGATTGCATCTATTTTCTCCTAATATATAGATATTGCAGAAAAACAGCTCCTACACAATTAAATGATAATTTTCAACACTTTCTGTACCTTTTCCCCACCAAATTCATCCATCCTGGAACATTTTCAATAGCTTACTGGTAATTCCTCAAAAAGTTCAGTCAGTTCATCCACTGCCATCTCCTTTTGTGCTTCAAATACAGTTAGAAAAACATAAAAGCTCAAAGAAGTTGGAAAAGCAGAGAGTTTCAAAAGGCTGCCAGTGAGGCCTTTTGTTGAGAAATTCTACTTCCTAAAAGTCAATAGGTCAAAATTACTCACAGCTGGAGGCAAGGGTCTTCTGAAAACAAAATTGTTTTAGCAACCTCCATCAGATTTAAAATGCTCCTTTATCCACAATGGAGTAGACATGGCCACTAATGATCAGAGAATCAATCACTTTCCGGATATTTCTAACGCTCATGTTTTGAAGCTCTGTCCGGAGCTCCCGGATACTCTTTTCCTTCAGGTTGAGGACTCTCGTGAATCAAGCGTAGCACGTCTTTCCGGATGAAGTTGATGTGGCGTTCGATGTAATCCATGGTGTCACTCATTCCCCATGGAGCAACAGGCTCACTTTGTCCAGTGGTCGCTCTGCGAACTTCATCCAGCATCATGTGTGCATTGACTGTTTCTAAAACATGTACGGTGAGCTCATTTGTATCTTCCAGGGCACGGATTTTCAATATCTCAGGGCTCTTTGTTTCAGCCAGTACCTTTGAGGATACCAAAAACTTTGGCATATACTCCAAGTGGAAGCAGAATCACCCACTTTGCTTCATTTCTGCCAAACCACAGCCACGCCACTATAGGCTTCAACGTCATATCATCAGTTTTGTAAAGAATATAGCGTGGTGCGCCCTCTGCCTGTCTGATTGTCCAGACAACAGAGATTTGGGAAATTTCAGTTCCCCAAATCTTAAATACACTGCCAACCAGACTGGAGGTGAGCAGCTGGTTTACACAACAAGGTTTAATGTCCTGTATTCGAGCATTGGATTTTCAGGGCTTAGTAGCAGAAGCTGAACCTCCCCCAGAGGCTTGTTCACTACCTCCACAGGCTCCGCCTACAGCAGAGGAGCTGCTGTAACTCCCAAACCCGCTATTACTCATCTTAACAACTGCTCTGGCAGGTGAGGAGGTGTGGTTCTGATCCCTACAATTACCCAATGCCAGCTCCACATTCTACCAAGGACGACTACAGCAGATCGCCTGAATTTAGGCGACACGATCGACTTATACTTCCCTAGAGTCAATGAGCTACCAGAATGCAGCTGCCTTCAGCCAATCGGAATCTACAAGGTTCTCTTCCATCTCCCACATCTTGGACTGTGTAGTTGCTGTGCTGCATTTGAAAAGCTCCATCTGCTACTTCATCCCTTTCTGGCCATCTTTATAAAAGTGCATCTTTACATTTTTTTTTTCTTTTCATTCCTGAATGCCAAACTTCTTCTATAAAACCACTTTTTAAAGATCCATTTATTCACTAATGTAATCAATGATTCAATAGAAATTTTTGCAGCACAGAAGTGCTAGGCACTAGGTAGGGTCTTGTGGGTTATATTCAGGAAGAAGAAAGAAAGAAACACCACCACGACCATGGTTATTTTCCTAAAGAATTCACATTCCTTGTTCAAATCATTAAAATCAGAAGTGTTCATGAAGAAATGGAGAACCACTGTTAAATTACTATAATACTCAAAGGTAAGTCACCTCTCATGACTTTTAAAGATCTTTCATTGCAGAATTATAATCTTCCAGCTATTTTGCTAAGTGTACAGTTAATGTAAACAAATTAAATACAGTGAAACCAGAAAGAGCCGAACTCGATGGTCTCCCTTGTTTTTCCCGGTCTTGCAAGTTTTTTGGCTGTCACTCTCTACTGAGGAGCTCTGGTGGCACAGTGGTTAAGGCATTTAGCTGTTTACCAGAAATTTGGCAATTCAAACCCACCAGCTGCTCTGGAGGATGAAGATGAGGCAGTCTATTTATGTAAAGATTTACAGCCTTGGAAACGCGACGGGGGTCACCATGAGTCAGAATCAACTTGATGGCAGTGGGTTTATCACTCCCTGCTAGTGGAAAATATTTGATTTTCCTTCTCTGACAGGTTTCCCACCTTACACATATTCTGACTTGTACAGGTTTTACAGTAATACGATGCACTTAAATTTATATATAAATCTATACTGAATGGCTGAATTCTAAATTAAATTTATTTTCAGGATTCTGTAGACAGTTCAAGAGCTCAGTGGTACTGTGGTTAAATTTTTGGACTGCTAACTGAAAGGTCTATAGTTCCAGGCGTTCAGCAGGAGAAAGATGAAGCCATGTGCTTTTGTGAAGATTTACAGCCTTGAAAACTATATGGGGCATCTACTCTGTCCTATAGGGTAGAACCAATTCAAATGTCAAAGGGTTTTTGGAAGACAGTGCAGAGAAGTACAAATCATGGCCCTATTGTTACAAGTTAGGAAAAAACCTGAATAAAATGAAAATGAGGTTTTCCTTTTTAAACTAGAATGTCTCAACCCACTGTCTTTCTGCCTTACCACCTTGGGCAGGACGATGAGTGTCTCTGTGATTGATTTCTCAGCTGTGAAATGAAAAGGCTGCTCTAAATCTGTTTTTTTTTTCCTTTCATCACCCAAGTTAATATGTGTCTACCCTCTAATTATTGGTTATTCCTCCCTTCCCCACCCACCTCTAGTAACCAAAACAGTATTTCCTTTTTTGAGGAAACGCTTTTATTTTTTACAATAGTGGTCTCATAAATATTTGTCCTTATGTGACTAACTTCATTCAGCATTAAAAAAAAAAAAAAAAAACACTTCCATTGAGTTCATTCCAACTCATAGTAACCCCCATTGGGATTCCAAAGCTGTAAATCTTTAATGGAAGCAGACTGTCCCATTTTTCTTCTGCAGAGCGGCTGGTGGGTCCAAAACACTGACCTTTCTGTTTAGCAACCAATGTCATTACCACTGCACCACCAGAGCTCTTTTCACTCAGTATAATGGGCTCTAAATTCATCCTTGTTATGAGATGTTTCTCAGATTCACTGTTATTTAATGTTGTGTAGTATTCCATTGTGTGTGTGGTAGTTAAATTTGTATGTCAACTTGTCTGGGTCTGGTTGAGTGGCTGGGCAGCTGGTGGTAGTTATTCCCCATGATGAGACTGGCAATCAACTCCATGGTGGGATCTACCACAAGCAGCTGAGTAGCTGCCTTTGTGATGTGGTCTGCTTCCTATATATAAGCAGAAGCTTTACGGCACGCTTGGACCCTACGTGTAGCTGTGTCATTGTTCAGCAGCCTGCCATTCTCTGCTGACCATGGGACTTACAATGGACTTGAATTAATGGCCTGCCATGTGGTTTGGTAACATTGGGACTGTGCCATTTTATTTGTCAACCTTGGGCTTGTTAGCCTCAGCAGCCAGGGCTGCCTGAGTGTAGAGATGCCTCTCAAGCTTCAGTGGGCTGGGAATTAGAGGCAGAGCTAAAGCCCAAGGTCAAGAGGCTTTCATCCAGCCCCTAGAGCCTGGCACTTTGGACTTGGACTTAAAGCCTACAAACTATGAAAAAATAAACTCCTGTTTGTTAAGGGCATCCCATTTGTGGTATATTTCTGTCAGAGGGGCACTAGGTAATCAGAACAGTGTGTATGTACCAAATTGTATTGATGCATTCCTCCACTGATAGGCATTTAGGTTGTTTCTATCTAATTGATAACTGTGAACAATGCTACAATGAACATGGATGTGTATATATTTGTTCTTGCCATGGCTCTTATTTTTCTAGGATATATATTTAGTAGTGGGATTGCTGGATCAAATGGTATTTCTATTTCCAAACTTTTAAGGAAGTGCCATACGTTTGCCACTGTCTTTCTGCCTTACCACCTTGCATCATTTCACAACCCTACCAGGAGTGTATGAGGGTTCCAGTCTCTCCACTACCTCACCAACATTTGTTGTTTTCTGTTTTAATGCTTAATAAAGGAACAACAGTTATTGAAATACACCATTGGCAAATGACCTTAGTAATACTCATTTTTAGTTAGTTAGTAGTCTACATGTGTAGAAACTTTAAAAGTTAATTTATATTATCTTTCTCATTTCTTTTTATAAGATAAAATACTTAACTTTCCCTATCCCAAAATTACAGAAATGCGCCACTGTCCGTTTGCAAACAAAGTCAGTTTGCACTCATAGTGACCTTATAGGACTGAGTAGAATTGCCCCATAGGGTTGCCAAGGCTACAAATTTTTACAGAAGTAGATTGCCTCGTGTTTCTCCTGCAGAGCAGTTGGTGGATTCAGGCCACTAACTCTTTGTAAGCAGCCGAATATTTTAATCTCTCTATGCCATCAGTGCTCCTCAATGTGTGAATACTATATCTAAAACTGGTAGAAAAACATAGGATTATATTTACCTCTCAGGGCTACAAATGTAATCATAAAGCCAATAAACTTGTTTTAAAAATAAATATATAACAATCATTATCTGAGTACAGAAATAGGTTTCCATGTAAATGCACAGATATTTAATTTCTAATTCTATATATTATCAAGGAGGAATTAAATATCCAAGTAATATTTATATTCTGAAAATTACATAATATTAAAGGTAAGATTAACTAAATATATTGTTTAAATGTTAACAATCCTCACACACTAGACATTGCTGTTTTATTAGGTATCAGACTTCTAGTGTCAAAATTCTGAGGTTAAAAATAACATAACTGATTCTATTTCCAAGTAATTAAATACAATACATATTTTATTAATCATGCCAAAATGATAAGAACTACCTACCTGACAGGATTGCTGGTTAAAGAAACCCTCAAGGATTCTAGGCAATTAAGAAGTTTCTCATCTGAAATACCAGATCGTAATTCATGAACATATTCTTGTGAAGACAGGGTACATTCATGTTTGCTGTTTTTCAGCCCTCCCTATAAAAGAATAAACAATACTATTAGAGACAACAGTTTAAAAATAAAACAATGCATATTTATAAATATTTAATATGTGAGAAAGTGTACAAAGTGCTGGACACTTAAAAAAAAAGTCCTGATCAAAGAATTGACTGTTAAATTATGTATATTGCAACACTCATTAGCCTCATTTAAAAGAAAAGTACACTACAGGTGCTTATGACCTGAGACTCATAGAATATGGACTTGAATTGTATAAAGTATCATTGACAAAACACAAACCAAACTAAACACACTGCCGTCGAGTCAGACCCAACTCATAGCAACCCCTCCTTGAGTTTCCAAGGCAATATCACTACAGAAGTAGATTGTCCAATCTTCCTTCCGAGGAGTAGCTGGTGGGTTTGAACCACCAGCCTTCTGGTTAGCAGTCAGATGCCTTAGGCACTATGCCACCAGAGCTCCCAAGTGACAGGGGTGCTTAAATTTATAATCCAGGAATCAGGATTAACATTAGGTGGTCCTCCTTAACCCAGAAGATGAACATTTAGGAATCACCTTCCTAATTTTCCTAGTTAAGCTATTTATAGTCTACAAAAGACAGTAGAGAGAATTGCAAATAAGGAAAACAAATATAAAACATTATACTAAACCCAACCTATTTAAATATATCAGAGTATCAGCCTATCTGAGAAAAACAAGTGAAAGGGGCTATTAAAATACAAAATAATAAGTCTCCAATTATCATGTTAGTTAATCAAAGCAGTCTAAAGCAGTCACCAAAGCTCACCTACCCCTTCCTAACTACATTACCCCCATGTTATTAATATTAAAAAGCCATTGAATGCATTTATCTGTTAACCCATCTATTGTCATCGAGTCAAATTTGACTCAAAGTGACCTTATGAGACACAATGGAACTGCCCATAGGGTTTCCAAGGCTGTAATCTTTATGGAAGCACAATGCCAAATCTTTCTCCCATGGAGCAGCTGGTGGGTTCAAACACTGACCTTTCCGTTAGCAGTGGAGTACATAACCACTGGACCACCAGGGCTCCTTATTTATCTGAGAGCAACCAATTTGTAGCTTAATTTCCAAAATACATGGGCTAGAGCTCATTATCTCATCACAGTTCCTTGGCTTCATCTCCTTGATATAACTATATAAATAGTTTCAGGAAAAGGCTGAGAGGAAAACATCAACACATTCACTATACTAATAACTCATAGATTTACATTCTAGACATACATCTCCCTAACTGCCCCTTACCTGGACTATAAATGTATTTGCCTGACTCTAACTTGAGTCCCATTTTCCTGGTTCATTCAAATTACACTCTGTTAAGTATCTAAGCTAGCACAAGGAAGATTTTTATTTTTTCTTTCCCATTTGGTAAGTCATATCATTAAAGAATAGCAAATTTTAAAAAAGGAAAAAAATGTGCTGATAATGATAAATGGATTCCCTAGAGTTTCATACTTTTTGGCCTTCGGGAGTGATTTCTTATATAGAAATTGTCAATCATTCTTAATTTTCTGAATTTAAAAACTCCATTAAATAGTGAATGCTTAAGGCTTGATAAATTTTTATAACATCTACAGAACTCTATTTCCTTGTAGCATGGTTGCAATATTACTATTAAACACATAAAACACTGTGGTAGAGAGTCTCTTCTAGATGTGAACTCCACGTATGCCTAGTGCTTAATATAGTGCCTGAATTTAGCGAACACCCAATAAAAGTGTGCTATTGTTGAATCTGTCCATAACCATTACAGAATAAGGAATACAATTTCATACTTTTAGTTTCCATGATCTGAGTATTGGCCACTGACTTGATTTTTTTTTCCTTTGTTAGGATAAACAGTACATGCTTAAGAACTGTACTTGATGAATCATCACAAATATGGCACAGTAAGTAAAAACATCACCATGAAATCATTTTAACATTTCTATCACTTACTTAAGGAGCCCTGGTGGTACAACGGTTAAGCGCTCAGCTTCTAACTGAAGTTGGTGGCAGTTCAAACCCTTGGCTGCTCCACGGGAGAAAAGACATAGCCATCTGCTCCCCTAAAGATTACAGCCTAAGAAACCCTATAGAGTAATTCTACTCTGTCCTGGAGGGTTGCTATGAGTTGGAATTGACTCAACAGCACACAACAAAAACAAAATAACTTATTTACCCATCACTTTAAGGCTGCAGTTATAGAAGGAGTAATAACAAGTAAAAATTTATAGCATAATTTGGAAATTTTAATGTTAACACTTTTATTTTTGCTGAATCAGCTCATTTTCTACATCAGTATAGTCTGTCAGTCACAATGAATGGATCCACTTACTACATGTATCAAATATCCTCAAAAATTACTATACAATTTCACGCCCACTAGGATGGCTAGAATTTTAAAAATATATATTTACAAGAATGTAAGGAAATTAGAACCTTTATTCATGGCTGGTACAAATACAAAATGGTACAGCTATTGTGGAAAACAGTGTACGAGGTCCTCAAAAAAATATAAAATAGGACTACCCAGCAATATGACTCAGCAATCCCAGTCCTAGGTATGTACTCAAAAGACCTGAAAGCAGAAATTCAAAAGGAGACTTGTACACCAAAGTTCATTATAGCACTATTCACTGTAGCCAAAAGGTGTAAACAACCTATATGACCATCTACATATGGATGGATAAACAAAATGTTTCAGAGGTTAATCCAGTGTCCAGGGCTCCAGAAAGTCTGGAGTCCCTGAGAATTTGAAATAAATTTGAAGTTTCAAATGAATTTGTACATGTATACGATAGATATATAATCAGCCCGTAGGAAAAAATGAAGTCTTGCCATGTTCTATAATATATATGGGGGAGCTCTGGTGGTAATGCCTAAGGCACATGTCTGCTAACCAGAAGGCTGGCAGTTCAAATCCACCAACACTCCTCGGAAGGAAGACTGGGCAATATATTTCCATAGAGATACCACCTCAGAAACCCAAGGAGGGGTCGCTATGAGTTGAATCAACTCAATGGCAGTGAGTCATGTCATGTCATGTCATAATATATTCAGAGTTAGAAGACATTGTGCTGAATGAAATAAGCTGATCACAAAAGGTCAAATTTGTATGACTTCACTTATTTAAAAAAAAAAGTGTTTAGAGAACAAAGGTTATTAATGGTTACCAGGGGCTGGAGGGAGGGGGGAAAAGGAGGTCAATAGTGATGTTTTGTGTACTGATAAAGGTAAGGTTGCAGAGGCAATTACTGTTAATTGCTGTAAGTTGCACATCTGTAAAAAGTTGAACTGGAAAAGTTGTGTGATATGTGGTAGATGTGCTGACACAATGCCCCCCCAAAAAAAGAGTAGCTACTGAGGCTGCTTATGTACAACCGAATACCTCACACGGTATGGTTCCTTGGTTTGGAAGTTCAGGGTCATGGTTTCATGGGACATCCCAGTTAATTGGCCTAATAACATGTTCAGTGCTTCTGTTCTACCTCCTAGTTCCTTGTATAGTGCTTGAGGTCTTAAAAGCTGGCAACAGATCATCCAAGGCACAACAGTTGGTCTCTGTTGGCCTGCAACAACAGAGGAAGGAGAAGATTCAGAAATAGGAGCATATGAAATGTGTGGCTAATTCCCTCCATGAACAACTGTCTCCTTTGCCATGAGACCAGAACAGGATGTTACCTAGCTACCATTACTGAATATTTTGATCAAAGATTCCACAGAGTAATCCTAACCGAAAGGGAGAAAATGTAGAACAGAATTTCAAATTCTCAGGGACTCCAGACTTTCTCGATCCCTGGGGGCTGAATGAACCCCTGAAACTATTGCCCTAAGATAATCTTTAAAATTTAAACCAGAAATAACCCCTGAAGTCTTCTTAAAACCAAATAGCTCAGCCTAACTAGTAAAGAATGTCTGCCTTGAGCATGGTGCTCTTGTAAGAACTATCTATATAGGATCAAAACGACGCCAGCAACTCTAAAGTTTAGATAAGAACTTTAGGGGGCAGTGGCATTACGTTAATGGAGGAGGACTAAACTAAACTAACTCACTGCCATCAAGTCAGATCCGACTCATTGCAAGCCCTCCTTGGGTTTCTGAGGTGGTATCACTACAGAAGTAGATTGCCCAATCTTCCTTCTGAGGAGTAGCTAGTGGGTTTGAACTGCCAGCATTCTGGTAAGCAGTCAAATTAGAATAGTTATACAACTCAAAGATGTAATCATTGTCACTAAATAATACATATAGAAACTGTTGAAATAGTGTAAGTTTTGCTATGTATATTCTAAACAACAAAATA
>NW_006921752.1:6826076-6836294 GCF_000298275.1 Orycteropus afer afer
TCTTAATTAAAGGATAAAAAGACCCTACCAATTCTCCCCTGTAGGCTTGTAAATAGAGTTTATTCTTGTCAAATAACCTTGGTATTTGCCTTTTTCACTGCCAGGAAGACAGACCCTTGACTTCTCCTTTGCTGGTTCCTCATCAGCCAAGTCTCATTTTAACAACCTCCTCCCTTGCAGTCTCCAAATATTATCACAACACCATTAAAAATTTCATTCACAATATTAGCTCTATCTACATATATCGTATTTAGTAATTTACTTGTTTACTGTGTCTGCCCCAGTAAAATATGAGACAGGAATCTTGCCCATCTTGTTTGTTCCCATATCCCCAGATCTTAACACAAAGCCTGTCACACAGTAAGAATTCAATATATATTTCCTGAATAAATGATGAAACAAATAGGTGAATGAGTGGTAAATTTCAAAACGCTGAAACCTGAAAACTCAGTTTAGCTTTCCTTCAAAATATTATAGTTCTGAGACTTTCATTTACAATGTAGTCCAGCATGCTGAGTATAGAGCAGGAAAGTGGAGACAGTGTATAGGATATTGGGGACAGTTCAGACTTTGCCACCTGGGGTTGAATCATGGCATGATAGGTAATCTGTGTCAGGCTATTTAACTAATTTTTATAAACCTGACTGATCATCCATGATATAGGGGTAATAAACTCCTCAGCCTCATGTTTGTTTTGACAATGAAAGAAGACAATTCAGATAAAGTGACTAAAGCAGGCATTTTCTATGTTGTCTCACAGAGAGAGTAAACTGCTCAGCAAATTTTGTTTCCTTCTTCTAACCTGACTTCTACAGGATTAGTTTAATCAGGGCCTATGGAACAGTTTGAACAGTCTGTTGGCTTCAATAACACTCCCCCAAGTCTTAGAAACAAGTTTAAATTATTTAGGATAATCTGTGAGTATGGGTGTGGTGCTTAAGGTTGAATGTCAACTTGGTTGGGCCATGATTCTCAGCAGTTATGATGTAATTTTGCAGTTATGTAGTTATCCTCCATTTTGTGACATGATATAATGTAATCATATCCATGATGAAATCTGCTATAAGCAATCAATAAATTGAAAGGAGTTTGCTCAGGGATGTGCCCTATATTCAATATATATGGACATTCTGGCAAAGCTCTCTAGCTTTTTTGCTCACTCTGGATCCTGCATCAGGTTGGTGGTCATCATCTAACCTGCAATTTTTGGAAAGTAAGCCAGTGACCTGCCGACTGACCTGCCAGTCTTGGGTTCGTCAGTCCCTGTAGCCACAGGAGTCAAGAGGAGCCTATATATAGCCTGTTGTCTGAACCACAAACTTGGGACTTGCTAGCCTCTATAACCAAGTGAGCCATTTCTTTGAGATAAAGTGCTCTCTTTCTATGTGTTATGCATATGAACTTCACTGGTATGCTTCTCTAGATAACCCTGCCTAAGACAATGGGAATGGAAGCAAAAACATTAACACAATAAGACAAAACACATAATCTTGTAGAAGAAATACCTTTTATCAAGGTTAGAATGACTCTGGAGTTTTAACGTAAGCTCATACTTGAATATTATGAAAATATAGAGTAGTAAGGCTTGACTGGAACTTAAGACCAGCCTATCTAATATTCTTACTACAGAAATAGAGAATCAAGGGGACTGCCCAAGTTCATATAATTAGTGAAGTTGCTGAACTAAACCACAAATATTCTGGTACTCCTGTCACTAATACTTCCGTTTTTCTCAATGTTGAATAAAAAAGAAATCAGCAAGTATTTAATTCTGAAACCTCTATTACAAAATGTCAAAGTATCTGCAGCATAATCAATATGGTACAACATAATATTAAAGAAATAACCTAAAAACAAAACAGTACAATAGATTAAACTAATTTTCACTATATTTAATAGGGCTGTAATACAAGAATGGCTTATTATTAACATCCTGTTCTGATACTGAACAAAGGAAACAACTAGATAATGGATGGATAATAATGGAAATTTTAATTAGCTGCTCTGTATGAGATTAATGAAAATTACCACTGTGCCCATTTGATCTTTAAAAAATAATGCAGACAAAGTTAGCAATTAGCATACATCATGCTATTGCAAAGCAAGGTGAACAAAAAGCTTTCCTAATTTGAAGCCATTCCTTAATTTGAAAATCATCAGGATGGAGATACTTGTCAGTGTGAATGTGCCTGTATTATCCTAAGATAGTACAAAAAGAAACAAAGGGTACTACTTTGGGTCAGTTTAATAATCACACATTCTCTCTACTCTGATACTCTCAGGGTTTAGTTCAGGATAATATCAAAACCAGATAAGCAAAATACTAAAGAGAACATTTTAAGACTGAAGTGGAGATACCACTTCTGATTTCAGGTTGACATTCTGAGCATGATCTGTCAATCTTTAATGTAGATACATATTTACTTATAATTTGAGGAAAGGCTTCATAGTTCTAAGCTGTAAAGGTATATTGGCCGTAGACACTGGATAGAACTACACAGGTCTTTGTAGCCACAGAATGAACATAGATATCATTTACTATGAGTGGTGCCATCTTCAAATAGGAAGGGCAATATAATTGTTATGAAAACAGTAATATCACGGCCACTATTAATCAAGATTTATAAACCCTAATAAAGCCAGGTCTCTTTGGCTACTTTATTCAAGTGAGCTTCTTTATCTATCATTGCAGTTTTCTGAAAATGAAATGTGATAGATTAACAAATTTAGAATTCTATCTAGAAAGGTGCAGTGTTGTTCTTTCAAAGTTTAAACGCATAAGAAATTAAAAAGTCATTTTTCCTGTCATCAGTTCCTTGAGTTCAAGTAGGAAAAGGACACACAAAATAAGAGCCCAATCCCTGTCAATCTACATATTTTCTCTGATACTGGTATAATAGGTTGATCATGCAATTCTGAAAATGTTGCTAAATCTTTAGATATCTTCTCTCCATTTATATAAGAAAAACATCTCTTAAAGGAGGATTGTTGTTGTTGTTGTTGTTGTGTGCTATCGAGTCGGACTCAACTCATAGCGACCCCTCCTTGGGTTTCTGAGCCAGTATCACTATGGAAGTAGATTATCCCATCTTCCTTCCAAGGAGTGGCTGGTGGGTTTGGACCGCTGACCTTCTGGTTAGCAGTCAAGTACCTTAGGCACTATGCTACCAGAGCTCTCTACAGGGGGATTAGTAGAGTGAAATAAATCATTTATCAAAAAGCACAAAAGGTATTTTAGAGTGGATTTATTACATTAAAACATTTCAAAATATTTTATATGTAGTTTACAGTGAAAACTCACATAATTGCATGAAAAAATGTAAGGTAAAGATACTGCATATTATCAAAGTCTGTAAGAAAATATTTACTCAGAGAATTACTGTCCTGAGATCACTTCATATACTATTTCCCTTTGTAGGACACGCTTTGTTTAATGAAGGCGTTATCAGAAGTTGAAAGTAATATTCAAAATAAGAGAACATATTCCAAATTCTAGGACAGAGAAAAGCTTTTATACAGTAATGTAGACCCATCACAATTCTTCTGATTATAGATGCCATTTGTCCCAAAAGACTTTGACTAACTGAACTTACTTAAGTCTGAGTAGCTAAAAGGTTTAATTTAAAAAAGTAGGTGGTTTTCTATGCGAAAATTGTTTACTCTTTACTAAAGCTTGTAATACACATCAGATAAAGCATCTTTCTCTTTCAAATTATAGAAAATAAGACCATCACAAAATTAATTCTTAAAACATTGGTTCAACTTATGTACTATTAGAAATGACAAGTACACAAAGTAACTCTAAATATATATATTTAAAATCTGTGACTCTATAGTTATTTCTTTTGTTGTGAAACACATATTTACTTTATAGGATTTATAGGAAAATACTTCAAATAATTGCTCAGTTAAATGCAAAATAAGTCTTAAGATTAACTGAAACAAAAGGGTTAATTTTAAAAGTAGAATGTTTCTCCCAAATTACTGAATTCATCATTGTAAGACCCAACATTATTTGATCTAGGCACTCTCAAGAGACATCAACAATGAAAGGCTGAACCACCATTAAATGATTTGTTAGTGAAAACAAATTAAAGCATTTAATGATATTTAAAATTAACCAATCTGTATAATAAGCAATCAATCTGACAGGTTTCTCTTTCATGGCAAAGATAATATGTGCGGTCCACTCTATACTTAGAATCTACCCATACTTGCCTTTTAAAACTATTATTAAGCAATTACGGTGGATAATGTACATACAGGTGAACGTCACCAAGTAAATCTGTCAAGATATAAAGTATGTCTACAAACATTTTTTGAGCCCTTACCACCACCCACAGTACTTGATAAAGGAAAGCATCAGTATTATGTTTATATTTTATTTAACAGAGGCCCTTCAGATATCACACAATGAAATGTAAAACAAGATTTAGGTAGAAACCCAAGGGTTATTGATCTGAGATACCAATTTAAGGGGCATTGACCTTGGAAGGAAAAAAGACTACAATTTTCTTTTCAGTAACCTCTAAGTAAAATTTAGGATTTTGTTTAATTATGAATGGAAGCAATAGATCATAGTCGTGTTACCCAGCATCTGTGACTTGCTCCCCAATAAAAATCACGTTATTTCTATATCCCACTACACATACCACATTGTGGAATATATCTCAGAAGATCATTTATGAACATCACTTTTTCAAAATTACCCTATTTATACAATCTGCCACTTCGTGTTGTTATTTAACAAATATTATAAGGACTTCTGTCTCAATTTTTTAATTGAACTTTCTATTTTTAGATAACTGTAAATATTCATTCAATTGTAAGAAACAATGCAGAGATCCCTTGTTTCTTCCAATGTTATTATCATGATATATAATAATATCACAGCCACGATACTGACATTGATAAAATCTACATGTTATTCAGATTTCCTCAGATTTATTTGCACTATGTGTATTTTGTTTCACACACATTCAGATTCATGTACCTGCCACCATCACAATCAGGAAACAGAATCGTTCCATGAGCACAGCGATCCTTCTTATTTCCCTTTCATAACAACACACATCTCCATCTGGCAACTCTCACCTCAACACTGGTAACCACTTACCTTTACTCCAGTGCTATAATTGCATCTTTTCAAGAATGGCATATAAATGAAATCATATAGTATTTACTCTGTTGGGATGGGATTTTCCACTCAGCATAATGCCCTGGGATTCATTCAAGTTGTTGCATCTATCATTCCTGTTTATTGCTGAGTAGTATTCCATGCCATGTTTGTTAGTTTCACCATTCACAGCTTCAAGGACATTTGGGTAGTTTCCAAGTTTTGGCTGTTATAAAACAGCTATGAAGATTAATGCACAGATTTTTGTATGAACATAAGTTTCCATTTCTCTGGGATGTGTCACAATTTAAAAAAATATTAATAAGTATATTTGAATATAATTGGTTTTCTTTATAATCCTATGTATTTTATATTTTACATTTAAAATTATAATTCTGGGAAGGTGCCCATAGGCTCATCAGATTGCAAAAGGGATACATGGTACAAATTAAGTAAAAAACCTTATGGTAACATGTTTTCTCTGCTTTGTAATTACAATATATTTACTCCATTCAGTGCTTCAAAAGGTAGAAAAATCATGCTATCATTATCAATCAATAAAATTCACATAACAAGTTAAACTGTTGGATAGGATTTGGTCAAGGATTATGCCCAATGGGACAGGCACTATATCTGGTACAGCCAGTTTCTTCAACTATACTATTTAAAGATGAGAACACTAGTGAAACTTTTTCAGCATTTATTATGTTGGAGCAAAGATTATAAAGATATTAATCACAACCTTTTCCCTCCCTGCTTTACCATTTTATAGATACAATTCCAAAAGTAACTTTAGACATTTTAAGACAGACAATTTAATAACACTTTAGCAGATTATTGTTTCCTACGGTCCAACTTGATGGCACATAACAACAACAACACACAGCTTAGATTAGATAGAAACTACATTTTTAGTAGGTAATGAAGCTATAAATTGTAAATAAAATAAAAATCCCCTCCACAAATAAAAAAATTACTCTATATTTTCAACCCCTGTAAACTACCAGAGGTGCTTTGGTTAAAGCATTCAGCTGCTAATCAAAAAGTCAGTGATTCAAATCTGCCAGCCGCCCCAAGGGAAAGCTGAGGCAGTCTTCCTCATAAAGATTTACAGCCATTGAAACCCTATGGGACAGTTCTGTCTCATAGGGTCACTATGAGTCGGAATCAACTAGACTGCAGTGGTTTTAGGGTAACCTGCCAAAATATGTAATAAATGCTATCATTCAAGATGAACAATTTGAATTTTATTCAAGTCCTTCCCTACCTGCTGATGAGAGGTAGTGTGTCTAGTGTATCAATAGTAAAATACCCAAAATGAGATGGGAAAATAAAGAACAGTAAAAGATCTGTGAATAATTCACATGTAAGGAAATGGATGTGTGTCTTCAATACTGAATGAGATTCAAAACTTTAGACATAAACAGTATCTTAGATTTCTATAGCACAAACAGTTATCAGTACTTTTCATGTTATACAACTTCATCTGAGCCCAAAAATAGGGGAAAATATTACTAAAACCTTTTTTCCCCCAATTTTGAAAATAGAGACACAGAGAAATTATGACTTTGTGGGATTAAATAACCTACAAATAATTAGCAGAGGCTAGAACAACCCAAACTCTAGAGTTCTGTTTTGTCTGGCTCTCTACAGAGTACCAAACCATCTTCAAGGGAACACAATTTGCTCTCAATGGATGATTATAACAAAGAGAAAAAGTGGGCAAAGTTTCAACACTATTCCTTACCTGTGTGAATATAGGAATTTAGTCATTAATCGGAAGGAAGGTTGGGCAATCCTACTTCCGTAGTGATACTGCCTTGGAAACCCAAGGAGGGATCACTATGAGTCGGGGCCGACTCGATGACAAATAACAACAACAACAACAGTCATTAGTACTTGACTTCCTGGAACCCTGATTCCTTATGTGCAAAATGGGAATAATAAGTGTAGTATCTACCCTCAAGGTAGTTGTTGTAAGGAAGAAATAAGAATCCAGGTAGAACACTTAACACAGTGCCTGGCATTTAATAAGCACTCAATTAATGTTTGCTGTTATATCTTATTTTATTGTTAATTTAATGAGTACTTTTTTCAAAACTGCCTAGTGAAAGAATTACTGGTGCTATGAAATTATTACTTTCTCATTACTTAAATTATTCAGGCAGAGGTGGGATGTTCATCTGTCGAGAAAACTTTCAGAAAGAATGCCTACTTTAAGTAGGAGATTAGGCCATAGTTTTCAAACTGTATCCTGAGGGGCCATGGGGTAAGGGACTTTAGGAGCTGCCTTGGGGGATGAGGAAGGGCTGTGTAAGAAGGGAAGGCTCAGTGTAAGGAGGTGTCAGGTCCTGTCCTTCCTTGATAATGAAGGTGTTTACATGCTTATTTACTCTATATATTCATATTCATCCCACATATAATTTCCTTCAGATAAAATGTTAAATAAAGTTTTAAACTCACTGAACTAGATAATCTCAAAGGTCTTGCCCTTTTGAATCTATGATTCAGAGTATGGCACCATGTGCATACTAAAGCAAAAGCTTTTTCTTTTTTAAAGTATGAATTTTTAATTGGCCACCATATTCTCTGAGCACACAATGATTATTGAGGTTTTCCTTTCCTTAAAAAAATAACCTATAGAGAGACAAGGCATCTATGTGGCCTTTTCACATTAGAATATTTTCATTCAACATTTATTGAATTTACACAATTTCCAGGAGGTAAGAGAAGAGAGACAAATCCAGACATACCCCTGTCATAAAAGAAGTTATATTTTTTATGGTTCAATCCCACCAGCCACTCCTCAGAAGGAAGATGGGGCAATCTACTTCTGTAGTGATACTGCCTCAGAAACCCAAGGAGGGGTCACTATGAGTCGGGTCCAACTTGACGGCACATAACAACAACAACAACATTTTTTTGTGGTGGGAGTGAGGAAAAATAAGCATACCATTACTAAGCAATGTGATAAGGGCCATAATAGAAGTAGATATGGGCATTATAGGGGCTTTAAGGATTGCTGTTTGTTGTTAGGTACCCTAGAGTTGGTTCCGACTCAGTGACACAATGTACAACCGAACAAAACACTGCCCAGTCCCACATCATCCTAACAATTATTGTCATGTTTCAGCCCATTGTTGCAGCCACTGTGTCAGTTCATCCCCATGAGAGTCTTCCTGTTTTTAGCTCTCTACTTTACCAAAAATGATGTCCATCTCTAGGGACTGATCTCTCCTGATAACATGGCCATAGTATATGAGATGAAATCTTGCCATCCTTGCTTCTAAGGAGTATTCTGACTGCATTTTTTTCCAAGACATATTTGTTTCTTCTTTTGGCGGACAATACATGGTATATATATTGTCTGTGAAAACTATAATTAAAAAGCATCAATTCTTCTTTGGTTTTCCTTATTCTCTGTCCACCTCTCACATGCATAGGATGCAACTGAAAATACCATGGCTTGGGTCATGCACACCTTAGTCTTCAGAGTGATATCCTTGCTCTTTAACACTTTAAAGAGGTCTTTTGCAGCACATTTTCCCAATGCAATACATTTTTTGATTTTTTGACTGCTAGTTCCATGAACGTTGATTGTAGACCCAAGTAAAATGGACAAATCCTTGACAACGTCAATTTTTTCTATGTTTATAATGATGTTGCTTATTTTTCTAGTTGTGGGAATTTTTTTTTATGTTGAAGTGTAATCCATACCTAAGGTTGTAATTTTTGATCATCATCAGTAAGTACATAGTTTATATTTTCTTTTGTGTTGGCACATAACTAAGCAGCACAATAAAAATATTTTAAGTAAACAGTGGGGTCTTTTAGAAAGCTTTTCCTTTAAAAGGAGTCTATATTTTGCTAAAATTTGAGAAAATGCTGTAGGTACTAGGGAGACACTGAAAGGCTTTAAGTCGTGGAATAACAAATCTATTTGTGGTTTTTGTTTTGTTTTGTTTTGTTTTTGTTTTTTGTAGAACTATTGACTGTAGGCACACTGTCAATTTTAATAAAATTTCATTTGAAATATTTACCAAACATTTTATGAATCATTTCTAGTTTTTTGTTTTGTTTTTCAATGATATGAGTTCTAAAATACCCACTTAGTAACTGGTTTCTGAAACAGGCTTCCTTAGAGCATGACAAGTTAACTAATTCGGAATAGTGACATTCAACTGGCAAGTGGAGCTATCTGAGGTAAGACAGAATGTGTGTTTTTAACGAATATAAACTGGTTAGAATAAATTTTAAATGAAGACAAGGTTATTAGTGCAGAAAGTGGGAAGAGGCAAATAAAAGCCTGAAAGCCTTTTGAAGAGTATCATTTCCAAATGCAGACTAACATCTTGCCCTGGAGTTGAATCTGGCTCATAATGACCCCATGCGTGTCAGAGTAGAACTGTACTTCATATGGTTTTAAATGATGGCTTCGGCAAGAAGGCATGTAGAAGCTACTGGGGAGACAATGGAAGCAGCAGACCCACTTGGAGTCTATTAAAACAACCAAAGGAGAATATGATGAGGAGCTAATATTAACATTGCTATTAGAAACACAAGAGTGCATTACAAAGTCTTTTAGGACATAGCTTTAATTTACCTTTAAGTGAACTGGAATGGGGATGGTATGGCAGTTAGGAAAGAGAAACTACCATGCTTCCCAGGTTAAAGCAGTCCGTACGATATAAGTGATAAGTTATATTACCTAGGTTTTTACAGCAGAATTGTTGGTACAGTGGTAGGCTTTTTGTCTTTCATGTGGGAGGCCCAGGTTGGATTCCAAATCAGTGTACCTCACACACAGCTACCAGCCATTGTCAATGGAGGCTGGCTTGTTGATATGATGCTCAACAGGTTTCAGTGGAGCTTCTAGACCAACATGGAGTAAGAAAAAAAGCCTGGTGATCTACTTCCAAAAATCAGCCAACAAGGAGTTTTTAGAAGATGGCGGACTAGGCAGAAGGATTGCATAGACCCTCTTCAACAAAGAAAAGGGAAACCAATTAATACAGACACAGAAGATAATCTTGGACCCCTGAGCCTTGAAGGAAAGGATGCAGATTTGGACTAAACCCCAACTAGCAGAAGAATTTGCGTAA
>NW_006921752.1:6857297-6858931 GCF_000298275.1 Orycteropus afer afer
ATTATCCTATCACTGACAGCATTGTACTTCAGGACAGATCTTGAAACCTCCTTTGTGATGATGAATGCCACGCCATTCCTTTTCAAACTGTCATTCCTGGCATAATAATGCTACTTCTAGGCATCTATCATAGTATGCAATCACAATAACAATGGACTGCCATCAAGTCAATTCCAACTCATAGCTACCCCCATTGGGTTTCTGAGGTTGTAAACCTTTAAGGAAGTAGACTGCCTTATCTTCCTCACACGGAGCAGCTGGTGGTGGGTTTGAACTGCTGACCTTCTGGTTAGCAGCCAAATGCTTTACATACTATGCCACCAGAACTCCTTAATCTCAATAATAAGCAGAACTTTATGCTCAAAGATATTTGTGATGTCATTTTTACAACAGAAAAATTGGTAAACACTTTAGAAATCCAAATGTAGGGAAATGGAGAGGCAAACTATGGTAGCTATTTAAAATGGAATATTATGCAACAATTAAAAACTTTTAATAATATGGAAATATATCTTTATGTCAGTGGTATATACATATGTACAGTGATTTCACATATTTAAAAGCATTTCTATTACCTAAAAGGAAATGTATGAAAATGTTAATGATAATTATCCTGGTCAATAGGATTTAAGATGTTCATTCACTTCCCTCTTTAAAAGTTATTTTCCAGATTTTCTAAAGATTACTGCTTTTGTAATTAAGATACATTAAATAGTATTTCAAAAAGGCAGCTCTATCATCTACTTTTGATTAAATTTACTCATACATATAGGTACAAGGTTTGGATAAAGAAAATAAAAGGTGAGAGTAAAACACTTACGGGATGAAGAACTAATATAAATAATAGTAAGAGAGAAATACTAAACAAAAAACAGTATAGAAAGGAAAAAGAATAATGAAGGCCACAAAAGAAAGCATTTTCCGTATAACAGAGCAGATATAATCTGTCCAGCTTCAACCAAAAAAGAATTTCACTCTTTCAGTCTTAACTTCAGAGAGGAGCTGTATTCAAGTACGTACCTCCTTCTGTTTCTTAAAATCGGCTTCAGGACACATCTTTATAGCTTTATATTTATAAGTAAAATGTATTCATTAAGGGAGAAGGAAGAGAAAGAATATGGATTAAATATCACCTGAAGTTCTATATTCAAGCAGAAAAGAGAAAAAGGAAAATAATTTGTCTCATAAAGGGTTTCTCATGTATATCTCCTTAAACATTTTTTTTCCTTCAACTACTGCCCTCTTGTTGCTTGCACGGTGAATGATTAGGACAAGCCGTAGACCTCTGCCTTACATGTTTATAGATCTACTCAGAATTTTTTGGAAGCTCCACACAAAAACCACCACAGTAAAACAAGTCAGTAACCTAAAAATGACAGAACTTTGACTACTTTAGGGTGATGGCATCATTTTAATGGTCACACATTAGTATAAATGAGTAATAAACCAGTCTACATCTTTTAAATAATGTATGTTGACATATATAGGCATGCATGTACATATACATAAGTATATAGAGAAATATCAGTTAAAACCCAAATTCCAAAAATATTTGGTAATAACATATCTGACAAGGGACTTATCTCTAGAATTTATAGAACACTCCAACACCTCAATAACAAAAAGACAAACAA
>NW_006921752.1:6860772-6866907 GCF_000298275.1 Orycteropus afer afer
GACATGAGACAAAGTATATGTGAACTGCTGTATGGAAAGTGAATTTGCTCTGTAAATCTTCACCCAAATCACAATCAATCAATCAATCAATCAATCAATAAAATAAGAAGAAAAAACCCAAATTCCAAATATGGTCAAGAGCACCTAATTAAAATTAGCATTAGCTACACTCTAGTTGGGAGCTCTAGTAGCATAGTGGCTAAGGCCCTTGATGGCTAACCAGAAGGCTGGAGGTTCAAACCTACAAGCCGCTCCTCGGAAGGAAGATGGGGCAATCTACTTCCGTAGTGATACAACCTCGGAAACCCAAGGAGGGGTCGCTATGAGTCGGGTCAGACTCGACGGCAAACAACACCACCACACTCTAGCTAGTGTTCAGTTGTAGGAACTGGAAGTAATTATTCACTGAGTTTCTAATGTGTGTAAGTCACTATGTTAGGTACTATAGCTAAAACGGAGATAGACGAGACAGGCTCTAGGGGTCTGCTCATTAGCCTCAGTGAAGTGTCACCATTACAATAGTTCATTCACTCAAATACTTACTCATGTATTCATTCATTTCAAACCATTATTGAACTTGTTTGTAACATCATGTTTGTTATTAATGATATGATGATAAGAAGACAATGCTGAAATTTTAAAAGTTGAGAACACACGTTTTATGGCATTTACAGTGTTCACTGTAGGCCAAAACAATAGTTCACTTTAACAAAGAATCTACTACATGCTAGACACTAAGAGTATAGTCGTCAATCAAGTAGACGATGTTGTTGACCCAAGTGGTCCTTCTTTTCTAGTAATATAAGTAGAAAAGAAATTGTATATGTTGGTATGGCAACACATAAAAAGACACAACCCAGATGTTCCAAAGGCTTCCTGGAAGAAGGAACATCTAAGATGAAACCTGAATGATTAAGCGGGAGTTAGAGAAAGAAGTTTGTCAGGATTCCAGGTAGAAGACCCAGCACCTGTAAAAACTTAGTGGCCAGAGAAAATAAAAGAGAGTCATGGACATGGAATCCACTCAATATGTCTATAGGTGTAAGAGTGATTGTGGTGTGTGAATTTACTTGCTGGGGAGCAAAGGCTGGTAAAGTAAACAAAGGCTAAAGCATGAAGATCCTTGAAAGCCCTATTAAAGGGTTTGGACTTTATGCAGCAAAATGAAATAAATCACTGAGGATGATGATGATGATGATGATGATGATGATGATGATGATGATGATGATTATGCTTTGGGTGCAAATTTACGAAGTTTGTTTTACATTCAACAGTTCATGTACATTTGATTTCATGCCCCGATTACCATCCCTGACCATAACGCACTCTCCTCCTCTCCTTGTGACCACCCCTTCCCTGTGCCTGTCTTAACTATGCACTTCTGTCTGTCCAGCTTTCCCTCCATGTGAATGCTGCCTCACAGAGGATTTTTAAGCTAGTGAGAGTAGTATGTTTAACTTTGTGTGGAAAATGGAAGAAAGCGGGGGCAAGGCTGGAAGAAAGGAAATTATTTAGGATGCTGTAACAGTGATCTGGGTAAAGATGGTGGCCTAACCTAACAGGGACAGAGGGAACGGGGGTGGGGTGAGGATAGGATCAATTTCAGAAGTATTTTTGCAAATCAATAGAATTTAGTAGCTGATTAAAAGTAGGGAAGGAGAAAAAGCAAAGAATCAAGACTGAAAGCCTGGCTTAGGCATCTGAATGGATGACATGGACCTAGATAGGGATCATGAATGTTGCTACCATTAATCAAGATGTGTTTCCTTAACTTTTTTTTTCCACCTTGTTGATTCTAGGACTTTTTTGTCCCCAGTATCATCAAAAAGGACTACTTTAACTGTACATTTTATATGACAGCCCTGCAAATATTTGGAGACATGTATATCCCTGCACATACCTCTTTTTCCAGCTGTGATCTCTTTCATTATGTTTTGTAGCTATTATTATTATAAAGAAATGCTACTGATAGCAGATTGTTTAACATTAAATTTTTAAAATGCATTTCATTGAAATGTAATTTATGTACAGTAAAATATACAAAACTAAAGGGACATGGGTCAGTGTACTTTTTTAACATTAAATTTTTAAAAAATAACATTTAAATGTATATACACAGTCAGCCGCTAACTTTTTTTTCTTTCCTGTCACTTTCAAAATTCCAAGACTTAACAGGAAGATGAGACAAAAACCATGTGACCCTAGGTTCTTTGATTTCTAGTCCACGGTTCTGTTGTCTTTGGAAAGATTTTTCAACTTTCTCTTGCTTGTATCAATCAGTCCTCACATCAGCCAACAAAAGAAGAGAATTGCCATATCTTTCATATTTCAGATGCACGTTTCATGTTTTTGATGTGTTCCATTAGGTTTACAAATGCCTGCTTTCAAGCACTGATTGATGCATTCAGTCTACAGGTTCAGTTATAACTAGGGAAGAGTAAGTTTGAGAGTCTCCTCTGACATCCATTTTGGTCTCTTCTTCCTTCATTGTCTTTTTAATGAATGTTTCATTTTTTTTTAAATTTTATTGTGGTTTGGGTGAAAGTTTACAGAACAAATTCATTTTCCATACAACAGTTCACATACACTTTGTCTTATGACATTGACTACAATTTACCACAATGCAACAGCTCTCTTCCCGCTTCTTCCCCATAGTTACCTCTTCCCCATATCATTCCCTCCCATGCACTCCTGCCCCCCAAGCTGTCTCCCTGTGCATTCATAGCCCTTCTATTCTACCATAATTGATCTCTCCAAGGAGTGTATCTACCTAATGTAAATGTTTAGCTCATATGCCTATCTTTTTTTTTTTGGCTGGAAGCCACAAGAGCGGGTTCAATTCCACACCTGAAGGGCAGCTAGGGGCCAAAGTCTCAGTAGTTCCAGTAGGCTCTAGTTCCTTTTTTTTTTTTTAAATAGTGATTTTGAGTTTTGTCCCACATTGTTCTCCCTCTCTATCCAGGATCTCCTGCATAGATCCCCCTCCAAGTGGTTGCCGGTGGTAGCCAGGCACCATCTAGTTCTTCTGGTCTCATAGTCATATAGGCTGAGGATCACATGGTGTACCAGTGTCCCTTCAACTTGTTTCCATGTGTCTGGTTTTCTTCGTACTTCTTTGCTCTGGATGAGGAAATGCCCAATGTTGCATCTAGATGGCTCCTTACAAGCTTGTAAGATCCCAGTCACTACTCTTCAGAGGAGGAAGTGGAACACTATTTTTGTGTAGTATGTTATGCCAATTGAGCTTGATGTCCCCTGCGACCATGGTCCCGAGCCCACATGTCCAACTATTCGCTCCCTCCAAGTAGCTGGCTATGGCCAAGAAGTGACTACAACCTTGTCCCTTGTCAACTCTACTATATACCTGGGAATTCTTACAGAACATACCAATACACTTGTAGAAACACTGTCTGCCAACCCTATATATGGTCATGGGCACACTCCCCACTGCATAGACTTACCTAATAGTTCAGCTTGTCTACCCATCTATCTACCCATAGATCAATGTTTGTCATCACTGGCAACACAGTACTGTATGTGCAAAAGGGTTCATCTTTGTTGTCTGTACCTCCCATATACCTCTCTGTCTTCCTTTTCTTCAATGCCACCATGTTGATCACTCACATTTGTAACACTGTCCTTCCCTTCTCCCAAATCAATACTTGTCTCTACCTCCCCTCCAACCCCTGGTCATGAACAAAGTGTTCCCTCCCCTCCAACCCCTGGTCATGAACAAAGAAAGTTTCCTTCCATATATAAACATGTCCTTGACTTTCTACAATAACGAAATAATACAATATTTGTCTTTCTGTGATTGACTTATTTCACTCAGCATAATGCCTTCCAAGTTCATCCAGGTTATGTGGCATTTTGCAGATTCTACATTATTCTTTAGAGTTGCATAGTATTCCATTGTGTGTATCTACCATAGTTTGGTTATTCATTCTTCATTTTATAGACACCTAGATTATTTCCATCTTTTGGCTATTATAAATAGTGCTGTGATGAACATGGGTGTGCATATGTCTGTTCTTGTCACGGCTCTCACTTCTTTAGGATATATACCTAGTAATGGAATGGCTGGGTCAAATGTTATGTCTAATTACAACTTTTGAAGGAATCATCGTACTGCTTTCCACAATGCTTGTACCATTTTACAGTCCCACCAGCAGTGTATGAGAGTCCCAATCTCTCTTCATCCTTGCCAGCATTTATTTTCAGTCTTGTTGAACTTTGCTACTAGTGCTGGGGAAAGACGGTATCTCATTGTTGTTTTGATTTGCATCTCTCTAATGGCTAATGATCCTGAACATTTCTTCATGTGTTTGTTGGGCTCCTGGATATCCTCTTTGGTGAAGTGTCTATTCATGTCTTCTGCCCGTTTTTAAATTGGATTATTTGTCTTTTTGTTGTTGAGGTGTTGGAGTTTTCTATAAATTTTAGGAGAAAATACCTTGTCAGGTATGTGGTTGCCAAATATTTTTTCGCAGTCTGTAGGTTTTCTTTGACTCTTTTGGAGAAGTCTTTGGGAGCACATAAAATTTTAATTTTTAGAAGACCTTATTAATCTAGTTCATCTTCTGCTGTTTGTACATTTGTATGCTTAATAGTCTATTAATGTCATATATTAGGGTCCCTAAATTTGCCCCTTGTTTTTCCCTGAGGAACTTTATAGTTTTAGGTTTCATATTTAACTCTTTGATCCATCTGGCATTAGTTTTTGTGTATGGTGTAAGGTATGGATCTTGTTTAATTTTTCTGCAAATGGATATCCAGATTTGCCAGCACCATTTGTTAAATGGACAATCTCTTCTCCATTTAACGGTTTTCAGCCCTTTGTCAAAAATGAGCTGACCATAGGTCGATGGATCTATTTCTGGGTTCTCAATTCTATTGCACTAGTCCATGTGTCTGTCATTGTACCAGTAACAGGCAGTTTTGACTACTATAGATGTATAGTAGGTTTTGGGATCTGGGGGTTTGAGACCTCCGAACCTTTGCATTACTTCAAGGAACTTTGTTAGTACAGTGGTTAAGGCTGCTAACCAAAAAGTTAGTAGTTGAAACCCATCAGCCCCTCCTAGGGAGAAAGATGAGGCAGTATGCTTCCATAAAGATTTACTGCATTAGAAACGCTACAGGGAAGTTCTACTCTGTCCTATAGAGTCAGTATGACTTGGAATCCATTTGATAGCAGTGGGTTGGGTTGGGTTTTGGTTTTCCTTTTTTCATGTATGATATTCATGATGTTATCCCACAGTTCAGCAGGTCTTAGTGGTCAATGCATTACATATCTTGTTCAGGTGGTCTCAAAATTCAGGGGGGATATACTCAAGGTTGTACTTTGGCTCTTACAGACTTGTTTTAATTTTCTTCACCTTCAACTTAAATTTGCATATGAGCAACTGATAGTCTGTTCTACCATCGGTCCCTGGCCTTGATTGATGATATTGAGTTTCTCCATCATCTCTTTCCACAAATATAGTCTCATTTTGATTCCTGTGTATTCCACCTGATGAAGTCGACATATATAGTGGCTGTTTATGTTGAAATAAGGTATTTGCAATGAATAAATCATTGGTTGTGTAAAATTCTATTCTGTGATTTCTGGGGTAATTTCTACTACCAAGACCATATTTTCCAAGTACTGAAGCTGCTGCTGCTGCTGCTGCTGCTGCTGCTGCTGCTGCTGCTGCTGCTGCTTCTTCTTCTTCTTCTTCTTCTTCTTCTTCTTCTTCTTCTTCTTCTTCTTCTTCTTCTTCTTCTTTCACATTCCAATCATTAGTAATTATCAATGCATCTTGATCGCATGATTTGTCAATTTCAGACTGCAGAAGCTGGTAAAAATCTTCAATGGCTTCATCTTTGGTTTTAGTAGTTGGTGTGTAATTTTGAGTAACAGTAGCATTAACTGGTCTTCCTTGTAGGAATAGGGAAATTATCTTATCACTGACAGTATTTTACTTCAGGATACATCTGGAAATGTTATTTTTGATGATGAATGTGCCATCATTCTTCTTCATTATGTCATTCCTAGCATAGATCAGTGCCTAAGGCAGTTGACTGCTAACCAGAAGGCTGGCGGTTCAAACCCACCAGCCACTCCTCGGAAGGAAGGTTGGGCATTCCTACTTC
>NW_006921752.1:6867007-6868451 GCF_000298275.1 Orycteropus afer afer
GAAACCCAAGGAGGGGTCGCTATGAGTCGGGGCTGACTCGATGGCAAATAACAACAACAACAGCATAGATCATGTGACTGTTCAATTCCAAATGGCCAATAGCGTCGATTTCAGCTCACTAATGCCTAGAATACTGATCTTTATGCATTCCTTTTCATTTTTGACAACTTACAATTTTCCTAGATTCACACCTCGTACACTACACATTACAATTATTAATGGATATTTACAGCTATATCTTCTCATTTTGAGTTGTGCCTCATCAGCAAATGAAAGTCCAGAAAACTTTCCTCCATCCATGTCATTAAGGTTGACTCTACTTTCAGGAAGCAGTCATATTTTGAGTCGTATTTTGAGGGGCTCATCTTCTGGCACTGTATCAATGTTTTCTTGATATTCTTAAGGTTTTCAGTGGCCACTTTTTTTCAGAAGTTGACCTGGCCATGTCCTTCTTCCTTGTCTGTCTTAGTCTGGAATTTCCACTGAAAATTCTCTACCATAAGTAACCAAGCTGGTATTTGAAAAACCTGTGGCATAGCTTCCAGCCTCACAGCAACATGTAAGCCACCAGAGTATGACAAACTGACAGGTGTGTGGTGGATATCTGACATACATTGTAGGAAATATAAATAAATATATAATGATAAATACTTGTATTTTAGTAGATATTTATGTGTTTCTTTCAAAATAGATAATATCTCTGAAAATAGCATTCTGGAGTTTTGACCAGCTCAGAAAGAAGATTGGGCAATCTACTTCCATAGAGATACTGCCTTGAAAACCCAAGGAGGGATCACTATGAGTCAGGATTGACTTGACGGTAGTGAGTTAGGTGTTTTAATGTGAAACCTAACATTTTGTAAAACAGTAATTCATCATTTCTGAATATTTCTGTAAATAGATAACTGATTCTTATTCTTGAGCGAATATACCCACATTTTCCTATAATAATGAAAATAATACACACTGGAAAATGATGTAAACAAATTTGAAGACATTTCAACCAGTGTTATAACATGTAGACTCTGAACATTCACATTATAGTCATATAAAATACATCAGAAATGAAATACAAAAACAAGTGTTTTCACTATTTCCCTAATTTAAAAGCAAATCAAAACAAAAATTATCCCGAATTTAAAAGAATACTGGCTCTTTCTATCTCATCCTCAGGATGTATTGAAAACTTCTTAAGTGTTGCTGCTGTTAGGTGCCATTAAGTTGATGTCAACTCATCGCGATCCCATGTAAAACAACTGGTCTACAGGGTCTAGTTCTATGATCTTCTGGGAACAGATTACCAGGTTTTTCTCCTGCAGAGGCTCTGAGAGGATTCAAACTGCCAACTATTCATTTAGCAGTGGAGCACTTAACTGCTGTGCTAGCAGGGTTCCTTTCTTAAGTGTAGACACAGTGCTTTATGTTTCTTAAGAATTTCATTTGA
>NW_006921752.1:6868746-6871560 GCF_000298275.1 Orycteropus afer afer
GTGTGTGTGTGTACATGCACACGTGTGTGAGACAAATAAATATTCAAATCTTCTGAAGTATACAAATCTGATTAATTAAGACCTGTGGTACTGGTAAAACACCACAAACTTTCAAGTAAAGACAGTGTTACCTCAGTAAGGGAGTACTAGAGAAAGGAAAAAACAACTTGAATTATAATTTTAAATCTTACACTAGCCTATGTAGAAGCATTACAACTTTGTTTAACCTCGTGAGAACTGGGGTATCTGAAAGCAGCTAATAAGATACCTTTTATGACCCAGGGTGCCCAGACATAGAGTTACCCAGAAAAACAAACTGAAATTTGTTCTTGGATGAAAATTAGCTCAATCAAACTTTAATTATGAGTTACCAGAATCCATAGGTCAGATACCTACCCATGGCTATTCTGCTTAGTAAATGATGTGAAGAGTTAGATATCACAGTGGCTCCTTATAAATGTCCTGTATATTTTGATCTATTTCCTTCTACCCCTATAACCATCTTCCTGAATTACTTTTCTTGTCAAGCATTTGTTTTTCCACATTCTGTTCTTTATAAAATTGGCCACTGACATTTGGCTGGCTGCCATTTTACTTCCCAGTACTCAATTTGAACCTTTCCTTTTCAATACTCCATTTCCATCCAACTGAACCAATGTGTGTCTCAAAACCAGTATAAAATCTAGATTCATTCAAATTAATTAGGTTTTGCGTAAGGCCTTTTGACTGCTAACCAGAAGGCTGGCAGTTCAAACCCACCAGCCCCTCCTCGGAAGGTTGGGCAATGTACTTCTGTAGTGATACTGCCTCGAAAACCCAAGGAGGAGTCGCTATGAGTTGGGTCCAACTCGAAAGCAGTGAGTTGAGTAAGGTTTTACTACTGTAACTTTGTTATTCCCAGTCCTCTTCTAGAGCTCATAATAATTAAATAACTTGAATTCTTAACTTTTATTATCCTACCTCTCTGATTCTATTCATATATATCTTCAAAGTATTAGACTCTAATTTACCCGTATTGAAAACTGTTCTTATTCTCTTGGCCTATCTTATCATTAAACATCATTCAAAATTCAACATAAATATCACTTCCTCAGGGAAGACATCTGTCTTCCCAAACTAGGTCCCACTGCTCTCCTGAATGTCTCCTTGAAGCATTTAGAAAAAATAAATGTAATACAAGTTTTATATGTCTCACTGTCTTCATGAGGATAGAGACTATGCCATAATTGATTTACTGTTGCATGTTTTCAAAATATTCAGTAGAAAAATATATATTCAGCAAATGAATGCACAATATAACATTCCTTTTTCAATATTTATTGTATTTGTTTAGAAACCATATAAGCTATAATAAACCTAATCATAACTTTAAGTGTATTAACAATTAGAAGGGTCAGAAATATTTGCAGTTTTAATGCCAAAGCCAAAACATAAGCTCTCAGCTGTAAATTGGATGAAATATGTTAAATCATAAATTATACTATAGTTTCCTTTGCTTTTTAACTAAACTAAAATAAAAATGTCACTTTGAGTTCTAAGGTGCACATGACCCCCATGGTATTTTCAATCATCTCATATGCATGCAAAAGCTGGACAATGAGTAAGGAAGACCAAAGAAAAACTGATGCCTTTAAATAATGATACTGGTGAATAATACTGAATAGACCATGGACTATGAAGAACAAACAAAGTGTCTTGGGAGAAGTACAGCCAGAAGGTTCCTTAGAAGCGAGGATGGTCAGACTTCATCTCACCTACTTTGGTCATGTTGTCAGACAGGACCATTCCCTGGAGAAGGACATTATGCTTGTTAAAGTAGAGGGTCAGCGAAAAAAAGGAAGACACTCAATGAGATGGACTGACACAGTGATTGCAACAATGGGCTCAAACACAGCAACAACTGTGAAGATGGTGCAGGGTCAGGCAGTGTTCTGTCCTGTTGACACGGGGTGTCACTATGAGTCAGAACAACCTGACGGCACCTAACACCACCACCAACAGAGTTTCTTTAATTGATTAAATGAAGAAAAACCATAACACTGTACCAGGCTTTCAGAGAAAATCTAAGGAGAAAATTATATTCCAAACAACAGAAAGATACATTTATGATAAAATATGAAATAAAAATTAAGAAATTAAAAATGTAAAACAGCCTAAATTACAATCACATTTTTAGTGTAGTAAGGAAGATGGGGCCGACTCGATGGCATATAACAACAACAACAACAACAAGGAAGACTAGATTTAAAGAAAAGATATCTGTTATAAAAATATTCACTCAATAGCTCAATTTTCTATTCAGATGCACATGAGATATTCCTAAAACCAAAAGATTATTTTTTAACCTGTCACTTTGTTGCTTAAGAATTTGGAGTTTTTGGTTTTCAACTAATGGCATTTCATTTCAAAGAATATTAATATAAAACAAGTACTAGAACTAGCTATATTAGGGAAGGAAAACCAGGTTTTGATGTTTTATTCCCTCATGTCACTACTTTGCACATTTCATTTTCTTTTCTTTAACTGCTAAAGAGATGAATGAGGCCATTTGTGTTTTTGTTACTTTCTATATAATATTTTTGTGCAATATTATTAGACTCTTCCATTGTGATATAAAGGAAGTATCTAGTACAAGTAGAAAGACTTAGCTTTGGATTAAAGGGAATAAGAATAGAGGAATAAATAGAGTTTTGCCCATACCGCAGTACTTAATATTTTCATACATCATACAAGGTGACACCAGTAACATATTAGTGCTGATATACTATGATACCAAATGAAGCTACCTATAATAATTTTAAAACCACAATTTTT
>NW_006921752.1:6871780-6877543 GCF_000298275.1 Orycteropus afer afer
TTTTAGAAGCTAAACCCAGTAACAGAAATAGCAAATCATAAATGTTTTCAGATGACTACAGAAATATTGTATTCATAATACTTAAGAAATTTTTACAGTTATTTCTGAAAAATAAATTCCTCAAATAGAGAATAAGAAGAAAGAGAAGGGAATCTATTTAGCAGATCTGGTAGCTTTGAAGTGAATGTAGTTAAAGATATTGATGAGAAATGTGAATTTCTCTTTAATGAGAATGAATAGAACCTAGGTTAATCTTTTTGTCCTTAGATAAATATTCTAGGAGCCTACAACAGGAAAAATCCCTGTGGTCCTGCTAAGTTTGAGAACTTGAAAAGGACGCCCAGGATAGGGCTACGCACTAGAATAATCAAAAGATTAGACCTTAGTAGTAGTAGTTAGTAGTTGTGTGCCGTCGAGTCAGCCCCGACTCATAGCGGCCCCTCCTTGGGTTTCCGAGGCAGTATCATTGCCCAACCTTCCTTCCGAGGAGTGGCTGGTGGGTTTGAACCGCCAGCCGTCTGATTAGCAGGCAAGTGTCTTAGCCACTATGCTACCAGAGCTCCTTATTACCTAATACTGCCATTTACAAAAGTAACAAATATTCTAATTATCTGTTTTTCTTTTTTTTTTCCAGAACACAGGTTAATTTGTGATTGCAATTTTAAATCTTTGAAACTTGTAGAATACTTTCTTATAAAGTGAATTTACTAAGCACGAGAAAATTATACATCAATTAAGCAAACTTTAATACTCCTTTATCCCCTATCCCCTAACCCGTAAAAATCTGAAAAATAAAATTATGTATTCAGAGTGTGTCTTCAGAATGGTTTAGTATTAAAACACTAACTAGTCTTATAGCAAAAACACCTGAGGCAAGTACTGATTTCTTCATTTTCATCATCTTTGGACTTAGGGCAAGTCACTTAACATCTCTGAACTTTGAGGTGTTCAATAGGGATGTTAAATAGGGATACAAATCCCTGAACTCCTCAATGGGTTATTTTGAGATTCAGGTTTAATTAAGGCATTTTCTGACCTGAAACTTGTTATAGGTAATTTAGTACCTTCCATTTGCATTGGAATTCCTTTGACAGCAGGGGCTCTAGATCAAGTCACATAAAAGCCAATTTGCCAAATGGTCAATTCAGTTAAAAAAATAATCAATCAGCATAATTTACAAGTTATATAAAAATATTTTTCTTAATTATTTTTAAAATTTCATGTGAGTCATATTGGATAATTGGCAGAGGCAGAGAACTGTACAGCACTCTAGGCTTTTGGAGACTTCAGACTCTACTCCTTCCATCTGATCTCATTCTGGTTGTCAGACTTTCCCTTCTTTGGGATCAAGAACCCAGGCCCACATATTAACCCTCCTCTCCATCTTTCCCCTAACAGAGGATCCCCATTTGTACCCTAGCTCCCCGTCCAGCTATCATAGCAAGGAGACAGGTAGAAACAAATATTCCTTAATATACTATTATAAAGAAAACATGAAGATAAGCCAAGTAAAACCTCACAGAAATTATGAACACCTAGTGAAAGCACTGTATTCGATAAAAGTGCTGTAAACTTGACATAATTAGATTCAAAAGAAGAATACATATAATAATGTCAAAGTAGATGTTTCTTGAAATAAAGTTTGATACGTTGCTAAGTTTTATAAATTTGATCAATTTTACCAACTGGCCACTTGAAAACCTTGGATACATAGGAAGCATTTCTTAATGGTCTTTGAAACATTCAGTGCCTAGCGCAGTGTAAGATCTCAAAAGATGTTTGGCTGTATTAAAATAAATGAAAGAGAAATCTTACTGAAACTGTTCATTTTTAATTAAAATAAATGAATATCTCAGGTTTAAAATATGCAATGGACTAGATACAGCACTTTCTGAAATAAGAAACATTTTTACAGATAGGTAATATACATTTTGAACTCATTTAACACTAAATAAAAATCTGAATAGGAGTTTTAACTACCATGACAAACAAATAAAATCATCAATCATTTCTGTGTGTCATCTATAGTAGAATTCTTACTGCACACCTACAATTACTTCACTTCAAAAACCCAAATGCCAATTATCTAGAATAACTGTTTGGTGTGAATTATGGTATGCTCTAGTAAATTTAAGTTTCATGCTGAGTTTTTCATGACTATATGACCTTTCTAGGTTATTGTCAGTTTGGTTAAACCTGTGTTAGTAAAAATACTTCTAAAGCATTCAGTTTCCTGAATTAATAAGCACATTCTAGGGAACAAAAGACCTTGATGCCCTCTCAGGGTCATCATTATAAATAGTAATTATCATTGTAACTCACTGCAGAATTAAAAAAAAAAAAAAAGAGAGAGATATGACCTGGGCAAAATCTTTACTTTTCCTATTAACCAATCTCTGAATTGAGACACATGCAAAGCAAACATTATTTGCTTTATTAAAGTTTGTATTATAATTGTTATTTAAACCAGCATTTTAAAATGTACAAAATCAGTATGTTTGAAAATAATTTCAACTGTTGTGTGTCTCGGAAAATGAAGCAACTACTATGATTAGATATGTAAGACATTAATAATAGTTCTTATTAGCTTCAGACAGTTCATGCAGAATAAAATACTATTCAATGAAAATCTGGAATAAGTAGATGAAATGAAAGAGCTTCTACTTTTTCCCTTTCTGTGCTTTTTCTGTGAATGAAGGACAATGGAAAGTGAAATATTCAAGTGGTAAAAAACAGGAAGCATGATAGCAGCTTAAATTATCTATAAGCAATTTAACATAATGGTTAAGAGAATGGACTCTTGAGCTAAATAACCTGAGTTTGAATCCAATTAGCTAGCTATATAATCTTGAGAAACTTACTTAACCTCTCTATATCTCAGTTTATGCCTCTATAAAATGGGAATGAAAACATTACTTTCTTTACTGGGAGTTGTGACAAGTGGGTTAGGACATGTAAGACACCTAGAACAATGTTTGGCACAGAGTAAGTGCTCAGTAATAACTAGATATGGCTATTATTGTTATTTAATCGGGTAATATATCTCTGGATTTCATCTATACCGAATATGAAGATAAATACCTTTTTAGATATAAGATCAATTTTTTGTAAATCTATTCTATTATGAGGTCAGTACTATAAAGATCTGATCCAGTGGGGATGCACTATTGACTGTACCAGCAGGACCTTGCTGAAATGACTACAACATTAACCCTAAAAAAGGAAAAGTGTCACTACAAATAACTTCTTCTAGGTTTGGCACTCAAAGAAGAGAATTAAAATTTAAAAAAATGGAGAAAATATCATATATGAATCCTTTTGGTGCTATGTTAAAAACCTAATAGAGCCTTTTTTTATTCTTCTGCTGTATTTCCTTGTGGATGAATTCTGTATTTATAGAGGAAATAAAAGGTTATTGATCTATTATGCAATATAAAGGTTACTGCACTCTTTGAACAATTTTAATATGTATATTTCAAGTTAATATAAATAGTATTAGTTTATTATTATTAGATAATTTTGGCAATATTCTACCTATGTTATTGTTTCTAATTCAGAAGTATCCAAAATCTTGGACAACTTTATCATCCATGAGGACAGATGTCAATTCTACTAGGAATCTTCTCCTAATGACAAATTGCAGGTGAGTAAAAGGAATCAATGTGTATTAGGGTAGGAAACAAAAAACAAGACAATCTTTAATAATCATCATGAAAAAAATACGTGATATCATTAATCCATGGAGATAGGCAAACAATGGGAACCCTTGTGAAAGAAGCACCTCAAGGTGAGCAAACTTTGAAAATAATGTTCATGCTTCACATACTAGCTTCAAAGAATCAAAGCTATAAAAAAAAAAAAAGGTGTGAGAAATGCATTACATAAAATCAGAAACCCATTATCTCAAAGTTATATTCATAGTGGATAATGTTCAAGATAATACTTCTGATGGTCAAAGAACAGACAAAGGACAGTTCTGTTGGCATTTAATAAAGCTAAGATTTAGGATTTCATTTTCTCTGACATACCTTGATCCTCAAAACTGATGGGAAAAAAATTGCCACTCCCATCACTCACTATCATTTATCTCTTATGAATTTCTCAGACAAGAGGCTTGTGCCCTTTAAGATTCTCTTTTTAAAAGCAGAATAAAGGTAAATGCATTTTATCATGATCCCCCAATTTCCTGCTTTTTCCCAAAAAATTATTAGCAATGCAGACATGAAAATTACTTTAATAGCTTAATGCTGACTGATTTTGAGCAAACGGTCAATTCACTTATAATAAGCTAAAAATGCACCAAATTGCTGAACAGCTCAACCTCTGTGTCCATTTATTCAACAAAAAAAATTTGCCATTGCTTGCTGTGGAACATGCACACTGCTACACGTTGTGAAATACAGATTTGGAATATGTCCTCAAAATGCTACATGAGACAGGTAGCTCCAGGTCTAATAGCTTAAATTATCAGGGGAAGAAGCAAAAGAGTAGAGGTTGACAGAGCCATAAAAATAAAATGATTTTTTTTTTTTTAAAGTTAGAGGACAACTTGCATTTTCACTTAAAATGCCTATGGAGGTCTAGAAAGCAGGGCATCCATTTTGTTTCCACTATGTGAACTACTGACCTACTTAACCTACTATGGAGATAGAAGGGGATAATAGTCTTCTATCAGTCAACTGGTCAACCACATGTAGGAGGATTACGTCAACTAAACAGAAGGGCCAATAAATATTATCTAATTTAGTTCACTACCTTGTGCAGTCTTTCAGCATGATTCTAAAGGGTGGCCTTTGATCACTCATAAAATGAATAAAACCATGATTACAGCAATTACCATGCATTGAGTAACTATTACATACCTGGCACTGTGCTATGGTGCTTTATACACATCAGCTCTTAACCCTTGTAACAACTCACAAGGTATTGCATTGTCTTCTACTTTAGAGATAAAGAAACTGAGGTTCTGTCACTCTTAATGACTTGCTCATTGACCCACATCTTTTAAGGGGTAGAACCAGATTTGGAACACAGATCTGCCTAGTTCCTATGCTCAGGCACTCTTTCCACAATGCTTCACTGCCTCATCCACATTTCATTCAGTATCTTTAAAGGCAGCTGTTCCAATTTGAGGCATTTTGAGTTATTATTTTGTTTTCCGATTGATGTAAAATATGTCTCACAGTAACTTATTCCTCTGTTCTACTTAATCCTTTGGGGACTACACAAAACAAGTCTAATTCTTTCTCTATAGCACTTTCCTTTAGATATTTGAAATAGCTATAATGCCCCCTCTACTAAGCTTTCTTTATACTCCTGTCTTTCTCCAGGCACTATACTTGAAAAGCAAAAGCAATTGAGGCTCATTGAGTGACAATTTTTTAAATAATTCTTTTACATAAACTTTGAGTGTATTTAAATACATTTCTACATTCTATAATAGCAAAGTAGTGATAGCATTCACAGTACAAACTTAGAACTGAAGAACCTGACCTAATCTGAAGAACCTGACCTTACTTGCATATTACCTAAATCTTGAAAAAAGTTGTATGAAAAGAAAATATTCATGTTTAGAATTTTCTCAATTGATTTTAAATACAATTCCTGATAACCAAAAACCAAACCAAACACACTGCCATCGAGTAGGATCTGACTCATAGCGACCCCTCCCTGGGTTTCTGAGGCATATATCTCTACAGAAATAGATTGCCCAACCTTCTTTCTGAGGAGTAGCTGGTGGGTTTGAACCACCAGCCTTCTGGT
>NW_006921752.1:6878424-6883468 GCF_000298275.1 Orycteropus afer afer
TGCCCAACCTTCCTTCCGAGGAGTGGCTGGTGGGTTTGAACCGCCAGCCTTCTGGTTAACAGTCAAGTGCCTTAGGCACTATGCTACCAGAGCTCCTTCTGATATATTATAAAATGTATAATACTCATACATTATACAAGGTAGGTAGGTACATTATACATATGAGAAATTGGTGTGAAAGAAGTTAAATATCTTTCTTAAAACCAGTTAGGATCCAGTACCTGTGCTCTTAATTATATTCTATGCTACATTTTTTAAGAGTATTCTTTAGGTGTCCCAAATATTAAAAAAATAAAGTTATTTTACATATTCCAGTTTAGAATTCTAAGGGAGAAGGAAGGAAATTATGTAATGATACTCCAACCCCATGAGTTGGAATTCCAGTGTATCTCGATCTTGGAAAGTCTCAATTTCCTCAAATCTGGAATGAGACATTAGGGCAGTTCACAAATACTCTGGTTCTTAACTGCTTCCAAGCAAGGGTAGGATTATCCTTCCTTGTTCCATTTAAAGTTAGGTTTGAACACGTGACTTGGCTTTGGACAAACAAATGTGAACAGAAGTAAGGTATTCTTCTCTGGGTGGAAAGGCTAAGAGTTTATCTCAATCTTCTGCTCTTGCCACAGTGCTCATTGGTAGTACTGTCTGTCAAGATAGAGTCTCCCTCATTCTGGTTCTCTGATTACTGTGGTAAGCAAAACACATTTGGTGATCCATTTTGGACTGTACCGTGAGTGACAAGTAAACTTTTCATTATTTAAGCCACTAACATATGGAGTTGTTAGTTATCACAATAAAGCCTAGACTATCCCAAGTGATAAAATTTGATACTTTGAGGTGGAGTGCTGCCATTACAAATTAAGATATAATAAAATATATATTAGCTTAGAGGCAAGGTGGTACATGGTAGGAAAATTGTTATCACAGGCTGGAAATCTGGTGATTCACATTACACAATGGTAAAACATTTGATACAAGTGTCGTCTACCAGAATTTGGAAGGGAGATGAATATTTACTTAATGAACTTATAGCCCTATAAGGAAGAGGTTGCAAAACAAAATGTTAGCTGTCTATATTGGTAGCTGCTGTCTGCAATTGGTAAGCTATTATAAGAAAGAAGTGTACTCAGAAAGTAATTCACCAGTTTGCAGACAAGAATGAAAGAGGATAAAGTTCAGGCATTCAAAGAACTGCAGAATAGAAGAGGAAAGTGCTCAATCAGTAAAAGAAAAAAAAAAAAAAACTGAAAAGTCCTTGAGAAACTTGTGAGGAACATATAGGTTCAACAAGAAATACTTTTATTGTGTGTTAAGCCACTACTGTTTGGGGGACTGTTTGATACTACAGCATAATCTAGGCTGTCTTTTTAATTTTATTTTTCTTTTAAGAGTTTGTTTACATTCAATGTTACATGTACATTTAGTTTCACTCCCCATTTATCATGCCCAACCCAGACCCAGTCTCCTCCCTTCCCTACCCTGAAACCCTCCCCCTTCGCTCCCCATACTCATGCACTCATGAGTCCTGCATTTCCTCAATTTGAATGTTGGTCCTCTGGTGCCCTGTGATCCACTGCTCCAAAGGATGTACTACCATTGAGTAGGAGGGTGCTTCATCCTGGGTTGAGTGGTCTGTGTGTACTTCTTGTTAACTACTGGGCTGAGAGCCAGCCCTTGGGGGTACATTTTATTCCAGGCGCAGAATCTATTCCAGGGACACATTATTGGGGGTCTCACCAGATTTCATCTGACCAGTAATTCTGGTCATTATTGAGTTTTTGGATTTTGTTCCAAGTTTTTCCTCCCACTCTATCCAGGATCTCCAGATTTGATCCTTTCCTGAGTGGTTGGCACTGGTAGGCAGGCACCATCTAGTTCTTCTGTCCTCAAGGGCCATTGTGTCCTACAGCCGATTGCTTCCAAATGCCCTTGTTTTTTTGCACTCTTCTTTGTTTCCAACATTAGGAGACCATTAGCTGCATCTTAGATGGCTGCTTGAAAGCTTTTAAGACCCCAGTCGCTACTCACCAGTGTAGGATGAGGAACAAGGCTTTTATGTATTTTTTTATGCCAATTGAGTCTGGTGCCCCCCAGTACTATGGTCTTGAGACAGCAGATCTATTGGATCTCTCTCCCCTAGTGTCTGGTTGTCTGTGAGGAATTATTCTGTCTTCTATTGTTTCTGTAAGGATTGCAGGTATTTTCTATCACTGGAGTCTGTGCAAGATTACCCTCAGCTGAGTCTATCCTTGGTCAAGAGTATACTTCTATTCACTGACTCCCATCTGATTGTCTCAAGTGTTTATGTGTTTATCTGTAGCCTGGTGTTTGGTGTTAATGACAATGTAGTATTGTGGACACACTGGTTGGTATTAGCATCTGTTGTCTATCTCTTATGTGCACAATTCGGTGTCCTCCAATTTCCTAATGTTATCATGGAGGTCACAGATTTTTCCCGTACCCTCTTCCTACCTGTGTCAGCGAATGGGCCCCAACAGCCTGAAATTAATCCCTCTGCTTCCCTCCCCATCCCGGTAACCTACAAAGTGAGTTCCTTTTTCCCAAGCAAACCCTTCTTTGTCTTTTTACAGTAATGGGTGCACACAGTACTTGTCTTTCTGCGATTGACTTATTTCACTCAGCATAATGTCCTCCAGGTTCATCCACGTTGTGAGATGATTAGCATATCCCTCATTGTTCTTTAATGTAGCATAGTATTCAACTATGTGCATATACTATAATATGGTTATCCACTCATCCGTTAATAGGCATTTAGGTTGTTTCCATCTCTTTGCTATAGTGAATTTTGCTGTGATGAACACAGGTGTACATATGTCTATCTGTGTGCTATCTCTCACCTCTTTAGGATATATTCCTAGTAATTGAATTGCTGGGTCAAATGGTACTTCTATATTCAGTTTTTTAAGGAAACGCCATGCCGTTTGCACAATGGTTGTACCATTTTACAATCCCACCAGCAGTGTGCAAGAGTTCCAATCTCTATGCAACCTTACCAGCATTTGTTATTTTCTGACCTGTTGAACATTGCTATTATTGCTGGCGTGAGATGATATCTCATTGTTGTTTTGATTTGCATCTCTCTAATTATTAATGAGGAGCTCTGGTAGCATAGTGCCTAAGGCACTTGACTGCTCACCAGAAGGCTGGCGGCTCAAACCCACCAGCCACTCCTCAGAAGGAAGGTTGGACAATCCTACTTCCGTAGTGATACTGCCTTGGAAACCCAAGGAGGGGTCCCTATGAGTCAGGGCTGACTCGACGGCAAACAACAACAACAAATTATTAATGATTGTAAGCAATTTCTCATGTGTTTGTTGGCTGCCTGTATATCTTCTTTGGTGAAGTATCTGTTAAAGTCTTTGCCCATTTGTGAATTGGGTTATTTGTCTTTTTGGTGTTGAGGTGCTGAAGTTTTCTGTAGATTTTGAAGATAAGTCAGATATGTCATAGGCAAATATTTTCTCCCAATCTGTAGGTTCTCTTTTTACCCTTTGACGAAATCTTGCCTTACTGCCCTGGTCAGGATATCTAATACAATGTTAAATAGAAGTGGTGATAGAGGGCATCCCTGTCTGGTTCCCTTTCATAAGGGGAATGCTTTGAGTCTTTCTCCATTAATAATGATGTTGGCCGTTGGCTTTGCATATATACCTTTTATTATGTTGAGGAATTTCCCTTCTATCCCTATTTTTCTGAGAGTTCTGAACAGGAATGAATGGTGAATTTTATCAAATGCCTTTTCTGCATCAATTGATGTGATCATATGGTTCTTTTTGTTTGTTTGTTTGTTTTATGTGGTGGATTACATTGACTCTTTTTCTAATGTTGAACCACCCTTGTAAACATCATGGTATGAATCCCACTGGGTCAGAGTGTATTAATTTTTTGATATTTTGTTGGATTCTGTTTCCTAGGATTTTGTTAAAGATTTTTGCATCTATGTTCATGAGGGATATTGGTCTGTAGTGTTCCTTTCTTATGGTGTCTTTCCCTGGCATCGGTATTACTGTTATGCTTGCTTCATAAAATGAGTTTGGGAGTATCCCACCTTTTTCTATTCTCTGGAATACTTTGAGTAGCATAGGTGTCAACTCTGAATATTTGATAAAATTCTCCAGTGAAGCCACCAGGGCCAGGGCTTTTCTTTGTGGGAAGATTTTTTTTTTTTAATGACATGTTCAATTTCTTCTTTTGTTATAGGTCTGTTCAAGGTTTCTGTCTCTGAGTGGGACAGTTTAGGTAGGTCTTGTGATTCTAGAAACTTATCCATCTCTTCTACATTCTCAAATCTGTTACAGTACAGTTTTTCATAATATTCTGTCAGTATCTTTTTTACTTCAGTTGGTTCTGTTGTGATGACACCCTTTGTGTTTACAATTCTTGTGATTTGGATCTTCTCTTTCTTTTCTTTTCTTAGATCTGCCAACAGTTCTCTATGGATTTTTGTTGTTGTTGTTGTTTTGTTTAATGTTATTTCTGTTCTGATCTTTATTATTTCCTTGCTTCTAGATACTGTAGGATTCTTTTGTTGTTCTATTTCTAGTTGCTGGAGTTGATGAGTTACAATGTTGACTTCGTTTCTTTCCTCTTTTTTGATGTATGCATTTATTGCTATAAACTGTCCTCTAAGAACTGCTTTCACTGTGTCCCATAGATTTTGGTATGATGTATCTTCATTCTCATTTGTTTCTAGGAATTTTTTTATTTCAGTTTTTATCTATTACCCAGTAGTTTTTGAGCAGTGAGTTCTTCAGCTTCCGTATGTTTTATGTTTTTTCCTTGCTCCTCCTATTATTAATTTCTAATTTCATAACATTGTGGTCCAAGAAGATGCTTTGTAGTATTTCAATGCATTTGAATTTATTGAAGCTTGTTTTGTGTCCTAACATATGGTCTATTCTGGAGAAGGACCCATGTGTACTGGAGAAGAATGTGAATTGTACTTTTGTTGGGTGAAATGCTCTGTATGTGACTATGAGGTTGAGTTGGTTGATTGTATTGTTGAGTTCTTCTGTATCTTTGT
>NW_006921752.1:6883958-6887699 GCF_000298275.1 Orycteropus afer afer
TTAACTCTTAATTTGTTTTTATCTTTGTGTCTAAGGTGGGTCTCTTGTAAGCAGCACATCAATGGGTCTTCTTTTCTTATCTAGTCTGCCACTCTCTTTCTCTTAATAGGTTCATTTAGTCCATTTACATTGAGTGTAATTAGTGATAGGTATGAACTGATTGCTGGCATTCTATTGTTTGTTTGTTTTTCTCTCCTGTTGCTGGTGTTTTCTCGGTCCATATACTTTTCTGTGCTGAGTTTGGTTTGTTGGTTAATGCTTTCTCCCTTTTCTTTTTTATTGTTGATTTTGTGCTTATTAAATGCATATGTTTTCCTACCTTCTGGATTTGCAATAGGGGGATTGTTAATTTTCTTTGTGGCTACCTTTGAGTATATTCTTGTCTCTGCATTTTTAGAACAGTGCGTACTGTGATGATCTTTTTTTTTTTTTTTTAACTATAAACTAGCCTGTCTTGGCAAAACAGAATGAAATACACCCCAATAGGCACCTTTATGGCCTCTGAGATATGCATTTTTGGCTGCCCAAAGATCATTCTTTTATAGTATCCAATTATTAAAAACCAAACTGACTACAGCATTGAGTCAATTCTTTCTCATAGTGACCCCCATTTGGCTTCTGGTAGCACAGTGCCTAAGGCACTTGACTGCTAACCAGAAGGCTGGCGGTTCAAACGCACCAGCCATTCCTCAGAAGGAAGGCTGGGCAATCTACTTCCGTAGTGATACTGCCTTGGCAACCCAAGGAGGGGTCGCTATGAGTCGGGTCTGACTCAATGGCACATAACAACAACAACAAATCTTTATAGAAGTAAACTGACCCATCTTCCTTCTGTGGAGAGGCTGGTAGGTTTGTACTGCCAACCTTCTAGTTAGCAGTCAAATGCCTTAGGCACTTAGTTAGGGTTAGGTTTTGGAATGTCAAAATCTAGGTAAGACCAATAGCTACCAAAATGCTAACAGCTATTATCTCTGGTTATCAATTGTGAGTATTTTTTGCTTTCTTCTTTATACCTTTTTGTATTCTCTGAATATTTTTAAATGACAATGTTTTGCTTTCATAAAATTTTTTTTAAAAATTAAAAATCTAGACAAGACCAGCTTTATGTTTTGGTACAATCTTATAAACACCCTAACAGTTATTCTTCTTGCACACAATTCTCATCTGATGAGTGAGCTGTGCATCAAAAGTTCCTTTGCAAATCATTTTGAAATTAAAGAATACACTACATATTAGTTTTCTTAAATTTATTGATAGCTTATTCTTTTCACTACAGAGATGACATTATATAATTGCCTCAAGTTCATAGTGGACTCAAGAAAACTACTTAAACTGTCATAAAGCTGAATCACAGTAACAGTGCATTACAGTTCCTTATGAGAGTGGAAACATCTGTGATTAAGAAAGAGTACAGTTGAACTTCCAGATAGCAACATGAGAGCCCAGCTTCTAATTACTTCCCAAACCACTTACATTGTAGAATAAGAGACTCCTTCTATCATCCCACCCCTAGAGGCAGCAGCAAAAGATAAGGAACATGGGGATGACAATGAAGGCAGAAAGGAGTGGAAGAGACTAGAAGGACAATAAGGCAATAAGGGGAAATGCGTATATAAGGGATGTGCCTAAGCTAGGAAATCCTATCTTATTAATAGTTATTCCCCACATCTTGCTAGGAATTGTTGATTCCATTGGAACTGAATGTTCCAGCATGCACAATGACCATATCATTAAAACAGGTATTATGCAGAACTCATAAGTCTGGCATACCAAAAGCAACTGTGATTTCAGACACAACTCATACTGTATTTTGAAACTTAAACACAAACTCAACACACTGCTGTTGAGTTGGATCCGACTCATAGTGACCCCTTCTTGGGTTTCTGAGGTGGTATCACTACAGAAATAGATTGCCCAACCTTCCTTCTGAGGAGTGGCTGGTGGGTTTCAACTGCCAGCCTTCTGGTTAGCAGTCAAATGCCTTAGGCACTAAGCCACCAGAAGACCAAAATGTCTGCACAGTTCCTTAAAAAAAAAACTTTTACATAACACTTTAAACCTTATAAAATACCATTGAAGAATGCTAAATACATAATTAGAAAAAAATATTTGCACTGATTCATTCAGTCAAAAGTTTCTGCAGTTTCAAATGCAAATTTTATTACTCAAGATATGCATATTTTATCACTGCTTGATTTTTAAACCTGTGAAATGAGAAACTTGAGTCAGTGAATATGAATATAATTGAATAAATTTATACATTTGCTTTAGTTCAAAGGTTAACTTTGGTTGATACTGTAGATCTCGTAATTGAGGGGTTTTAATAAATATATATAAAGCATAGAGCTATTGTAGAAATCCAGAAAACTGCACCCCTAATATTAAATAGGCTTTTTTCTTCCTACCACTACCAAGATTTTTCACGTTTAACTATAAATGTTGTTTTTGCTTCAATTTATACTTTACATAAAATGAAATTAGAAAGATTAAAGGTGAAATAGAAACTATTCTTGCTATATTCAGATCTGTGCCAAGAACTCTACTGAATGAAATTCATCCTAAATAAAAATTGCAAATGCACAGTTTCTCTGCTTCTCTACATGGAATAATTGTTTGTTAATCAGGCTTAACAGAGACAGAAATTGGGAAAAATTATTAATCATCTCATTATATAAAAGAGTAACACATCTTTGTCTTTTCAACATGGAAATGGTCTCTCATCAGCAAGTCATTTTCTATATGCTCAAAGGGAAAGCCTACCAAGAGGTTAATGTTCTTGAATTTACTGATAATTTACTACTTTTCACTAAAGGGCTCTGGTCGTGTAGACCCTAAGGCATTTGACTGCCAACTAGAAGGTTCGCAGTTCAAACCCACCAGCCACTCCACAGAATGAAGACTAGGCAATCTACTTTCATAACGATTTACCACCTCAGAAACCCAAACAGGGTTGCTATGAGTCAAAATTGACTCAACGGCAGTGAGTTTGGTTTTTTGGTTTATTCTTTTTACTAGCAGCAGTTAGCCTTGGTTTTGGCTATTAGGATTAGTGTTATTTTAATCGGGTAGTCAATCTAGTGTCCACGTCCAAAGTAAGGGGTATAGATTTGCATAGGATCGAGGGCCCCCGAATTTCTAAAAGACTGTCATCAACTAGTAAACAATATGCCATTTAGGAACAAGGACAAGCAATGTTTGACAGGTATCATTTAAATCTGGCTGAAAAATTGGAATGCTACCTTAAGATATTTACTGCACTTTCTAATTTAAAAATCCTGAAAGAAAAATGAGAAATTTATGACAGGAAGACAAAAATCTTTTTATAAGGAGAGGTTTTTACCGCTAAAAATGTTTAATGATTAACTGCCTCCAGGATAAGTGGGACCAGCCCACCTGTAAAGCCAGATTAATGATAGGTTAAGAAGAAACGTGTTTCCTCACCAAAGAGTTTTTAAATAAATCTTCAAGTATTATTTTTCATATTCCATAACCACTAACTGAATTATAAAGAAAGTATTAGCACTTGCTAGCTTTTAACAGTTCTGGCTTGTGTAATGAATGGTATATTTAGGTGTTTTCAATGAATAGGGGGTTCAGAGAGTGTAAGCATACTGATGTGAAACAGTACTTCCACTTTCTCTGCAGTAGGCTAAATATCCTTAAAAAAACCTGCGTTTCAAAATAAATTTTCTAGACTCATTCTGGTTTACTGTTATCCACGAAACCATATGAAGCAAAGCT
>NW_006921752.1:6887799-6891803 GCF_000298275.1 Orycteropus afer afer
ATATAAATCAATCAAATTTTACTATTTACAGTACATTTGAGAGATGGGATTTCTTTTTATTTATCGCCTCTTGGCTCCAGCTGAATAAAAAATTTGACTTTCCTGAAACCACAGGAAAAATGAAACACCTTAGGGAAGAATATTAATATCATTTAAAAGGTGTGACAGAGTGACTACTACCTTTAAATTGTTCATTTAAGCCAGTGTTTCTAGTGAAAATTAAGCCACTTCACCTAAGTAAACCTTAGCATTACTGAAGAAGGGAGGGGGGCACGTGCTTGATTAATAATGGCAGTTTAAATGGTTACTATGTGATTTCATTTAGCATATACAGTCAAGAATTATGAATGTGGATTTTGGGTGAGTACTGACAGAGCAGTTTTGAAATTAATCTTTGTACTACTTATGAAATGTTTGCTAACAAAATTAATGGAGTAACAAATATTACAGAAAGAATACTGCAATCACCTCTATGCATTATCTGAAAGGAAATACTTTGGGGCAGTCAGAGAAACATGTCTTTGAATACTAGTCCACCAATTACTTACTTTGTAATTAAGCAAATGATTTACACTCTTCAAGCTTCATTTTACAGATCTCTGGTAACTTAGCTCATAGAATAATGTGAGGATTGCATAAATTATGTTGCTCAATTAATGCTAGTTATCTATCCCTTTTCAAATATTCTCAAGTACTTGCAAAGTCCCTTCTTATTGACAAATAATTGCTATGTTAATTACTGTACCCTAATGAAACAGGTTTCCTAAGGTCCTCTACTAGGTAATGCTGTTAGCCTACTCCCAATCATTTTATTTCTTTCAAGGAAAAATCCTGTAATTCAGACTGTTAATTAATTTAGAAGAATCTCCATTCAACAGTCATATTTTACTAACTTGAATGTCACATAAATACACGACCAATAATAACCTTTTCACTATTTAGTATATACCAGAATGGAAAAATGAAAATATAAACAACACTATTAAACTGGTGTACTTTGGGGTAAGTAGGAGCTATCAGGTCAAAATGCCTGCATCATAATATTCATTGTCATGCTGGAATTAGTTGATCTAGTTAGCTAAAGACTGTTACCTCCAACCTCTATCAACATGTTTTTTTTTTTTTTAAACCCTAATCCTGTGCTTTTAAATCTTAGAAGGCATTCTTCAGACACAACTGGATTCACATCCCAACTCTGCCATTTAGTACCTGAGTGATTTGGGTAAAATTAGTTGACTTCACTTAGTTCCAATTTCCTCATTAGCAAAATGAGGATACTCTACCTACTGCATGGGGTTATTGCCAACAGTTAATGAAAACATGTACAAAAAACACCTAATAGGGCCTTTAGAGGAGCTCTGGTAGCATAGTGGCTAAAGCACTTGACTGCTAACCAGAAGGCTGGTAGTTCAAACCCACCAGTCACTCCTCGGAAGGAAGGTTGGGCAATCCTACTTCCGTAGTGATACTGCCTCGGAAACCCAAGGAGGGGTCGCTATGAGTCGGGGCCGACTCGACGGCACATAACAACAACAGGGCCTTTAGAGTGGCTTGAGGAAGGAGGACACTCTGGGAAGGAGGAATGTCATGGACAGGTGTATGGGGGAATATGGATAACAGAATTAGGCTACAAAATCAGATATTCAGTTTTCCAAAGGATGCTGGGGTGGGGGGGCATGCAGAGAGGAAAGGAATGACAGTTAGTGTAATTGGAAAGGTAAGTTTTGGATCATGGTTGCTAAGGAATTTGTGCATCAGGCTGTGATGGACTCCTACTAAAAGGAACAACATGATTAGACTTGGTTTTAGAATGATAACCCTGGAGGTACTTTGAAGAGGTGGAAGGTACAATATAGGAAGCTCTTCTAAAAGCCCTGGCCTAGAATATAGAAGTGCCAATGGAATGAGAGGAGCAGGCAATTATTTTAGAGACATTTCATTAAGAGTTTGAAATATGGTTGAACTGAACATAACGGAGCCAGTTTCATTCCAACTCCTGAGTTCTTCCTCTGTTTGCCCTCCTTTTTTCAATTCTAAATTTCTCAATTTCCAATAAGCACTTACATCATGGGCTTTATGTTACTTAATAATATGATAACATAAGCATGAAGGTAAAAGGAGGAGGACTCTAGAAATGTTCAAAAGAGATAAAAAAAAAAACAGGAAAATAGCTAACTCATTTCCTTCTCATATAGAAGAAAAGCATGAAGAGTATTAGGTAGTGTGCTCAATTTAAGTCCACCTATACATATAGCTCCATCCCTACAAGACAGCAAGCAAAGCATAGAAAAGAACATAGAACAAAGAATGATGGTAAAGGTGGCTCTGGAGTCTGATTGCCTGGATCTGAAGCCTTGTTTCACCACTCAGTGGCTGTGTGAATTTGAGCAAATCACTCAAACTCTCTGAGCTTCATTTGAACAAAAAACAGAGAAAACAATCTGTCTCATTTGCCTGTTATAAGGATTATGGTAGCATAGTGGCTAAGGCACTTCACTGCTAACCAGAAGGCTGGCGGTTCAAACCCACCAGCCATTCCTCGGAGGAAGATGGGGCAATCTACTTCCGTAGTGATACTGCCTCGGAAACCCAAGGAGGGGTCGCTATGAGTCAAGTCAGACTCGACGGCATATAACAACAAAACAACAACAAGGATTATGTGAGTTAATTTCAACAAAGGGCTTAGAAGAGCACCTAGTACAGAGTTCAGTAACTATTATATGGTGGTATAGTATAGTATAAATACACATTCAAAGGGAACAAAAAGACATTACTAGTTAATAACCAAAACTAGACTAATTGCTTCTGAGTTGATTCTGACTCACAGTGACCTCAAGTATTTCAAAGTAGAACAGAGTTCTATAGGATTTTCTTGGTCGTGACCTTTGGGGAGCAGATAGCCAGGCCTTTGTTCCAAGGTATCTCTGTGTGGGTTGAAACCACCAACCTTTCATTCACTTCTCTAGTGCTTAACAATTTGCACCATCCAGGGACTCTTTTCTAATTAATAGAAGGGGAAAACATGTTTTTCAATCCAGAGACTACAAGGGCAATTCATTCCAAAATACAAGACAACTGGTTGTTGATTTAAATGATTGGCAGGAGTGAGCTTCAAAAAGAACAGAGACGATAGATGTTTAATGCTATGTGATGTTTCCATTCCAATAGACATCCATTTTGTTGTTATTGTGCCAGGTCAATTCTGACTTATAATGACCCTATAAAGACAGAGTAGAACTGTCCATAGGGTTCCCAATGCTGTATCTTTACCACATATTTGCCCTGTGGAGTATCTTGTTGTTGTTGTGTGCCACTGAGTCAGCCCCGACTCATAGTGACCCCTCATTGGGATTCCATGGCAGTATCACTACATAATTAGGATTGCCCAACCTTTCTTCTGAGGAGTGCCTAGTGGGTTCAAATTGCCGACCTCCTGATAAGCACCTAGGCACTTAACCACTGTGCCAACAGGATACTGGAGAAGAAAAATTGACTTATACCAAAAAAGTGAACAAATAAAAACCAAGGGAGAAAAATAACTTAGGACAAAAAGAAATCTGAGCCAACCAACTTTCTGCAGAACACAGGCTCTAGAATAAATCTGGGTCTTGGATTCCTTATGAGGAAAATAAGGAGGTCAAACAAAACCAATGATTCTCAGTGAAGAAGAAAGCCTACCTAACCTACTAGAATCATGTGGAATGTATTCCTCATACCCTTCCCATGTCCCCAGCCCCCCCCCCCCTTAAAAAATCCACAAAAGACTGCTCCTTTCATCTGGATTTTCTGATATACCTTAACAAGGACTTAAACTCTACTTGGTGGGCAAGTAGCACTATCTCAGCCATGTTGTCAGGAAGACTGAGATAGAAAATGAATCAAGATTCTAGATTGCACTGTTGAATACGCTAGTCACATTCGACTACTGATTATTTGCAATACAGCTAGTCAGAAGTGAAATGTGATGTAACTATAAAAGATAGATAAGAATTCAAAGATTTAGT
>NW_006921752.1:6892468-6894912 GCF_000298275.1 Orycteropus afer afer
TACTCTTGCTAAAAGTTGAACCATGGGGATGAGTTCAGTTCCTGTTTGAAGAGTGACTAACGATGATATCTTGGTGTTTCCACGAGACTCTATCCACCCAGTCAGCCCAGTCTTATTTATGATTTTTCAGTTTTCTTCCACATTATTCTCCCACTCTATTGATGACTTTCTAATGTAATTCCTTTCAGAACATGCACCATCTACTTATTTGGGTCTCAGTGTCATGGAGGCTGAGGTTAGCACAGTCTATTAGTCCTTTGGACTAATTTTTTTCCATGTACCTTTCATTTTCTTCACTATTTCTTGCTGTGGATGGGGAGAGAACAAGAGTTGTACCTTAGATGGCTAATCATAGCTTGTAAGACCCCAGTTGCAACTCACCAAAGTGGGATGTAGAACATTTTCTTTCTAGACTATGTTATGCAAATTGACCTTTATATCCCCCAAGACTATAGTCCTGACATGAATCCACTTTTAAAAAGGTACAAGTAAAGGGACTGGTATTGGCCATTTTGAATCAGACAATAATATGTTCTACTATGCTGGGAGTGAAAAATTAAAGAGAAACAACATCACATTCATTGTCACAAAGAACATTTTAAGATATCCTAAAGTACAGCACTATCAGTGACAGAATAATATCCATATGCTCACAAAGAAGGCCAGGAAATACACCTATTACTCAAATGTACGCATCAACCCAAATACCAAAGATGAAGAAATTGAAGAATTTTACCAATTTGTGCAGTCTGAAATTAATTGAACATGAAATGAAGATGCCTTAATTATTACTGGTGATTGAGATGCAAAAGTTGAAAATAAAGAAGTAGGATCAGTAGTTTGAAAAAAATGGCCTTTGTGATAGAAACAACACCAGAGATTACATGATAGAATTTTGCAAGGCCAACAACCTATTCATTGGAAATACCTTTATTCAACAACATAATTAGCACCTATACACATTGACTTTGCCAGATGGAATACACAAGAATCCCTTCCAATTAACAAATGAGAATTATACACAACAATGAAGATTCAAATATATAGCTAAAAATTTGATGATAAACATTAGGATCCAAATATTCTGGCAGGAAAACTATCTCCTCTGATACCATGTTTAAATACTGACTTAGGGAAATTCATTACAATTCTGCATAGGCTTAGCTCCAATATTAGAAACATGCCTCTAGGCTCATTTGTACAAGAATTTCTTATTCAGCATCTCAGCTGCACAGGTTTCCACACAAAATGAGCAGGTAAAAATGGTTAGAGCTTCTTAATGAGTCAACATTAACATAATTACTTTCCATTTCATCTATTATGGTACACTGTTTGACTCTCTCATTTCTTTTCATTTCAATCATTCTTTAGAACACCCACAAGGCCCTGTTAAAGAAATGAGACTTTAGAGTCTGTGCTATAGAAACTGAGGTGAGCTAAACAGTTTTGTAATTTTCCCTTTGAAATGATCAAATGTTTCACACTAACATAAGTGGTGTAATTTTGTAGTCTAATACAATATTTCTTTACATCTCTTAAAACAATGTATACAATTAGATAATGACATCCAAATGATTTACTTTGGCATCACAAACTGTGGCTATAAAATAACTATCCTTTTTTTTTTGTTTTTTAACAAACAGAACTGAATCTCCCAAATGTGCACTGTCTATCACAGATATCTCAGGGGCTATATACTTACTATAATTATGCTGCCACTGCTTAAAGCATTTCAGAACATCCTTTTTTAGAAGTACCTTCAGGGACAGTTTACCACCTAAATGATAAAACATGTCCCACTGCTTTATATTAGGACCAGGATTTGATCAATTTACTCACCCGCCTTAATCATCAAATTTAAGAAAGAAAATTTTACCCAATTCCAAAGATTATTTCCAACACAAAGGATGAAGATTTACTACCATTAAGGATATTCAAAAGAATCACCACTTGAGTTCAAATCTAAGCCCTAGGACTTATATAAGCAACTAATTGATTAGATTACTTAAATTCTGAGATATTATCATCTCCATTTCTCCAAACTTGAAAAATACAGAATATAGTATCTACTCTTACGCACACAATGAGAATATCTGGTAAAAGAGATGACATCCGTAAAAGTCTAGTATAGTAAAGGAAGTAAGGGATTAATGGATAGATAAATTGTATAGACTATGGTAAATACATTACAGAAGCTACAAATGAAAAATCTAAGTACAGTAAAATAGTTCTTGTGTGCTATCAATGATACTGTATTAGTTTCCTAGAGTTATCACAAAAATTTAGGACAAAATTTATGGCTTAAAACAACTCAGACTTAGTATTTCACAGTCCTGGAGGCCAGAAGTCTGACAGCAATATCAGGATGCTGAACCAAGGTGTCAAAAGGGCCATGTTGTTGTTGTTATGTGCCGTCGAGTCAAACCCAACTCATAGCGACCCCT
>NW_006921752.1:6895012-6898402 GCF_000298275.1 Orycteropus afer afer
CCAGCCGTCTGGTTAGCAGGCAAGTGTCTTAGGCACTATGCTAACAGGGCCATACTCCCTGCAAAACCTCTAGGGAAAATGCTTTCCTGCATTCTTCAGCTACTGGAGGCACAAGGCATTCCTCCAGTTTGTGGCAGCATAACTCTAATCTCTGCCTCTGTCTTCACATGGCCTTCTTCACTGTGTATCTGTCTCTCACTAGGAGACTATCATTGAATTTAAAAAAAAAAAAAAACCTGCCCTCAAGACAATTCCAATTTATAGTTACCCCCATTGGGTTTCTAAGGTGATAAATCTTTACCGAAGTAGATTGCCTCATCTTCCTTCCACAGAGCAGCTGGTGGGTTTGAACCACCAATTTTCTGATTAGTAGTCAAATGCCTTAAGCACTGTGCCACCAGAGCTCCTTTATCCTAATCCAGTATGATCTATTCTCCATCGTTACCTTAATTACATCTGCAAAGACCCCATGTCCTTGTAAGGTCACATTCTGAGTTTCCAGGTAGACATGAATTTGGGGAGGGGCCAATTCAGCCCATTACAGATACAAAACTAAGTCTTGCTCCATTTTAATTACAGAATTATCCCATTGGATACAATATATCCTTTCCTGAAAAGGTCCATAATCATTATTTTTTTTATAAACAAAATTCAAGTCTCATTTTGACTTAAAATCACACAATCAACATTTTTGAGCACCTACTATATCCAGATACTATGCTAGGCATTGAAGGAGAAATAAAGAAATTCCAATTTCTGCTCTTGAGTAGTTGAACTGACTACATAGTTGATTTACTTTGAGTTGATCAACTAGGAGGGTTCACCACCTCACCTTGAAATTCCTTGACTGATCTCCCAGCTACATACAAACACACTCTACACAGTAAGCCACTATTAAAATGTAAACACATTCACCCATGAAGTTATTTTCAAAGCTTCTTTGGGAACTGGTCATTACCGAATATGACTTATAGTTCAAAATCTTCATGTCCATATTTCACTAAACAAAACACCTTTATTTAATAATTAAATGACAAAATAACTAATATCTAAAATGTCAGCACTTGTCTTCCTACTAACATCATTTTACCTTGAAGTATGTGAAGAAGGAGATATTATACATGTACATTTTATTTACAACTCTTTTGGCTAGAATGTCTCTATTCCTTGTTAAATATACCTGTTCTGTTTTAAAATGAAATTAATCAAGTACCTAAGATTGGAGGTTGAGAAAAATAGTCATCATGCAAAATAACATTGTGCACTGATTTTTTTTCTATTCTGTAATGAGCATAAATAATTGGTCTAGGTCAGCCTGCTTATTTACTTAGCCTATCAGAGGAAAGAAGAATAGCTAGTCATTAATTATATTCATTAAATTATGCAAAATCCAAGACTGTTTTGCTAATAAACTAGAGTATAACTAGCTATATAATTATATGGAAATCAATATGCCTTTGAGAACAGTCATTTATCAAGAGAAAATTCATTCCATAACCAAATGGCATTTTATAAGTACCTTCAAGTCTAGATAACAAAAGTTCTCTGTATCATTAGATTAAATAATTCTATAAAGCAAAGACTTCAGGCATAAATTTCTACCTAGCTTTTAAGGTCCTTAACAGCACTATGGTTAAGATTCCATCTGTGGTGGTTTCGTTTGTGTGTCAACTTGGCTGGGCCTGATTCAGTGGTTGGGCAGCTGGATGTAGTATTTCCCATGATGAGACTGGTAATCAACTCCATGGTGGAATGTACTGGGAGCAGCTGAGTAGCTGACTTTAGGTATATGGTCTGCTTCCCATTTATATACAGGAAGCACCTTTGGGAATGGTCTCTAGCTTATGGCACACTTGGACTCTGCATGTAGACATGTCTTTGTTCAGCAGCCTGCCATGCTCTGCCAACCTTGGGACTTATAATGGACTTAAATCAATGGCCGGCCATGTGGTTTGGTAACATCGGGACTGTGCCTTTTTATTTGTCAACCTTGGATTTGTCAGCCTCAGCAGCCAGCAGCTGTCTTGAATGAAAAAACGCCTCAAGCTCCAGTGGGCCAGAACAGGAGGCAGAGCTGGACCCCAAGGTTGAGGGGCTTTCACACAGCCCCAAGAGCCTGGCACTTTGAACTTGAACTTAAAGTCTCCAAGCTGCAAGAGAATAAACTCCTGTTTGTCAAAGCCATCCCATTTGTGGTATATTCTTGTCAGAGCGGCATTAGGTAACTAAAACACCATATTTAACAACAGTGGTGAAATTGGAAGAACTAGGTTGATGTCAAATCTGAGAATCAGACACCACCACCATTCCTCTCACCCCCATGTACAACAAAAGGAACTTATTTTATTATAGGGTTAAGCACTCAACTCCTAGTCAAAAGACTAGAATTTCAAAACTACACAAAGGCACCTCAGAAGACAGGTCTAGAGATCTGTTCCTGAAAGATGTCTATGGGAGCAATGGAGACTGGGGAGTTGGAAAGATCCCTTTACCCTCTATTTGGGACAAAGTGAATGGGAGACAGAAATTAGGGCTGATGCTTTGGCTATACTATAATAGTAGAAATGGAGGGACCTAGCTAGAACCTAGGAACTCTGGTGGCCTAGTGCCTAAGGCATTTGACTCTAAGCAGAAGGCTGTGGTTCAAACCCACCAGCCACTCCTCAAAGGAAGGTTGGGCAATCAATCAATGACACCACCTCAGAAACCCAAAGAGGGGTGGCTATGAGTCAGATCCAACTTGACAGCAGTTGAGTTTGGTTGTTTTGGTTTAGCTAGAACCTTCCCTACCTTGTTCCTACCAAGATGCCGAGGGAGAGATCTCCATTCAACTGACCTCATTCATACAAATCACATAAGCAGTATAACTAGCAAGATCCTGGCAATTATTTCTGGCAAACTTACTCAACAACAACAAAGAAACACAATGACTACTGTGATAGTTGGAGCTGTGTGTCAACTTGGCTGAATCACAATTCTGTGTGGTTTAAGCAATTGTGATATGGGTTGTTCCCATGATGGGATCAGATGTATATGTTCTGAGCAACCAATCCACTGAAAGGGAGTTACCCTAGGGGTGTGGCCTGCTTCTAGTATATTTATGGACATCCTGGGAAAAGAGACATTCTTCTGTGGATCAGGATTCTGTTGTGCTGCCTACAACAGTTCGTGAGCAAACAATCCACCATTTGACCTGGAGATTTTGGATTTGCCATTCGTTGAATTCAACGCCTGCAACCTTGAGCTCCTCAGCCCCTGCAGCTGTGAGAGTCAGGAAAAGCCTCCAGCTTGATGTTTGATCCGAGAACTTGGGACTTGCCAGCTTCTATAAGTGTGTGAGCCATTTCTCTAAGATAAACTTCTTTTTCTCTATATATATATAAACTTTAC
>NW_006921752.1:6899737-6901621 GCF_000298275.1 Orycteropus afer afer
AAAGGCAAGGTGGACATGGTTACCATAATGGACAGCAAACTGTTAACACACCCAGCTGCTAACCCAAAGGTTGGACATTCAAGTCAACTCAGAGGTGCCTTGGAACACAGGCCTGATGATATACAGGCAGTCCTTGGGTTACAAATGTCTGACTTATGGACAATTCCTACTTGCCTTTTAGTAGAGCTTTGAACCGATTCAAACTGGTTCTGTCATGACCAAAAAAGGGAAACAAAAACAGACCTGAATTTTTATAATTTGGATGGTTTGTCACAGTAACCAGAATGGGAAAAATTATGGGTCAAAGCCCTATAAAGGGAGACTCAGAAGAAATGTAGTGAGCCCTTTCAAGAGCTTGATGTTTGAGAATGAATTACTGGCAGGATCGTACAGAGTCACACACATTCAAAGTGGTGTAGTCAGCCACCATCTTTAAGTGGAGCACTGCCATCTTGGTGTGAAACGATACTATTTCAACTCAAAATCCATTTTATGTTTATTTAAATTTGTCCTCACTGTGAAATGATTGAACCAACTCTTACTGGGCAAAGATTCTTCATAACAATCACCATAACTTGTTACACATGCACTAAAGTAAGGCTAAATAAGAATTGTACATATCTGTTCCTACTGACCCACAAATTCTCAAAGACACAGTCAGGAATGGCACTTGTTCATAACCCAGGGACTGTTCTGTACTTCCAAAAAAATCAGCCATTGAAAATCTTACAGAGCACAGTTCTACTCTAACACCAATGGGGTTCACCATGAGTTGGAATCAACTACATAATAACTGGTTTTACCATGTAATAAATGCTGCTTTATGTTTTGTCAACGTTAAAGTGCAGGTAATTCTCAAAACAAGCCTAAAAAGTAGTTTCCATTCTCATGCACAGTTTTACAGAAACAAAAGGTGATACACAACGAGATTAAGATAAAATTGTTCCCATGTTCCCACAGATAATAAATGACAGAACTAGGATCTAAAGCCAGCTCTTGCCCCAGAGCCAATGCTTTTAATCACTAAGTTACACTGCCTTTCCATATTATGGTGAAACAGATAATAACATGCCAGAAAATATCAAATAGTTATAACTATTAGGATGAAAATAAAAAAAGTAATATGATGCGGAGTGAGAGCTACTTTACAGAAGGTAGTTAAGAAAGTCTTCTTGAGTAGGTGATACTTAAACTGAGTTGTGAATGACAAGAAAGAGCCAGGTATATAAAAAGAGTTCTAAGCTGAGGCTCTAAAGTGAGAATGACTTGGCATATTCAAGAAAGAGAAGGATAGTGTGGCTGGAGAACACTCAGCCAGCATTAGAATGAGAGATTTATTTTACATCATTGCCTGCTTCTTTGGAATTCAAAACAAACCCACTGCCATTAAGTCAGACCACTAACCTCAAGGTTAGCAGTTCAAGCCCATCCGACGGCACTGTGGAAGAAAAGCCTGGTGATCTATTTCTGTAAAGATTACAGTCAAGAAAATGCTATGAGAAGGGCAATGTACCAAATGTGAATGATCAATGTGGCGGCATTGAGGAAGGGCAATGTACCAAACGTGAATGATCAATATGGCGGCATTAAGGAAGACAAAGACATAGAGAGGTGCACGGGAGGTACAGACAACAAAGATGAACCCTTTTGCACATACAGTACTGTGTTGTCAGTGAAGGTAAACATGGGTATAAAGGTGGACAGATGGGTGGACAGTTGGGTGGACAGGCTGAACTATTAGGTATGTCTATGAAGTGGGGAGTGTATCCAAGAACATGTATAGGGTTGACAGACAATGGTCCTATAAGTTTATGTGAATGATCAGAATTCCAGGTGTATAGTAGAGCTGAGAAGGGGAAAGTTTTTAGTCACTGCTTGGTCACA
>NW_006921752.1:6902947-6903540 GCF_000298275.1 Orycteropus afer afer
TTGACCCTGATTCATGTTGACCCCATGTGTGCCACTGTCTTCGACAAGTACTGTGTCGAAGACAGTACTTACTGCCCATACCCTGTCTTATGCTATTATGAAACATTTTTACCTTTGCCAAATTACTAAATTTTTTTAAAAAAATAACATTATGTATTTGTATGATCTGAATTTCCATGTGTATAGTAGAGCTGACAAGGCACAAGGTTGTATTCACTTCTTGATCACAGCCAGCTACCCAGAGGGACTGAGTAGTTGAAACTGTGGACTCAAGACCAAAGTCACAGGGGACATCAAGCTCAATTGGCATAATATACTCCACAAAACATTGTTCCACGTCCTACTTTAGCAAGTAGAGACTGGGACCTTAAAAGCCTGCAAGCAGCCATCTAGATGCATCGATGGGTCTCTCCTCATGCAGTGCAAAGAAGAATGAAAAAAAAACAAAAATTCATGGAAATAATTAGTCCTATCGACTGGTACACCATGCGATCCTCAGCCTATACAACTATGAGACCAGAAGAACTAGATGGTGCCCGGCTACCACTGTCAACTATTTGGAGGGGGATCTATGTAGGAGATCCTGGATAGAG
>NW_006921752.1:6905600-6911781 GCF_000298275.1 Orycteropus afer afer
CTAAATTTCCATGTATATAGAGGTCTATTGCTGGACTTTATCTGTTCCAATAATCTTTCTATTCCTAAAACAGAATCTTTACTTTAATAGTAACATATATATATATATATATTTTTTTTTTCATTTTTGATAGGCCCAGTACCTGCATTTCTCTTTCAGTTTCTTCCTGGCCTTCCTGAATGTTTATTCTTCAAAATAAAACTTAGCACCATGTTATTAATTTATTTTAAATAAGTCCTTTTGACATTTTATTAGTATGCCATTGAATATTTCTTATTGCTTTAATAAATAGTACATTTTCCCATTAACAATCATTTAATGTGTTATTTGTATATAAAAATGTTACTTTGATATATTTATTTTGGTAGGAGATATACTTTAAATGTACAAATTCCTTTATAAGCTTTATATTTCTTTCTCCAGTTCAATTCCATAAGCTAAGACACACTGCCCTCCAAAAATGAAGAAAAAAATGATCACTAGTATATTTTAGTATATTTTTGGTTTTGTTTACTTTAGTGGGAATTCTTCAATTTTTTAACACTACACTTAACGGTGACATGGGTTTAAGATATATACATTTATCATGTAAAGAAATAAGTAACTCTCTTCAGTTGTTTTTTTAAAAAACAAAAAAATTCAGAAGCATGCTTGAGGAAAAGATCACATCTGGAAATCCTGGATAGAGTAGGAGGAAAGATGTGAAACAAAATCCAAGAACTCAATAATGACCAGAATTACTGGTTGGATTGAGTCTGGTGGGACCCCCAAGACTATGGCCCTGGGATATATTTTGCGCCTGGAATAAAACTCACCCCTAGGGGCTGGCTCTCAGCCCAGTAGTGAACAAGATGTACACACAAACCACTCAACCCAGGGTGACGTACCCACATACACTATGGAAATGCATCCCTTGGAGCAATGGACCAGGTGGCACCAGAAGGGCAATATTTGCATGGAGGAAATGCAGGACACACAGGAGTGCATAATGATGAGGGACATGGGGGGGAGGGTTACTAGGCAGGAAGGGGAGGAGACTAGGTTAGGGGAGGGGATGGTAAATGGGGAGTGAAACTAAATGTAAATATAATGTTGAATGTAAAATAAACTCTTAAAATATTTTTTTTAAAAAAAGAACAGGTTTTAAAAAAAGACATTTTCTGTACATATAAAGATAGTATCTGTTTTTTCTTTTCTTTGTGGTATTTAAAAAGTCTAAGTAGAATACATCTACCAAATTCCATTTAGGTACTTATTTTTAGTCCAAAAATAATTTAAACATTATATTCAAGCACAATTTACTCTGGCCAAAAAAAAAAAAAAAAGAGTTGTGCTTTTTCAACCAAATGATGAATAATTGTTTAATTTTTTGTGATTTGCTTGCTTTCTTTTGAACTTAAACCATACTCATTTCTCCAGTATGGAAATGGAAGAAGATAATTTTATAATATAAAAAGGAATCAAAATTTTATATCATCTAAATTAGTATTTCCCAAACTCTTTTGTGAGACAGTAGTTTAGCATGGCATGATAATAAATGCCCTGGAATCACCTTGCAAATTGTGAGCTAATCCGTTTTTATACAATAGGGCATTTCAGAGTATTAAATATGTTAATGTACACTGTGACTTTTCAAAGGGAGTGAAAATGTACAGCATGCAAAATGACCCCAATTTATTTGTCCAAGATACCTCCTACATCCACATATGGACTGGGCACTGGTGATCAAAATTGGGAGAGCTGTCCAGCCAATGTACAGCTTTCATTGCTCCTATTGTTGCTATCTGAAATGTCTCTAGCACAATTTCTAAAATTATAAAAACTCTTTTGCTATAATTCTTCCTCTATTTATGGCATATTTCATTGTCAGAAATATACTAGTGGCAGCAGTTGTGAGTACTAGCCATTTATCTGTTTGATTAAAAATATTGCAATAGGTGCTTTAGTCCATGAAAACTGCTCCTGAGTTAGCACAGTCCTTTTCACTGAATCAATACTGGTGCACCATTTATGTACCTAAGCTCCCTTTAATTTTATAAGGAGGTCTGGCAGCACATTCAGCTGCTAACCAAAAGATTGGCAGTTCAAGCCCACTAGCCGCTCTGTGGGAGAAAGGTGAGGCAGTCTGCTTCCATAAAGATTTATAACCTTATAAACCAGTAAAAGAACTCACTGCCATCAAGTCAATTCTGACTCATCGCGACCCTTCCTTGGGTTTCTGAGGCAGTATCTCTACTAAAGTAGATTGCCCAGTCTTCATTTCCCAAGGAGCAGCTGGTAGGTTTCAACCGCCAGCCTTCTAGTTAGCAGTCAAATTCCTTAGGCACTATGCCACCAGAGCTCACCTATGGGGCAGTTCTATTCTGCCTGGTTGGGTTGCTATGTGTCAGAATCGACTTGATGGCAGTGGGTTTGGGTTTGGATTTTAATCTTATGGAAAATAAAATGTATTTTCATTTGCAAGGCAATGGGTAGTGGGAAGGTAGGGAAAAGATGAACACAGTATTCAGAAAACAAAATCTATTATTCCTTTGTTCTAATTTGTATCATGACATAATGATTATTTTGATATTACTGATATAAATTGACAATGTAGTTCCCTACATTGAGTTTAAGGAGAACTTAACAGTTTGTTATATTTATTAAATCTATAAGAGCTATGTCTTTCACAGGATTTAACTGACTTTTATAATCCATATGTAATCTAAGAATGAGTAGCATAGAAACTTCCAAAAAGTCAAGACAAAAAAATTCACAACCTAGCAGGTATGTCTTTGATGTTTTTAAAAGTAGCCAAGACAATGTATCCTCCAGGAAAGTGTAAAGCAGACTTTTAAAATTCTGCCTGTTGAGAGCCTTGTATGTGGGAGACCTACAATATTATGTCTTATGTATATAAATGGATTATAGGCTTTTACAGAAAAGTTCAATGCATCTATAAAGTGTTTCCAAAATGAGAATAGCTTAAGTACTAAAAGTCAAACCCAATACCATTGTTAGTGACAGCAAACTATCCAAGTTACATTAAGTATCTCACTTTCAAAGGTGATAAAAGCTATTTAACAACAAAAAATACTCCAGTCACAAAAATATGGAATGGTGACTGATGCTAGATTTAAGACTGAAAAACTGCATTTTAGACAAAAGGTAACTTAAAAGAGCACAATCATACAGTCACGTACCACATAATACCTGTTTGAGCAATGGCTGGCCACATATATATCCATGGTCTCATAAGGTTATAAACAATGATATGCAGCAGATGTAACAGCCTCCCACATGCAACAGGGTATCTCTCATGTCTCTTGTATACAAAATGATTGTGGTACCAAAATTATAATGGTATAGTACATATATAACCTATAGCACATATCTGTTGATAGTCATAATAAACACTTATGTTACTGGCTTATATATATATATACTGTACTTTCTATCTAAAAAGTTTACCACTTAACAATGTATGCTTTTTGACTCAGAGGCAGCAACATCCAATCTCATGTATTACATGTCTCTTGAATGTTGTAGTGTTATCTCTGTTTAATTTTTTTTCAAAAAAACTACCATGAAATGCATCCTAAACACAACAAAACCAGTGCAGCAGCAACCGGCAAAGGAGATGTTTTGGTTTGGAAGTGAAACAAAAAGTTATTAAGCAACATGAAGGCAAAGTATCAGTGAACGTTACTCCTCATGATATAGGCATATAGCACTTGACAATCATGATGATCCTCAAAAACAAAAACAAAAAAAACTCTTCAAGTTGTTTTTTTAAAAACAACAACAACAAAAAGAAAAAACGGCTCCACTGAAGGCTATATGGCTAACAGAAATGTGAGACAGAGCTCTATCAAATATGGAGAAATCACGAATGATCCAAATTCCTCATAGCACATTGACAATCACCACTAACGTATGAAGCTTGTTAGAGATGCTTAAAGAAAAAGCATTGTTCCAACAATATCCAAATCACAGCATCTGTTATTTCACAGAACGTGTCATGGATGTTAAGTGATGCGTGACTGTATTGTTACTAGAATATTCTTTAGAGAGTTCACTTTAATTCTAATCACTTTTTATAACTTCAAAAAGGTTAAATGATTGAGTCAATTACCTGTGAGACATGCATGTGGCCATCATTGATTATATAACCATGCAGCAAATTCGAAAGCTCTAAACTCGTGCTCTCCGCATCCCTCAGACCTCCATGTGTGTGCACATGTGCAAAGAAGTATGAGACTGCAATATAGACTAAAGCAAAAGTCAATGGGTTCTGCCCTTGGACCAGAAGACCAAAGAGCAAGGGAGACTATTAAATGAATAATTTAAAATGAAAGACTGGAATATGAGATTGCTTGTGCTCACTAAATATATGAAGTGTAAACTTAAAATTTTCTTTTGGTTTATGAGCAGATGGAAAGTAATCAGGGCTACTCTAGAAAGTTATACTTTAAAGAAGGATAGCAGTTTTAAGTCAATTGATGTACATAAATAGATCTACTTGATTGGCCCCTGCCTTACTTAATCTCTTCTCCTACCTCTTGGCCCTTCACACTACTTAGCATCCAATCTTGCTTTATTCCTCTTTTTCCTCCTTAACTTCTTTCTAACATTAAGACTTTTGTGTTAACTGCTCCTGTGGCTGTAAGGGTCTTCCTCCTGATCCTTTCATGGCTGCCTTCTTTATATTATTCAGGATTCAGGATAAAAATCTCCACTACCAAAACCCTTCTCAGACTATCAATTTAAAGGTTTCAATACCACATCTCTCCACAGCACTTACCACATTCTTGTTTTCATAGTAAATTATTTGTTCACTCTTTCTCTACACTTCATTGCAAGATCCATGAGGGCAGAAATTTTTATTTTGTTCACCACTCTATCTCCTGCACCTAGAACACTGGCATACACTATGTGTTCAAAAAATATATATTTTTTAATGATACATGTGGGAGCTCTGGTAGCATAGTAGCTAAGGCACTTGACTGCTAACCAGAGGCTGGCAGTTCAAACCCACCAGCCACTCCTCGGAAGGAAGGTTGGGCAATCCTACTTCCGTAGTGATACTGCCTCGGAAACCCAAGGAGGGGTCGCTATGAGTCAGGGCTGATTCGACAGCACATAACAACAACAACAACAACAACAACGATATATGTAATGTTCTGCATTTTTGTTTATTTTTAAAACCGATAATATATGAATGATCCTGATTACTGTTAAGATCAGACTAGGTCTCAATATATCTTCCATACTATACGGTACCTGAGAAAGAAAGAGCTTATAGACAGTTTAAAACACTTATTACTGAAATGTTCTTAATGTTAGAATGACTCAAATATCAAATGTCCCATAAAATTGGACATCCAAGGATATTGATCATTTATATGAATTGTGTAAAAAAAAATTAAAGGCTATAAATCAGTAGGAGCTCTGGTGTTGTAGTGCCTAAGGCACTTGACTGCTAACTAGAAGGCTGGTGGTTCAAACCCAACAGCCACTTCTCAGAAGGAAGGTTAGGCAATCTACTTCCCTAGTGATACTGCCTCAGAAACCCAAGGAGGGGTTGCTATGAGTTGGGTCTGATTCGAGGGCACATAACAACAACAACCACATAAATCACTAATGTTTACTTATACTTTGCCTTGTCCTTTTGAAATGACTTGCAAAAAATGAAAATTAATACAAGAGAGAAAATGTAAATCAGAATATGTTAAGATAAAGAAGAATGTTAATACAAAGATTTAAAGGGTGACCAAATCAAAAAGAAAAATACTATCAGTAACATATCTCATATTGTCTATAGGAATAAAATCCATTTTTTTCGAAGAAGTAAAGGATTTTTCCAGCTTTAATAACTGAGAGGGAAAAAAAAGGTCATGTGAGATTTCATATAAGGGATAGAGTGATATAGTGGACAATGTCCTTCACAACACTGCTATATTAAAAGTAGTAACCAATTTTGTAAAGCTGGTTCTTGTAACATTCCTCAGTATAATCTAAAAGCACAATAACAAACAACAAATCAGGAAAAAAATTCTTCTGGGCCATGGGAGATAGGTAAGAAAATGGGTCCAAACATCTAACATTCTTTGTATTTGGTTTGGTTCTTTCTCTCTCTCTCTCTCTCTTTCTCTCTCTCTATACACACACACACACACACACACACAGTTTTATATATATA
>NW_006921752.1:6912371-6913594 GCF_000298275.1 Orycteropus afer afer
TCTGTATGTGTGTGTGAAGGCAGCCTTAGACACTACATAAACAAATGAACATGGCTACATTTCAATAAAAATTTATTTACAAAAACAGGTGGCAGGTCAAGTTTTGCCCATAGGCTATAGTCTGGTTGATCCCTTATCAAGAATGATGGATGGACTAATATTCCTTCAAATAGTCCCCCATAAATGTAATTTCTCTTAATAAGGTTTTCCATAAATGTAATTGCTCTTAATAAGGCTTTTGATGAAATTTGAATACCAGGTACGTTGAAATTACCTCCTCTTTTCAGGGCCTATAGTTCTTATTTTCTAGGATGCTGATTAAGAACAAATCCATATTTAAATGATAAATAAATACTAGGATTGACATCCTTTTAGATTACAAGTATTGAGCTTGAATAAAATTGATTTATATAGTGCTGTCCAATAAAAATTTATGTGATGGCAAATGTTCTATAATCTGTGCTGCCTGATAACAGGGAGTCCTGGTAGCATAGCTGGTTAAGTGCTCCACTGTTAACCAAAAGATTGGTGGTTCAAACCCACTATCTGCTCATTGGGAGAAAGATGTGGCAGTCTGCATCCATAAAAATTTACAGCCTTGGAAAACCTATAGGGCAGTTCTACTCTGTTCTGTAGGGTTGCTGTAAAGTCAGAAACAACTCAAAGCCAATTTTTTTTTTTTTTTGGTTCATCCAATAATAGTGGCCATTAACTGCTTGTGGCTATTAAGCACTAGAAATTTACCCAGTGCACCTGAGGAGCAAAATACATAGTTTTACTAAACTGTAGGCCATAGAAAACTAGTACATGAAGATGTAAGGGTTTCCTTGATCACGTAACTTTGGGAAATTCTGGTCTGAAGAAAATTATACCAAGGATTCTTAAGCTTTCAATAGGCTAGCATACTTTCCTAATTTCTAAAGAGGGTAATATAATATGTAACTTTGTGTTGTTTCAAAAATACCTCCAATATATCAAAAGTTAGTAGATCTTGCTTGCATTTAAGCATCGTGTACTCATCTGATGATTTGAAAATTTATAATAATGAATCCTAACAAAACCATCTTTCTCCTTCTTCAGTTAATTTTCTGTCACTTCACACATTGATGTAAAAACAGCCACATAGTTTATGCAAACATATTGATTTATTCCTACTTTGGAATAGAAGAAGAATAATGATAATAATAATAATTGTTATTATTATTATTTTAGAATAAGAGGCC
>NW_006921752.1:6913694-6915278 GCF_000298275.1 Orycteropus afer afer
CTCGATGCAGTAGTTTGTAAAGCTGAACAACTAGAAGCAAGATTTATGGATGAATGTCCAAAAATTTACTAACTTACTATTTTATTTATATGTGAATAAATAAAATGTATATAAAATAATAATATTGTCTTAGTTATGCATTGCTGCTAAAACAAAAATACCACAAGTGGGTGACTTTAACAAACAGAAATTGATCTTCTCACAGTTTAGGAGGCTAAAAGCCCAAATTCAGGGTGCTGCTTCTAGGGAAAGGCTTTTTCTATCTGTTGGCTCTGAAGAAAGGTCCTTGTCTCTTCTGGGCTTCTGCTCCTGCTCAATCTTCATTTGGCTTGACATCTCCCTTCCTCTGTCTCTGCTTACTTAGCTTGCTTGCTTAGTATCTTAGATCTCAAGAGATTGATCCAAAACACACCCTACACTAATTTTATAGCATTAACATAACAAAGACAACCATTCCCACCCAAATAGTATTATAACCATGGCACAGAGGTTAGAATTTACAACACGTACTTTGGGGGGACTCAATTCAATCCATAACAAACATCACTATCCTAAAGGTCTTTAAACACCTTTAAAATATATGGTACCTTTCAAAGCAGTGTAAGAAGCTATATTTGAGTGGAAGAAGGGATGAAAATACTATCCCCACTTACATCAAATACTTAGAACAGGCAAATGTATAGAGACCAAAATTTATTAGTGGTTACCAGGGGGTGGGAGGTGAGGGAAAGATAGAGTCGCTGCTTAGGGGACATCTAGCTTCTGTTAAGGATGATGGAAAAATTTAGAAAGGGATAGTGGTGATGGTTGTACATCATGATGAATTTAATTAATGTCATTGAACATGTAAAAAATGTTCAAAAAGCAGGGTTTTTTCTTTTACATTTTTTTACCATAGTTAAATAAATATAGAACTATCCACACACACACAATGATCAATATAGGAAAATTTTTAGGGAAAATGATAGAAATGGTCCTATGAACCTACAGGCAATACCCCTGCAAAGGCATAAAATCAATCTTTAGACTACTCTTACAATCCAATGGCAATGATCACTTCTGATTTTAGCCTGATTTCTAGTAAAGATTTTTTTTCTTCAACACGGTATTTCAAATGTATTTTTACCTAAGTTTCTGAGAGAGGATTAGTTGAAAAACATCTACATTGCTGCTTGCTATGCAGGTCTTCCTTTGTTGAATAAATGGCTTAATAAAAATGTTTAGAGTAGGAAACCAGTCATGTTGAAAATGTGAAATGTCTTCTTCAATGGACAATTAAGCATTACCACACCTATGTGTATTGCATAAATTTTTTAATGTAAAATTTTAAGCAAGATTTAAACCAGCTTTGCAGATATATTAAAAATATGAGATAGAATGGGGAAAGAATCTACAAAAATTTTACTTCTGCCTATCAGAAAACCTTTAGCCACTAGCACTTTAGAATAATGTTTATTCTTTAAAGTGAGATAGATACTGGCAATATTGATGGCATTTTGTAAATTTTACCATTATAATTTGTTAGTAAACATCATATTTATCAACATGTATATATGCTTCATTTGAATTTACCATTAATGCTAG
>NW_006921752.1:6915891-6917986 GCF_000298275.1 Orycteropus afer afer
ACAGACACACACACACACAAAACCCCTCACTTCAAGGAAAAAAAAAGAATGGTAAATTGATAAACAATTTTTATACTCTTTGTCCTTTGAGAAATAATTTAATATAATTTTTTAATTTGTTAAAAAAAATACTGAGCTCAAAAAGGGCTCAAATATTTTTTAGGAGCACAAAGAGATTTACTTTAGTTATTTCTACAGCTCCAAATCTTAATTGTGGTAGACAGTAAATGTTATGGGACAGCCTTACCCACTCTGGACCAGGTGTCCTCAAAGAATTCTTCCAGTGCTAATATGATCCTCACAGGAAAGGCCCTAGTTTATAAAACCTTTGGTTCCATATCAATTTTTGTGAATTCCATTTATATAGACATCTATTTCTTCTGCCTAGCACCTAAGACTTCTGCTTAGAACCTTTTTCATAGCCCAGAACCTCTTTCCGGGTCTCAGATTCTGTTTTCCAAATTCTTAGACTATTATTCTTCTTCTACTAAAATCTGTGTATCTTGTCCTATGACATTTACCTATATGCTCAGCCTTACTCAAAGTTGTCCACTAGCCAAAGTGGATTAACATTGACCTGCCTCCTCCTTCACCAGTGAGCCTAGGATATCTAAACTTATCCTTCCTTGTTGCAACAGTAAAAAATGTACAATTAGGTAACCAAAAATATGAATGAGTTTCATATTAAGTAGCACATCCAGCTTGCAAAATTTGACAAAAATCAGAAGTCAGAAAACTAAATAAAAGTATGCTAGGTCATATAGAACTAGAACTTATAAAATGCAGTTTTATTGTTCCTCTTGAATATAAGTGATACATTGCCATATTGCCAAACTGAGGAGATATCTGTAAAATTCCAAAACCAGTAAAAGGAAAATTCCCAAATTAGATTACAGAATTCTGACAATCCAGGTAGAAAGTTATGATACAAATATCAGGTTTCTGTGCAGAATAATCACTAAACATCCTGTAATACCATGCCTGTATTTATTCCAATGGTATAAATTTTTTTTATTTCATTATATATTTATACCAACATCATAAAAAAGCTAAGAATTCTCTATTCATATTTTACAGAAAGCTTTCCAGGTTCCCCAATTATAGTAATGGTGAATAATGGGAAAGTCTGCAACAAGGGCAGATTATGCATATTTGGAATAGGTAATTTCCTATATTATGTGATTTAATGGGTACCCTAAGGTCTTATTTGCTTTCCTCTTTACCAGGCCAGAAATACCCAGCATCACTTCATTTAATGTATACAGATATCAAAAGAGACTTCCAAAGAACCACTGTTACAGTGGTTGTACACTATATTCTCCAGTAAGCCTTCTCACATTTCCTCTCATTTGATATTTAGATTTGAAAATCCAGATTCAGGGTTTGACATGATGGGATATTCTCAATCTAAGTCAATTTTCGTAAGGTGTGGAAACATTACAGTACCTTAAGTGAATGTGGACGACATGGTACCCTAGTGAGGATGAAACCAAAAAACCCACTGCCAATAAAAGTCAATTCTGATTCACAGTGATCTTAAAGAACAGAGTAGAACTTCCCCACAGGGTTTCTAAGCCTGTAAATCCTTACAGAAGTAGACTGCAACATGTTTCTCCCATAGGGGAAAAAAAAAAACTCACTACCGTTGAGTCAAATCCGACTCATAGTGGCCCCTCCTTGGGTTTCAGAGGAGGTATCACTATGGAAGTAGATTGTCCCATAGAGTAGCTGTGGATTTAAATCTCTGTCCTCTCAGTTAACTCCACACTTCAACCACTGCATCAGTACAATAAAAGTTGAGGCAAAACATTTCCCCAGAGTGAACTGTTTTCCCTAATATGATTTCATCATGTTACCAAAAACAAAACAAAACAAAAAATGTGAACATTTAAAGAGTTTTTAAAATTATAGCCTAAATCCTTTTAAATTTCTATAATTTAGGCACCATATCCTTTCAAGAATGAAGTGAGAAATACATAAAAACTTACTTATAAACACTATATAAGATATCCTCTTGGCTCACTCTCTTACCTTGTTCATGTCTTTGTTACCTATCATTTTCTCTATGATGTCCATCCTGACATTCCTATTAAAA
>NW_006921752.1:6918706-6920024 GCF_000298275.1 Orycteropus afer afer
TATGTATATATATGGCATTGATGGTTCAGTGGTAGAATTCTTGACTTCCCCAAGGGAGACCTGGATTCCATTTCCACCACTGCACCTCAAGGGCAGCCACCACCCATGTGTCAGTGGAGGTTTGCATGTTGCTATGATGATGGAAAGGTTTCAGAGGCACTTCCAGCCTGAGAAAGATTAAGAAGGCCTGGTGATCTGCTTCTAAAAATCAGTCAATGAAAACCCTATAGATAAAATGGTCTGATCTGCTCCAATCATGGGGATGGATCAGGACCAGGCAGCATTTCCTTCTGTTGTCCATAGGGTCACCATGAGCCAGGGACCAACTTAACAACAACCAACAGCATGTGTATGTGTACATAAGTGTATATATGGATGTGCGCGTGTGTGTGTGTGTGTGGACTGGGCAGTGTTTCATTCTGTTGTACATAGAGTCTTTATGAGTCAGAGCTGACTCAGCAGCCCCTAACAATATCATATATGCATGTACACACACACACACACACACACAAATATATATATATATATACATGTACATTTTTTTCCTCTCTGTCCCTACTAGAATGCACTTCCTAAATGGACAGCATAAGCACAGAACATAGAAAAAAACAAACTCACTGCCATCGAGTCAGATCCAACTCATAGCGACCCCTCCTTGGGTTTCCGATGTGGTATCACTACAGAAGTAGATTGTCCAACCTTCCTTCCGAGGAGTAGCTGGTGGGTTTGAACTGACAGCATTCTGGTTAGCAGTCAGATGCCTTAGGCACTATGCCACCAGAGCTCCCATAGAACATAGTAGACACTCAAATATTTATTTGTTGTCATTTCAGTTATAATAAACCCTAACCAGTTACTAAGGTTATCATTCAAGGAATTCACCTCAGTGCTACCCTAATTCTTGACAGTATGTCAGGGAACATTTTAAAGTTTCAGCTATGCTCCTCATTCACCATGAGATTAAGGGCTTCCACATTTGGAAATGACACTGAAAAATTACATGCTTTTCTCAAAAGTTTTAAACTAACTCCATTTAGATTCAGAGGATATTAGTGGCTCACTGGAAAGGCATTTTTTTTTCTTTCTGAAACAACCCAGACGCAGGTATTTTTTCAAGATGATAGTTATTGTTTATTTATGCTGAATGAATTATTTTTATACTTTCATGTATATCTACAACTGTTTATTTTTAGAACACTAAGAAGTATTGAACTATGATCATTCATTGGTCAATTAGAATAATCTAGCACTACTTTTGCAATATTTTCCAAAATTAACTTGCCTAACTACCTCAAAATATGGCTGTGAAATGATTTAT
>NW_006921752.1:6920124-6942529 GCF_000298275.1 Orycteropus afer afer
AAGAATAGGAGCTCTGGTGGCATAGTGGCTAAGACATTTGACTGCTAACCAGAAGGGTGGCAGTTCAAACCCACCAGTCACTCCTCGGAAGGAAGACTGGTCAATCTACTTTCATAGTGATACTGCCTTGGAAACCCAAGGAGGGGTCACTATGAGTCGGATCCAACTCAACGGCAGTGAATTTGGATTGGTTTTGGTGTTATTTAGAATACAGCTACAGATTTCTTTCCTAATATGAGTTTTATAAGATGTGTCATTCCTTCCCTCCTCTTCCTTTTCATTTAATGAAAAACAGAAACTATTCTATACCTTGCTATTTAACTTATTAAGCTTAATAAAACATTTATGTCTATTATCAGTATTTGCTAAATGGGGAAAAGCAGGAGTTACAACTTTAAGGGGAGGGAGGAGAGCAAGATGGAGAAAGGGTGAGAGAGAATGAATTGTGAGTTTTATCTTAGTCCAATTGCCTATGAGTAGTCATAGCAACCCTGTAGGACAGAGTAGAACTACCCCATAGGGTTTTCTAGGCTGTAATCTTTGTGGGAACAGAGAACCTGGTCTTTCTCCTGGGGATCCACTAGGTGAGTTAATTTTACTTTAGATATTTAAATTTGAGAAAATGTGATAAAATGTTGATATCTTCTAAATACTAGAAATGTAAAACCAGAAGGCAGGTGAGAAATTTGAGTCAAAGATAACAACTTAGGAGCATCCACATAAGGTTGATAATATGAACTCATCATGACAGGCAAATTATAGCAGAAGAACTGAACAAAAAAAATCAGGATTAAGCACAATCACTGGTACAAGAAGATGGGTAACTAGGAAACAGCATAGTACATATAGGTAGAAAGCACAGGGTTTCAAGATAGAATAGGTAGTAGAAGCTTGGAAGAGATATAAAATGTGTTTGAAAAAGATGACATTTGAGAAAAGGACTTTAAAACTTGACTCAAAAAAAGGTCAGAGATAATCTTGGAAAGGGCTATTATTGGAGTACTTGTACAGAAGCTATGTTATGTAGAGTTTAAGTATTCGCCTTTGTTATACATGGCCACACTAAAGCAACTGTTAGATATTTATTGAGAACAAAATTCTGTTCAATACATAAAATATATAACATATACTGTGACCTCCTTTAGTATATTAGCATTAAAGCAAATAACTAACTGGGTAAATTAGAAGCTAACATATTATATTAGATTTTCTTAAGGACTTTTATGCTTAGATTAAATATAAATTGACAGATAAGTTTTCTGATGTTTTAATTTAAAAAATGAGAATGTCATATATTGTATATAGCTTAAATTAATAAAATATCTTTTCAAAAGACTGACAATAGCAAATGATAATGAGTATAATTGCTTGTTTGTTATTAGTTGCTGTCAAGTGGATTCTGACTCATGACAACTCCATGTATTGGATTTTCAAGGTTGTGAACTTTTGAAAGCATATTGCCATCCTTATCTTCTGAGGCACCTCAGGCTGTGTTCGAACTGCTAACCTTTTGGCTAGTAGTCAAGCACTTAACCATTTGTGCCACCCAGCCATCATAATTGCTGGTAGTTGTTACTATTGTTTGGTGCCGTCAAGTCGGCTTCAACTCACAGTGACCCTGCGTACAACAGACAAAACACTGCCTGGTCCTGCACCAGCCTCAAAATACTTACTACACCTGAGCCCACTGTTGCAGCCACTGCATCAATCCATCTTGTTGAGGGCCTTCCCCTTTTTCACTGACCCTCCACTTTACCAAACATGATATCCTTCTCCAGGGAATGGTCCCTTCTGATAACATCACCAAAGTAGGCAAAATGAAGTCTGGCCATTCTCACTTCCAAGAAGCACTCTGGCTGCACTTCTTCCAGAACAGACCTGTTAGTACTTTGGGAAGTCCATGGTACTATCAGTATTCTTTGCCAACAGCACAATTCAAAAGCATCGACTCTTCTTCAGTCTTCCTTATTCATTGTCCAGCTGTCACATGCATATGATGCAACTGAAAACACCATGGCTTGGGTCAAGCACATCTTAGGCATCAGGTAGACATCTTTGCTCTTCATCACTGTAAAGAGGTCTTTGGCAGCTGATTTGCCAAATGTCATGTGTCGTTTAATGTCCCAACTGCTGCTTCTATTGGTGTTGATTGTGCAACCAAGTAATATGAAATCGTTGACAACTACAATCTTTTCTCCATCCATCATGATGGTGCTTATTTGTCCAGTTGCAAGAATGTTTGTTTTCTTTATGTTGAAGTATAATCTGTACTGCAAACTGCAGTCTTTAATCTTCATCTGTAAGTGCTTCAAGTCATCTTCACTTTCAGCAAGCAAGTTTGTGTCATCTGCATATTGCAGGTTGTTAATGGGTCTTCCTCCAATCCTGATGCCACATTCTTCTTCATATAGTCCAGCTTCTCAAATTATTTGCTCAGCATACAGATTGAATAAGTACAGTGAAAGGATACAACCCTGATGCACTCCCTTCTCGATTTTAAACCATGTAGTGTCCCCTTGTTCTGTTTGAATGACAGTCTCCTGGTCTATGTACAAGTTCATCATGAGCACAATTAAGTGAATCCCCATTCTTCTCAATGTTAGCCATAATTTGTTATGATCCAAGCAATCAAATGCTTTTTCACAGTCAATAAAACACAAGTAACATCTTTCTGATATTATTTTCTTTCAGCCAAGATCCATCTGACATCAGCTATGATATCCCTCATTCCACGTCTTCTTCTGAATCCAGCTTGCATTTCAGAAATTTTCCTGTCAATATACTGCTGCAACCATTTTTTAATTACCTTCAGCAAGACTGTACTTGTGTGTGATATTAATGATACTGTGCAATAATTTCCACTTTCTGTGGAATCACCTTCCTTTGGAATGGACACAAATATGGATCTCTTCCAATCAGTTGGCCAGGAAACTGTCTTCCAAATATCTTGGCAAAGAGAAGTAAGTGCCTCTAGCACAGTATCCATTTGTTGAAATATTTCAGTGGGTATTTCATCAATTCCTAGAGCCTTGTTTTTCACCAATTCCTTCAATGGAGCTTTGACTTCTTCCTTCAATACCATCTGTTGTTGATCAAATAAATACCACCTCCTGAAATGGATGAACATTCACCAATTCTTTTTGGTACAGTGACTCTGGGTATTCCTTCCATCTTCTCTTGACGTTTCCTGTATCATTCAATATTTTGTTCATAGAATCTTTCAGTATTGCCACTTGAGGCTTGAATTCTTTCTTTAGTTCATTGAGCTTAAGAAATGCTGAGTATATTCTTCCCTTTTGGCTTTATAACTCCAGGTGTTTGCATTTTTCATTATAAAAATTGACTGTGTCTTCTTGAGCTGCCCTTTGAAATCTTCTGTTCAGCTCTTTTATCTTGTCATTTAGTCCATTAGCTACTGTCTGTTCAAGAGGAAGTTTCAGAGTCTCTTCTGACATCCATTTTGGTCTTTTCTTCCTTTCTTGTGTTTTTAATGACCTTTGCTTTCTTCAGGGATGATGTCCTTGATGTCATCCCACAGTTCGTCTTGTTTTCGGTCACTGGTGTTCAATGCATCAAATCTATTCTTTAAAGGTGGGGACCAGGTTTGCTGGTCCAATGGAGCCTGGTGGAACCACTGAGACTATGGCCCCTAGCTGCCCTTCAGGTCTGGAATTGAACCCACACCTGTGGTTTCCAGCCAAACAAAGTACAGGCATGTGAGTTAAACATTTACCTCAAGTAGACACACGCCCTGGAGAGAACAATCATGGGAGAAGGAAGGGCTGCTTATGCACAGGGAGATAGCTCAGGGTGCAGAAGAGTATGGAGGAATGGACACTGGGAAGAGGTAACTATGGGGAGGAAGTGGGAGGGGAGCTGTTGCATTGTAAATTTTGGTCAATGACATGAGACAAAGTATATGTGAACTGCTGTATGAAAAGTGAATTTACTCCATAAATCTTCACCCAAATCAAAATAAAATTAAAAAAAAAAAATCTATTCTTTAATGATTTCTAAACTCAGGTGGGATATAATCAAGATCATATTTGGGCTCTCGTGGACTTGTTTTAATTTTCTTCAGCTTCAACTTGAACTTGCATACGAGCAATTGATGGCCTGTTCCACAGTCAGCTCCTGGCCTTATTTTGACTGAAGACACTGAGTTTCTTCCTCGCCTCTTTCCACAGATGTAGTCGATCTGATTCCTGTGTATTCCATTGCTGGTAGGGGTTTAAACTGATATATCACTTCTGAAAACTATTCGGCATTACTGCTGAAGATAAACCTACATATACCTTATGATGCAGCAATTCCATTCTTAGGTATATACCAAACAGAAATATATACATATGTATACAAAAACACATGTACAAGAGCATTCATAGCAAAAATCAAAATGTGCCTGTTAATATTTGAGAAGGGAAGCAAATTCTGATATATTCATGCACTGAATATTATAGAGCAGGGATAGGCAAACCATAGTCCATGGGGCAAATTTACTCATAGCCTATTTTTGTAAATAAAGTTATATAGGAATATAGTCACACTGATTCCTTTACATATTGTCTATGATCACTTTTGCACTACAACAACCAAGTTGAGCAGTTATGGCAGAGCCCGAATGACCTACAAAGCATACAATATTTACTCTCTGGACTATCATACCAAAAGTTTCCTAACCTCTGCTATATTACAATAAAAGAATCAACTGCAGTTATACTCGAGTATGGATGATTTGTACAAACATGTTCTTTTGAAGCCACATACAGAAAAACACATACTCTATGATTCAGTGTACAGAAAGGTCATTAAAAGTGTTCCATCTCAAGTCAGTAGTTGTCTCTGGGGAGGAAGAAGGTAGTAGGAATTGGGAAGAGCTGGCCATGTTCTATTTCTTGACCTGGGTGTTGATTACATGGGTACATTCACATTGTGATGAACTGTATGTTTGTGACTGTATCTTCTATGTATTTTTCTGTATGTGTATTCCTTTAATAAATGAGTTTTTAATAAAATTTAGAAGGATTATATGTCAGATTATTAACAGTGTAGTGATACTGCCTCGGAAACCCAAGGAGGGGTCGCTATGAGTCAGGGCCGACTCGACGGCAAACAACAACAACCCTAGAGAGAAGGATAGGGAAAATGAGGAAAGATTTTCTTTTTTTGGTAACATACATTATTTCTACATTTTTTAGCTTTATAAACCAGCCTATTCCTTTAGAAGTATGGAAACAAAGCTATAAAATAGCATATATTATTAACTACAGAAATCTTCAAAATGAATCATTCTGTATTTCAATCAACAGGACCTAATATGTTGTGGGTAGTCAAGTGACACCAGGAGGTCAGAAACTAAACACTTAAATCACTCAACAGCTCTAAGTTTTATTAGCCAACAATATGAAGTATATTTTGTACCTGTTTCTTTATGTTTTATCTTTAAGTTTCACAATCTTATGAAACCATTTCATACATTTTTGAAATAGGATCTTAATTATCTTTGTCAGATTTTAGCTGTTATACATCCCCTATCTTTAGTAACACAGTGCATTAACATGATGGTCTTAACAGTCCCCTTAAGCTAATTCTCCTCCTTCTCAAAGAGATAAAAGACTTCAGGAATTGAAAGTGACATTTAAAAAAATGGTGCTAGCAACTACCAATTGTTGCTTAAAGTAAAGATCTGAGAAAGAAATATTTCTGCATGATTTAATGATTGCTTGCTATAGCAAAGTTCTTTTGTCTGTTCTCTAATACAACTCCCAAGAGTGTCTTGTTCAATACGCAACAAAACAATGATGTAGAGGTTTTGACAAAGAGCCATCTCCCTATTGAGGTGGCATTACAGGATAATAGCTGCCTAAGCTATATAATTCAATGAGATATATTTTAGTATTAAAATATCTGTTAATCAGTTTTTTAAAGCTGCAATGTTCAAAACTCAGAACAATATGTAAAACATTCCTTTACCAAAGGGAATGACTAATCTTCTGTACAGCTTTGATAAGTTACAAGAAATAGGTTTATCTCAGAAGACTGGTTATGATTAATATGCAGTTCGTAAAGCTCCTTAGCTCTGTATGGTCCCTCTCTAACTGAATCTAATAAAGATAGGTCACGCATTTTTCATATTCCTTTTTCACCCATGACAGATCTCTAATAGGATTTATATGCATTTGATATTAATTGTATCGGGGACTGCACCAACTGCAATAATCCTTCATTTCTTTGCCTTTTTAAAGCTATACATAAATTACAAAGTTTCCATTTTTGTTTGACTGCTGCTCTTACTGACAATCAGCGACGTTAATGATAAAGAGGTAGAAAAAGATTAAGAACCCCTCACCTAGTTCACTGAAACAACAAATGATACCAAAGGCTATAAACCCAGTTTTGAGAGCTGTTTTAGCCCTCTCTTCTCCCTTGTGTCAGAAAAGCTCAAGAATATAACATCAGTGAAAACCTTGCACTCTGAATTGGAGAAGAAAGGACATGCTTTTAATAACCGTCTCACAGAGGGGTGCTGGCAGTAACCCATCGTTCTGATGAAGTATTGCTTTTCTAACCATCTACAGAGACAACACAGGAAATGTAAAAATAAGATAGTGCTACCTAGAATGAAAACCTGAGTGTCCTGGGAACTCAACCTAAAATGGTCCTTAATTTTAGCTCTGAACTCAAAAGAGGCTTCACTTACATCTAGGGGAAAATAAATGTATCTTGTGAGATTATTTAAATTATAATTGCAGTTAAAAGAAGTGGACAATTATATTTTCATATTCTATATTTTGCACTGTGACATAAATAGTGAAAAATTTCATCCTGCAAAAGAACATAGCAAGGGATTTAAGAAAGTAATAAAATGTTGCTTTACACTCTATAAAAACACTTGGCTATTAGTGAATAAAATCCAGTGAAAAAAAGTAGGTCACAATTTTAATGATTTTTAGTTAAAACATATTGCATACAAATTCAGCATGTAAACGTCTCTCATACATATGGGGAATGAAAAAACAACATCTGTATGACTGATTAAACTCATAAGATTAACTCAAGGTTATATGTGTGATTTTTGTACTGACATTAAGAAAGGTTACTTTTAAAATGCAACACTCAAGATAAAAGTGAATACAATCACAACAGTCTGTTAACTAAAGAAAAGCAACCAGCACAACTCATCCACCCACAAAAGCAACATTAAGGACTTCAGCTTCGGGCCGTAAAGGAGTATCTGGTACCAGACTAGCCTTCTATCTATAAACAACCAGAAAAAAGAAAAAATACATATGAAACAACTGTTTTCAGACATTGAACAAAAGATAGCAGAGGACTATGATCCCTTCGATAAAGGAAAGAAATGAAATGAGCCTTGTGGTTACCTCAGCACTTTACATTATCATGGTGCAGAGAAGGGAAAACAAGTCAAAGTAGGCAGTCTTACAGAATGGAAAAGAGAGAAATTGGGGTTCAGGGAGGCTGAAGCAAAACTAAAGGATTAATAGACAAATCCAGTTTGAATTTGTGGGGTATGGTACTAGAGAAGAGGTAGTCAAGTCACACCGAAAAATAGTTTCAAGCATCCAGAGAGAAGTCTCCTTGATTCTTTGGCTTAATATCAATCTATGCATGTGTAGGGAAGACTCCATGAGGATGGGAAAAGAAATTATCACAGGAAGAATGACTACTAGGAAGAATAAACTGAGTATCTGCTGGAGATCATGCAGGACTGGGAGAAATTTGAGTTCTAACCTCTACAGTGGAGAGACATCACTGAGCATTCAGAAACCAGGGACAGGCCACATGTTAGGAATAGTATTAAACTAGCCCTAGAGTAAACACTACATTAGATTCACCTAAACCAAGCTTAAAATCACATTTTGAAACAATCAAGTTGATTCACATATACATTAACTGCTAGCCAAAACAAAGTTTCACACTAAGACAACCAAATCTGACATTCAACAATGTCACAGTCATAATATCTAGCATCCATACAAAAATTACTAGATAATAAAAGAAGCAGGAAAATATAATCTCATAGCCAGGAAAAAACATCAATGGAAACAAGTCCAGAAATGACAGGGATGATGGAAACAGCAGGCAAGTATTATTTTTAAAAGTTATTATTAGTATGTTCAAGATTTAAATAAAAATATTAACACAATAAGAAGAGAAATGAGACCATAATAAAGAACCAAATGGAACTTCTGGAACTGAAAAATACTATATCTAAAATGAAGCAGATTAGATATAGCAATAGAAATGACTAGTGAACTTTAAATATGGCAGTAAAAACAACCAATCTGAAGCACAGAGATAAAAAATATAGCCCCAAAAATTATCAGAGCCATAATGACCTATCAGACAATATTAAGTGATCTAACATAGAACAAAGTTTCCAAACAAGGGAATTGGGATAGTCAAAGAAATATTTGAATAAATAATGGCCCATAATTTTCGATATTTGTTGAAAATTAACTCTCAAATATGAGAATCTCAATGAAATCTAAACAGGGTAAAAATAAAGACAATCTCCCTGTGGAACATCATAATCATACTGTCAAAAACCAACGATTTAAAAAAATGCCATTATAATGTTGTTGTTGTTGTTATTTGCCATCGAGTTGGATCCAACTCATAGCGACCCCTCCTTGGGTTTCTGAGGCATTATCACTATGGAAGTAGATTTCCCAACCTTCCTTCCCAGGAGTTGCTGGTGGGTTTGAACCGTCAGCCTTCTGGTTAACAGTCAAGTGCCTTAGGCACTACGCTACAAGTCAGGGGAAAAAAAGATACATGCCAACTATAAAACAGCAGAGTTTAGAAAGAAGGCTGACTTCTCATCATAAACAACACAAGGCAGAAGAAAATCTGTCATCTTAGAATTTTTAATCCTGTGAAAATTTGCTTCAAAATAAGAACATTTGTAGACTGCAGGAAAATTATATCATAAAGAAATGAAGAGTGCTATAAATAGAAAATATGTGTGAATATATTACTTTTTTTAGTTTTTTTTAAAAATATAATTGGTGGTGGTGGTTGTTGTTGTTATGTGCCATCGAGTCAAACCTGACTCATAGCAACCCCTTCTTGGGTTTCCGAGGCAGCATCACTACGGAAGTAGATTGCCCCATCTTCCTTCCAAGGAGTGGCTAGTGGGTTTGAACTGCCAGCCTTCTGGTTAGCAGTCAAGTGTCTTAGGCACTAAGCTACCAGAGCGCCTTTATAATTGGTTAGTAAAAGAAAAAACAATACAGTGTATTGCTAGAGCTATAACATATATTGAAGCAAAATGTATGTAATGATATCAGAAAGGATGAAAAGGATTATAAGTATACTATTGAAAGGTTCTTACATCACATGAGGAGCAGAATAGTATTATTCAACAGTAGATTGTCATAAGTTAAAGGTGCACATATTAAACCCTATAGCAACCACAGAAAATGAAAATAAAATTGTTTATTTAATAAGCCAATTAAAAAAAAACCAAACCCAACCTACTGCCATCAAGTTGACTCTGACTCATAACAACCCAGAGCAGAATTGCCTCATAGGATTTCCAAGGCTGCAAATCTTTATGGAGGCAGACTGCCTCATCTTTCTCCTGCGGAGCAAATGTTGGGTTTGAACCACCAACCTTTCGGTTGGCAGCTGAATGCTTTAACGACTACACCACCAGAACTCTTTTTATTATGCTAATAGATGAGACAGAATAGTAAAAAGTATATATATCTATATATCTATACATTCAATACAAAAGAAAGCAGGAAAAGAAAGAAAAGGAACAAAGACAGATGAAGCAGATAAATGACAAATAACAAGTTGGTAGACATAAACACAGCTATATTAATAACTGCATTAAATATAAATGGATTAAACCCACCAATTGAAAAAAGAAAATCAAGACCCACATATGTACTGTCTACCAGAAATTAACTTCAAATATAAAGGTACAGATGGATAAATGTAAAAAGATGGAAAAATTATGTCATGCAATCCTAAGAAAATTGGAATGACAATATAAACATCACACAAAATAGACTTTAGGACAGGGAATATTACCAAATATAAACAGGGGCATGTCCTAATTAAGAAAAGGTCAATTAATCAAGAAGATATAATCCTAAATATCTATATAACTTATAAAAGTGCTTTGAACTACAGGAAACGTTATTTCAAATTTTATGAAAATACCATATATACATATGCATATATATGTGTATCTATGCATGTATTTTTTCCCTTAACTAGATTGTAAATTTTGTATGAATGGGATTCCATTTCTGTCATACAACTTTTACAGTATCTAGTCCAGCATTTTACACAAGAAAAGTTCAATATAGCTTTTCTGAAAATAGTCAAATGCACAAAATGACAGATCTAGCAGATTTCTGTTGGCATCAACCTATATTCCTCTACTTGGGGAGTTATTTGACTTATCTACTTTCTGACATATTTCCTTTTCTGATAAAGAAGACAACTAATGGTATGGATGGTAAAAGAGAAGACTACAGTTTCTGGTCAAAGAAAAGAGATAATTTAAGTAAGATATTAACTGACTTATGTTGGGGACAAGGTGGAGGCAGAGCAAAATATAATCTTGAGCTGTTAATTTAAATTACTCGCATGCTCTCACTCCCAATAACTCCTCTTTTGGCAAAACACAGTTTGGCGATTAGAAGAATGTCAGAAGAATAATAGAGACATACTCTACTGCAATGAAAGGACCAGGGATTTTGATAACATATCTGAATTCGACTCCAAATGCCATTTCAGGAATTATGTGACTTAAGGCAAGTCACCTTATCTCCTTGAGCTTCAATTTCTTCATCTATAAGGGATCAAGAATACCATCTACCTCAGAGAATTGCTGTGAGGATTAAATGGGATGATAAAGATGAATACTATTCTGGTGAATAGTAAGTATCCTCTAAATAATTATTTTCTCCTTCTCTAATAAATATGTAATAAAAAATAATGTGTGAGTTGGCAATTTAGTAATAATTATCAAAAGTTTTCAAATAGGCATAGCTTTTGATCCAGAAATTGTATTTCTTATATTTAAAGGCAAAAATTATCACAAGCACTCAAAGTTGCATAAATAAGGGTGCTCATTTCAGAATTATTATGGCAAAAATGGAAAAGAACTGAAATGGCTTTCAATGGTGAAATGATTAAATAAATTACCATATATTCATATAATACATTAGAGAAATGAGATATATTTCCATTAGAAGGGAAAGGGGCATTCACTCTGTTCTCTAAGAAGGAACAGTATTAGTAAAAAAGACTTTTTAGTTCCCTCTCCAATCCCTCACTTTCTCCTTTCCATAGTTGTTGTTGTTGTTGTTGTTATGTGCCGTCGAGTCAGACCTGACTCATAGCGACCCTTCCTTGGGTTTCCAAGGCAGTATATCACTACGGAAGTAGATTGCCCCATCTTCCTTCTGAGGAATGGCTGGTGAGTTTGAACCTCTAGCCTTCTGGTTAGCAGTCAAGTGCCTTAGGCACTACACTACCAGAGCTCCCCCTTTCCATAGAAGGAGAGATTTATCTGATGAATGCAATTGGTGAAACTCACTTACTCAACAAGGCCCCATTCTCCAAAAAAGGTTGTTCTGTTAAAGATCAATGTTCATGCATTGACTCATATCTTATTTTTTTCTCCTTTGCACTTGTACCTACAGGCTCCTATAACATTGTTTATACTCTCCACATCTGCTTTATTTCCCTAGGATAAATCCACTGGGATCTCACTCCACTCCTAAACATAGTCTGCTGTTCTTCAGCTTCTGTATTTGTCGCTGGGTAGTAGAAGACACTATCATATTCTCCAATTCAACTTTACCAATAATGAACATAGCACTTCGCATAATAATAGAGAAAAACACCAATGGAATAGAAATGAGAGTCTAGAAATAAACACATGCATCTATGATCAACTGATTTTTGACAAGGATGCTAAGACCATTCAATTGGGAAAGAAGAGTGTCTTTAATAAATGGTGCTGGGAAATCTGAATTTCTACATGCACAAGAATGAATCAGGATCCATGGCTCACACCAATTCAAAATGGATTAAGGACCTAAATGTGAAAACTAAAACCACTAAATGCTTAGAAGAAAATACAGGGTACATGGCTATTAGGTCTAGCTTTTAACAACGGATTATCTGACGTAATAACAAAAGAATGAACCGCAAAAGACAAATAGATAAATGGGACCTTATAAAAATTAAATAATTTTGTTCATCAAAGAGATTTATAAAAAAGTGAAAAGACAATCTACAGATCGGAAGAAAAAATTTGGTAACTATGAGCTCTAGTGGTGTAGCACCTTAAGGCATCTGACTGTTAACCAGAAGTCTGGTGGTTCAAACCCACCAGCCACTCCTCAGAAGGAAGAGTGGGCAATCTACTTCCATAGTAATAATGCCTCAGAAACCCAAGGAGGGGTCACTATGAGTTGGATACCACTTGATGGCAATGAGTGATATTTCAGACAAGGGACCAATAATATTATATATATTGAGCTTCACCTTAACAAAAAGAAACAATCCAATTAAAAAATGGACAAAGGGCTTGAATAGACATTTTACCAAAGAGGATATTCAAATGGCCAACAAGCACATGAAAAGATACTGAACATCTTTAGCCATCAGAGAGATGCATACCAAAACCAAAATGAAATACCACTTCACTTCCACTAGAACAGCTAAGATTTAAAATAATGAAAAATAAAAAATGTTGGCAAGTATGTGGAGAAATTGGAACACTTATCCATTGCTGGTAGGAATGCAAAATTGTACAACCTCTGTGGTAAACAGTATTGTAGTTCCTCAAAAAACTAAACATAGAATTACAATATCACCCAGCAATTCCATTGCTAGGTATATACCCAAATGACTTGAAGGCAGAGACTCAAAAAGAGACTTGTACACCAATGTTCATTCCAGCACTATGCACAATAGCCAAAAGGTAGAAACAACCTAAAAATCCATCAACAGATGAATGGATAAACAAAATGTGGTACATACATATAATGGAATACTACTTAGCCAGTAGGAGAAATGAAGTCCAGATACAATATGGATGGAGTTCAAAGACATTTTACTGAGTGAAACAAGTCAATGACAAAAGGACAAATATTGTATGACTTCACTTATATAAAATGACAAGAAAAAGCAAATGTATAAAGAACAAAGTTTATTAGTGATTACCAAGGGTAGAAGAAAGGAGGAAAGGGAGGGTTAATGTTGATGGAAATATGGTGATTAAGGGTAGGGTTGTACAACTGTTGTTGGTTGTTATTGCTGTCAACGAGTTGTACACCTTTAAAAATTTGAACTAGCAAAAACTATGTGATAGATATATTTACAACAATGACAAAAAGAAAAAAAAAGAATAAGTGGAGTTGTTGAGGTTGATTATGTATAACCAAAAAATTAATGAGATTTGGTTTCTTGGTTTGGAAGTTTAGGGTCATAGTTTCATGTGACATTGCAATTAATTGGCCTAATAATATGTTTAGTGCTTCAGCTCGAACTCCTAATTCGATGTGTAGTGCCTGGGGTCTTAAAAGCTTGCAAGCGGCCATCTAAAGCACAATTGGTCTCTATTTGCCTGGAACAACTGAGGAAGAAAGAGAAGAAGAGAAGGAATCAAAATGTGTGGCTAATTGTCTCCATGAACAACTGTCTTCTTTACCATGAGACCAGAACAACTGGATGGTACCAGGCTACCATTACTGAACTTTTTGATTAAAGATCATAAGAGCATTGTGCTCTTTTAAAGAATTACCATATTAACAACAATAAGTTGAAAGGTTAGATGAAAAGCTTAGGGAGCAGTGAGTTTATGCTAATGGTAGTGTAACAATTTGAAAAAGAACAGCAAGAGTTGTTACACAATTTGAAGAATGTAATAAATGTCACCAAATTTTACATGTAAAAATTGTTGAATTGGCAAATGTTCTGCAGTATATATTTTTACCAAATAATAATAATAAATGTAGCATTTTGATCCTCATCTGGCTCTTTTTTTCTATTCTTGATTGTCTAGAATAAAACAGAGGGAAGGATGGAAGTGGAGGAAATCATGAAATCAACAACATAAAGGAATACTATGAAGTCATTAAAAATTATGTAGCTTTCTATTATTTGACCTTGAAAACAAAATAATAAATATGCATGAATACCTCTGGAAAGATATTTAACAATATGTTAACACTGATTTTCTCAGAACAGTGAGATTGAGGGGGGGAGGGAGTTTAGAGGAGGTTCTGTTTTCTCAACTAATCTTTCTACAAGTAAGTCGATCTACTTGGGTAAGGTTTTATTTTTTAACTTGGGGCCAGAATACAAAGGACAGAAAAATATAAGGAAGATCAGTAATAAAGTGCACAGCTGAGAGCAAAAACAAAATGGAGTCTAAGCTTCCAACACTCCCCTATCATCCTATAGGATTCCAGACTAGGTTTCCAAGCATGCTTTCCTCACATAAAAGTTCTAATACGGTATATTAAAAAAAGAAATACAACCATTGCCATCGAGTAGATTCCAACTTATAGTAATCCTATAGGACAGAGCAGAACTGCCTCATAAGGTTCCCAAAGTTGTAATCTTTATGGAAGCAGACTGTTACATCTTCCTTCTGCAAAGCAGCTAGTGGGTTCAAACAACTGACCTTTTGGTTATCAGCTGAGCAGTTAACCATTGTGCCACCAGATCTCCTTTCTAAGATCTAAAATCCAATAACCCAGCCAACAAATTTGAATATCCTAGGTAAAGTCCTATTGCCTCTGAAACTATCACTCTATATAGTAAAATCATGATATAGCAAAATTAGTCCTCATAATAGGTAGTGTGCCCTGTAACAGAAGTATTATTAAGAGATTCTACTGCTGTTCCATGATATTTATTCATTGACACTTTTTACAAAGCATCCAAACTCATTACTAATAATTTAACTAACATCTCCTTTGAGTCTATTTTAAAGTAACTTTCATTTCAAAATGTAATGATATTGAAATAAAAAACATTACCAGACCTACACAAACAAACCTATTTTAAAAATATCTAAAATTTAAATAAATTAACATTGAAATGAACAAACCAACTCTAAGTCTCCAAAGTTACATTAAATTTACATACTATTGAATTCATGTTTTTATAGCAACTGAAGTGTTAAACTAACTGCAGCACACACAATTTCATATATATATCACAAGATTCAAATTAATAAGAATATTCCATCTAATCTGAAGGGAAAAACATCCCTAAACCTATATGTTATACAAGCAAGTCTCAATTTACAAGTGGGTTTTATGCTAAAGTCTATTTCTAAGTGACTTGGCAAAACAAACTCTGAGACTTATTTAACAAGAGCTTTAAATAAAATGTCAAGACTATCCTGCAAAAGTATACTTAACCCATAAAACAATGTACTAAGGTATTAATAGAAGTCCTAAACCCTGAAGATCCTTGCAAATGGTGACAGGAAGAGATGGAATCAAGAAGCCCTAATAACCGAGTTGCATGTTAGGGAAGGAGGCAGCACTGCCTAGGTTTTGCTAACAAAAGACCAAGAACAATTAAGGAAAGTTCCAGCATTATGTGGTCCCAGTAACCATGTTCAGGAGAATAAATGAATTGTGTATAAAATAAGCAATCAAGAACTGCTTGTAATAAAGTATCAAAGCACTTCAGGAAGAGTAACTTAACCACTTAACCAGTAACCAGTTACCATGGAGCTGACTCTAACAAAAACACATTGAAATTAGTAAATATGATGAACAAAGCATTACTTCAGTTATGAATTTAAAAGGAATAAATGATAGGTCTGCATTTCATTCACTATAGGTAGACTACCCTATAGAAAATCCTAGAAGAATAAGGAGACTTTTTGCATTTCTTTCATATTTTTATGTCTACCATTATTTCTGTTGCCTAATAGTGAAAGGAGAAAACCCAATGGGGATCACATCCTGACACCCAGGGTGTGCATTTGAGTAGGAAGCAGCACAACATGGCAATTAAGAAACCAGGAGTTAGTATCAGGCACAACAAATCTTGAGCAAATAAATTAACTTCTCTAATCTCAGCCTCCTCTTCGCTGGAGAAAACAATAATGGCCACCTCATAGGGCTAAGCTGAGGATTAAATGAGGTCATCCATAAAAGACACTTATCAGATTAGCCGGCACATATAGTGACCAATAAGTAAGTGTTGTTATCTGTTGGTTACCTAGCAAAGATGCTGGAACAGGAATGGACCTTTATTATCAAAAACTGGCATAATTCCTCTCACACTTGATAAATGAAAACTGTCATAGAGCTACGTTCTTGATATCTGGAAAATTGTTTGTTTTTTTCCTCCCCATGGGATAGCATCAGGATTCAGCAATCTTTTATCCTATTTCTATGCTTCATGGCCTTATCTATGGCCACAAAATATTGAGATTTTTATTTTTTTGCCTCATCCATAACAGGAAACATTTTCAGTACAAAATATACTCTACTTGAGACCAAATATTTTCCTGGGAAATTAATTTCAAATATTCATGTGAGGCAATGAGGAAAAGGAGTCCCTAGGTGGTACAAATGGTTAAGCACCCAGCTAATAACTAAAAGGTTGGCAGGTGGACCCAACTCAAAGACTCCTTTGTAGATGGACCTGGTGATCTGCTTCCAAGGTCATAGCCTTGAAAAGTCTATGGAGCAGTGCACACATGGGGTCGCCATGAGTCAGAATAGATCCAAAGCCAACTAATAATAACAAGAAAGTAATACAAAGATGCCCTTTGAAAGCACTGAAGGGCTGTTTTTCTTTCTGTGAAGCAACCAAAAAGAGTACTACACTTTTATAGTTCCTCCTTCCACTGTTAGCCCTCACTTTGCACATCGCACTTTCAATAACACCTTTCTTTCTTTTTTTTTTTTCTTCTTCAAAACACAAGATTAAACAGGTGAGAGCCTGAGTTGACATGGGGAATGTCAACTCAGGCTCTCACCCAGTTAATCTAAGACACTAATAGTTGAGCTCAGTAACAAACTGAGTTACTGGTAAGGGGGTAGTTGCTGAATACAAAACTGCCATCATTTTATTCCAAAAAGCAGGAAGGTAAAGCTTAATTTCTAGAAACCTTTAAAACCAGAAAATGTGTTATCACAGAAAATGACATAAAGCAGTAATCAAAGGTGATTTTCTATCAATCACTATGGAAATGCCATGGTTCAAACTTTGAACATTTTAGGACATGTGACATGCCCAAGATTTTTCTGGAATCTTCATTTTTGTCTTTGCTTTATTGCTTTCTTACCTACTGCCCTTTGAATAAAGGAGCTCGGGTAGCATAGTGCCTAAGGCATCTGACTGCTAACCAGAAGGCTGGTGGTTCAAACCCATCAGCCACTCCACCAAAGGTTGTGGTGGTGGTGGTTGTTAAGACTGGGCAATCTACTTCTGTAAAGATTTACTGCCTTAAAAACCCAATGGGGGTCGCTATGAGTCAGAATCAACTCCATGCCAGTGAGTTTTGTTTTTTGGTTTTGCCCTATGAATAGCCCAACTCGTTAAGCAAAGTAAAAAGGAAAGAATAATTGAAAAAAAAAATCTATGAATAAAAAACCAGCAAAATACGATGTGGTTTAGTAACAACTATCTGTAACCAGGAATTAACATAGAGCATGATTACTTCACCTTACCTCCAGCAGAACAGAGAGTTCAAGAAACTATACTTTTACCAAGCTTTCTATCAAAGTTGTGGGGGTGGAGATGGGTATGTTTGGTATATTCATGAAACTCAAGAAGAGAATTTAGCAGCAATGCAAGTTTATGAGCAGGCACTTAAATCAACAGGGTATTAAAAGCATCCATAATAAAGAACAGAAAACCTAATATCTCAGTCAAATGAATTAAGTATAAGACAAATTTGAAATACTAAAAGAAACTGCAGTTTCTTTCCCCTACCAAAAGTCATATTCAGAAGAAGCTATGCTATGCAGGAAGATTTAAAAGACTGCTCTCCTTAGAAAGTCTCGCTCGCAAGATTGACCCCTGACTACGAATATGGGAACTTGGATTCTGGGAGTGTTTCACAGCTTCCTAACTGATAAAGGATGGTTTACTGTGCCTAGACTGTACAAACAATGCAGTTTATGTAGAATCCCTTTTTTCCCTCTGGGAAACCTGGAATTTTTTTTCCATGCTAGGCAGAGGGTACCTATATGACCAGTGTCCAATAAAATCCTTAGCCACTGAGTCAAATGGGCTTCCCTGGCCAGAACTGTCCCATAAATGTTGCTGCACTTTCATTGCTAGTATAAGAGAGTGTTTTATATGACCCCCTTAATGCAAGGAGATCCGACTCGACGGCACATAACAACAACAACAACAACAACAACAATGCAAGGAGACAGCATTAAAGAATTCTGCCCAAGAACTGCTCCAGACTCCACCTTATATCCTTCCAATGCAACTGTAATAAATTTTCTCCACTGTCATTGAGTTGATTCTGCCTCATAGCCACCCTATAGGACAGAGTAGAACTGCCCAATAGGGTCTCCAAGGCTGTAAATCTTTACAGCAGCAGACTGCCTCATCTTTCTCCCATGGAGAGGCTGGAGACTTTGAACAGCCAACATTTTGGTTCCCAGCCAAATGTTTAACCACTGTGCCCTCAGGCCTCCTGTGACATTGAAATTTTCTCTAACCTATAATTTGACTTGCACAGTTTACATGTTTCCTTCAGTAATGATAGTGGTGTTAATTTTTCTCAAGATATTTTCAAGAGGAGTGGGTGACAGGTCTTAAGTCTCACCAGACCTTTTACATGTTGGTAGAAGGAACATCCCTAGAATTTATCAGCTATCAATGAAGTATCATCAAGCACTGTGAAAGATTTGCTTGGAACAGAAACAAAAACTCAGTCCAAACCTACAAAGATCTCACAGTCTCCTAAAAGAGACAGAGAAGTAAATAAATCATTATCATTCTGGGTTAAGGGTGTGAGAAGTTTGCAGGAGGTGACATTACAATGCAGATGAGGCATATAACTGTTGAGCTTTACCAGTAGACACCACTACTGTTGGAAAACAAATGTGTGAGAAGGTGCTAACAATTATAACACCTGGGTGACAGAGTCTAAAATTAACTGTAAAGTTATTACCACTAACCATACTTTGAAATACGTTATAAATTTTCCTTTAAATTCTAAAATTTGAAAAATATCTTACTGAGATATAATTTTGTCTGATACAAAAGGTAGTATATAATATCCCTTAAGAGGGATGCCTAGCATCCTAATCATTACTGGTGCTGGTGAATAAAATACATTAGACCCAGTGAACAGTCACACAAAATACAATTTTGCATTACTTCCATCAGAAAAAGGAGCTCTGGTGGTGCAGTAGTTAAAGCAATAGGCTACTAACCAAAAGGCTAACATTACAAGCCACCCCATGGGAGAAAGATGAGGCTATCTGCTTCTGTAAAAATTTACAGCCTTGGAAAACCTTATGAGGCAGTCTAACTGTGTCACATAGGGTCACCATAAGTTGGAATCGATTTGATGGCAGTGGGTGGGTCCATTAGGAAAATTTCAAACACTGCAAGATACGCTTAATTCTGTTTGGCAATGTGTTGAAAAGGAACCTAATTTTTAAGCAATTCCCTTTAAACCAATACAAATATTTTTATAAGGGGGAAATAAATCTTGAAATTACTTTTAATCACTACATTAAATTTAAACCTCATTTCTGTAAAAAAAAAAAAAAACCTCTTTTTTTCTTCACACAGAATATTACAATCTCCTATCTTTGAAGACTTCAAAAATATATTAGTTCAAAATCCATTTCTTGGTTCCCACTGGGATTTAAATTACCTGAAACTAATAGCCTCACTGTGTGATTTCTATTCCATGGCTTGTAAGTTGAATTCACCAGCATGACATCTATGTTTTATATATGTAAATTCTACAGGTTTACTGTAAATTCATGACATCAACAATACTGGTTGCCTAAAAGATTGGTACTGCTACTGAAACAAATACACAAAATGAGACAGGAAGTAGCCATAATTTTTCCTTCTTGCTTATTTTATTGCAGTAATCATGGAAAAAATGGAGATAGTCTACAGCACAGAAACTAAGAGAGCAACTGAAAGCAGGATACACTAGAAAAAAAGAAATATCTGCATATAAATCAGAGCAAGCAATAAGGTTTATTTTATATCATGGTACACAATGTAAAATTATTTTATTACAGAAGCTACAGCTTGCATACTACCTCCAATTACTATATTTTCTAAAATTTGGCAGAGGTTATATTAAAAGGAAATTTACTAGCAGTAATATACACAGTGTTGACCACAGTTCTCCTTCACCTTCGACTCAATGGCAGTGAGTTTTGTTTTGTTTTGTTTTTGGAACACTATAAAGAGTCTAGTCCTCAAAACAAAACATGAAATGAGAACTGAGTAAAAGTGTAGTGCTGTTATCACTGTAAGTAAAGCCCAATGAGGTGTTTCAATTTGAGACTCTCTCACTTATGCTCTATAAGTATTTATTTCCTCTGTTAAATAATTATGCAAATACCATCGCTAGTGCTCATCAAATGGGAAACAACAGTTTAAATGTTTTCTTACACAAACAGAAGCTGATCTAAATTCATTTGTTATCTTTTCAGGAGTAAAAATGACATTTAGAATAATGGAAAAAAGATTGAATTTGTCAAGGATTTCATTTTACTTCAATCCACAATCAACATCCATGAAAGGAGCAGTCAAGAAATCAGACATATTGCACTAGGCAAATCTGCTGCAAAAGACCTCTTTTTAAAGTTTAAAGTATAAAGACTAAAGATGTCATTTTGAAGACAAAGGTGTGCCTAACCCAAGCCAGGGCATTTTCAACAGCCTCATATGCATGTGAAAGCTGGACAATGAATAAGGAAGACCAAAGAAGAGTTGATGCCTTTGAGTTGTGGTGTTGGCGAACAATACTGAAAATACAATGGACTCCCAAGAGAACAAACAAATTCGTCCTGAGAGTATTGCCAGAATGCTCCTTGGAAGTGAGAATGGTCAGACTTTGTCTCACGTTCTTTGGGCATGTTGCCAGAAGGGACCAATCCCTGGAGAAGGGTATCATGCTTGGTAAAGTAGAGCGTCAGCAAAACAGGGGAAGACCCTCAAAGAGATGGATTGATGCAGTGGCTGCAGTGATGGGCTCAAGCATAGCAAAGATTGTGAGGAAGGCACAGGATCGAGTAGCGTTTCATTCTGTTGTACACAGGGTTGCTGTGAGTCAGAGTTGACTCGACAGCACCTAATAACAACAACAATTTATATCTGTTACCAATTTTAATAATCTCACAAAATATGCTTACAACCACAGCTATTCACAACAGAGATGACTAATTCCAAGTTCTAATTACTTGAAGCACCATTCTTCACAGTGCTTTAATTACTCCCCAATATCAGGTGAACATTTACAGTAGGATACTAACTTCTTCAAATATTATCAAGGGGCCATTGAGTTCATTACAGCTGCCAAATTCTTGATTGTTACTGCAATACAGTAAATAACGTTTATACTATGTAATAGTTTAAAGTTTCACTAATGGCAACAGGAGACTTTTAGTCCCTTACTATGGAATGGGGCCTGAAGGTACAATCATATTTGGATTAAATCCCTTAGTTTCTTCGACTCTATTCTCAAAAGATAAACAGGTCTCCACAACCTTGTAAAAGTCTTCACTTGACTCTCTTCACCTCCCTGCTCCCTCATTCCCTGGGGACATTTTCTTCTGCTCTTATATTTGCCCCATTAGCTTCAGTTCATCCTTTGACTCACTAAACATGAGCACTCTACTATATACAATCTTTGGCTCTCTACTCTTTTCCATCTACATGCTCTCCCTCAGGAAGCCTAAATTTTTCTAAGGTTTAAACTCTGGTTCATATGTGAAGATACCCCAAATAACATCTCTAGCTCTTCCTTTTTTGTAATTTCCATTCAGCTTCTCCAACAGCTTATCAGATATTTCCACTTACATTTGACTACTTCCACAAATGAAATCCATTTTTATGTCCAAATCCTAATCCATTTCACTCCCTCAATAACAATAGGAGTGGCTGACACTTAGTCCTCATGACATTCTTCTGAAGGAGTATCATCCCATTTTACAGATGAGGAAACCAATATTTCACAGCTTGCCAGGATACAAATGCAAAGCAGTCTGAAAGCTACTGAAAACCCTGCGGAGAACAATTCTACTCTGACACACACAGGTTCTCTATGAGTCATAAGTGACTTGATGGAAACTGGTGATGCAGTGGTTATATATAATCCACTACCATCAAGTCAGGGAGCTCTGGCGGTGTAGTACCTAAGGCACCTGACTGC